>NC_084461.1:180776666-181100000 GCF_027409185.1 Cynocephalus volans
CCGGTGCTGCCTCCATTTTCCCAGGTGCGGGCAGTTCCGCCCTGCTCGGCCATCACTGAGCCCATTTGCTTGGCCTGGCGCGGGGCTTTCTGGACCCTGCGGGCCGGCCTCCTCTCCCACTCCCTCCACGGTTCTCTGGCAGGGCTGGGGGTGTGGGGCGTCCCGACCAGTTTTGGGAGGGCTAGGAAGTACGGGCAGGCCGACTGTCACTCCACCACACCCTGGACTCCGGCCCCGGTAAACTTCCTGTTACTGGGAGGCAGATACCATCTCTGCGACCACCAGTTTGGAAAAAAGCCTAACGAATTTCTGGTTGGGAATAGTGTGGTAGGAGAGTTCCCAGGTCCGCTTGAACCTGCCGGAGAGCAGGCTGCAGGCGGGCACTAGACTCGGTTTATACCGGGGGGATACAAAGGTGAACAAGACCCGAGAAAGATCTACACAGTGCTACAAAGGCACCCAGAGAGACCGGTCGTCTGTGCCTAGCAGAAACCTGGTAGACTTCCTGGGCGAGGCAGTGCTGAGCAGGGTCTTGAAGGCCCAGCTGATAGACGAGGGGTGCAGAAGACACGCCCCAACCCAGCACAGTGTGCACAGAGGGGGGAGACGTGCGGCCAGGGAGGCGGAGACCCGACAGAAACCACACACCCGGTGGGGTCGCCACTGCACGATCTAACAGCCTGGGCCAGAGCACACGGAACGGGGAGAAGTCCTGTACAGAAAGTGAAAGCTCAACAGAGATTACACACCCTGTGGTACGTGATCCACCAGCCCAGCAGAGTACAAGCTGACCAGAAAGGTGGATCCCCGGAGAAGCCCAAGACCCGAGGCAACCACACACACAAGACACTAGAGGCCAACTGAGCAGTCACCGCGGGAGCCATACCAAATTGGCAACCACAGCAACATCCTAGTTAGTCATTAGTCTTAAACCGGTGGACTGTGAAACCCCCTGCCACAATGAATAAACACCAAAAAAAAGACACCAGAAATACAAAAAATCAAGAAAGTACACCACCAAAAGTTAATAAATCTCATACTCTAGATCCTATAGAACAAGAAGCCCTTGAAATAACTGACAAGGAATTTCGAGTGATAATTCTAAGGAAACTGAATGAGATACAAGAAAACTCAGCTAGACATCATGATGAAATGAGGAAAAGTATACAGGATCTGAAAGAGGAAATATACAAGGAAATCAATGTCCTGAAAAAAAATGTAGCAGAACTTGCTGAACTGAAGAAGTTATTCAGCGAAATAAAAAACACAACGGAGAGTTTAACCAGCAGGCTTGTCGAAGTTGAAGAGAGAACCTCTGAACTTGAAGATGGGCTGTTTGAAATAACACAAGCAGACAAAAAGAAAGAAAAAAGAATCAAGGACATGGAAGAAAATCTGAGAGAGATATCAGACAACCTCAAGCGCTCAAATATCCGAGTCATGGGTATTCCAGAAGGGGAGGAAAATGGAGATTCCATTGAAAACATATTCAACAAAATAGTGGCAGAAAACTTCCCAGGTATAGGAAAAATCACAGATCTTCAGATCCAGGAAGCTCAACGATCTCCAAACGTATTCAACCCAAAAAGGCCTTCTCCAAGACATGTCATAGTCAAATTGGCAAAACTCAGAGACAAAGAGAGAATCTTAAAAGCTGCAAGAGAGAAGCGTCAAATCACCTATAAGGGAGCCCCAATCAGGTTAACATCAGACTTTTCATCACAAACCCTAAAAGCTAGAAAGGAATGGGATGATATTTTCAAAATACTAAAAGACAAAGATTGCCAGCCAAGAATACTCTACCCTGCAAGGCTATCCTTCCGAAATGAGGGGCAAATAGTATATTTCTCAGACAAACAAAAACTGCGGGAGTTCACTACCACAAGACCACCCTTACAAGAAATCCTCAAGGGAGTACTGGGTTTGGTTCCTGAAAAATAACTACCACTGCCATAAAAACCTAAGAAAAATCTAAACCCGCTAGTACAATAAAAATGGCATTCATGAAGAGAAAACAAGCTAACAAAAACACTATCTACAACCTAAGGAACCAACAAACAAAGAAACCAAACAGTAAATCAGAAAGCAAGGAACAAAAGACACCTAAGACAACCAAACAACCAATAAAATGCTAAGAATAAATCAACACCTTTCAATAACAACTCTTAATGTTAAAGGCTTAAATTCCCCAATTAAAAGACACAGACTGGCTGACTGGATCAAAAAGCAGGACCCAACTATATGCTGCCTACAAGAGACCCACCTCACCCATAAAGATTCACACAGACTAAGAGTGAAAGGATGGAAAAAGATTTACCATGCAAACAGAAAAGAAAAACGAGCTGGAGTGGCTATTCTTATATCTGACAAAATAGACTTTAAACTAAAAACCATAAAAAGAGACAATGAGGGACACTACTTAATGATAAAAGGACTGATCCATCAAGAAGACATAACAATTATAAATATGTACGCACCCAATGTTGGAGCAGCCAGATTTATAAAACAAACTCTATTAGACCTAAAGAAGGAAATAGACACTAATACCATAATAGCAGGGGACCTGAACACTCCACTGTCAATATTAGACAGATCATCTAGGCAAAGAATCAGTAGAGAAACACAAGATCTAAACAAGACTCTAGACCAATTGGAATTGGCAGATATCTACAGAACATTCCACCCAACAACCTCAGAATATTCATTCTTCTCATCAGCACATGGATCATTCTCCAAGATAGATCACATATTAGGTCACAAATCAAGTCTCAATAAATTCAAAAAAATTGGAATTATCCCATGTATCTTCTCAGACCACAATGGATTAAAACTAGAAATTAATAACAAACAAAACTCTGGAAACTATACAAACACATGGAAATTAAACAGCATTCTACTTAATGACATATGGGTCCAAGAAGAAATCAAGCAGGAAATCAAAAAGTTTATTGAAACTAATGAAAACAATGATACATCATACCAAAACCTGTGGGATACTGCAAAAGCAGTATTGAGGGGAAAATTTATTGCATTAAATGCTCACTTCAGAAGAATGGAAAGATGGCAAGTGAACAACCTAACACTTCACCTTAAAGAACTAGAAAAACAAGAACAATCCAATCCTAAAGTTAGCAGACGGAAAGAAATCATTAAGATCAGAGCAGAACTGAATGAAATTGAAAACCAAAAAACAATTCAAAAGATCAACGAATCAAAAAGTTGGTTTTTTGAAAAGATAAATAAAATTGACAAACCATTAGCATGGCTAACAAAAAAAAGAAGAGAGAAGACTCAAATAACAAAAATTAGAAATGAAAAAGGCGATATTACAACTGATTCATCTGAAATACAAGGAATCATTCGAGACTACTATAAACAACTATACGCCAACAAATTTGAAAATCTGGAGGAAATGGATAAATTTCTGGACACACACAAGCTCCCAAAACTGAACCGTGAAGACGTAGAAAATTTGAACAGACCAATAACAATAAAGGAGATTGAAGCTGTTATCAGAAGGCTCCCAACAAAGAAAAGCCCAGGACCAGATGGATTCACAGCAGAATTTTACCAAACATTCAAAGAGGAATTGACACCGATTCTTTACAAACTATTCCAAAAGATTGAAACGGACGCAAATCTCCCAAACTCATTCTATGAAGCAAACATCATCCTGATACCAAAACCAGGTAAAGATATAACCAAAAAAGAAAACTACAGGCCGATATCCTTGATGAATATAGATGCAAAAATCCTCACTAAAATACTAGCAAACAGAATACAGCAACACATACGAAAAATTATTCATCACGATCAAGTGGGATTCATCCCAGGGATGCAAGGTTGGTTCAACATACGCAAATCAATAAATGTGATACACCATATTAATAAACTCAAACACAAGGACCATATGATCATCTCTATAGATGCTGAAAAAGCATTTGATAAAGTTCAGCACTCATTCATGACAAAGACCCTCTATAAGTTAGGTATAGAGGGAAAGTATCTCAACATAATTAAAGCCATATATGACAAACCCACTGCCAATATCATCCTGAATGGGGAAAAGCTGAAAGCTTTTCCTTTAAGAACAGGCACCAGACAAGGATGCCCACTCTCACCACTCCTATTCAACATAGTGTTGGAAGTACTAGCCAGAGCAATCAGAGAAGAGAAGGAAATAAAGGGCATCCATATTGGAAAAGATGAAGTCAAACTGTCCCTGTTTGCAGATGACATGATCCTATATATCGAACAGCCTAAAACCTCTACAAAAAAACTCTTGGAATTGATAAATGATTTCAGCACAGTAGCAGGATACAAAATCAACACACAAAAATCAGTAGCATTTCTTTTCTCCAATAGTGAACATGCAGAAGGAGAAATCAAGAAAGCCTGCCCATTTACAATAGCCACCAAAAAAATAAAATACTTAGGAATTGAGTTAACCAAGGAGGTGAAAAATCTCTATCATGAGAACTACAAACCACTGCTGAGAGAAATTAGAGAGGATACAAGAAGATGGAAAGATATTCCATGCTCTTGGATTGGAAGAATCAACATAGTGAAAATGTCCATACTACCCAAAGTGATATACAAATTCAATGCAATCCCCATCAAAATTCCAAAGACATTTTTCTCAGAAATGGAAAAAACTATTCAGACATTTATATGGAACAATAAAAGACCACGAATAGCCAAAGCAATGCTCAGCAAAAAAAATAAAGCTGGAGGCATAACACTACCTGACTTTAAGCTATACTACAAAGCTATAATAACCAAAACAGTATGGTACTGGCATAAAAACAGACACACTGACCAATGGAATAGAATAGAGAATCCAGAAATCAACCCACACACTTACTGCCATCTGATCTTTGACAAAGGCACCAAGCCTATTCACTGGGGAAGGGACTGCCTCTTCAGCAAGTGGTGCTGGGATAACTGGATATCGATATGCAGGAGAATGAAACTAGATCCATACCTCTCACCGTATACTAAAATCAACTCAAAATGGATTAAGGATTTAAATATACACCCTGAGACAATAAAACTTCTTAAAGAAAACATAGGGGAAACACTTCAGGAAATAGGACTGGGCACAGACTTCATGAATACGACCCCAAAAGCACGGGCAACCAAAGGAAAAATAAACAAATGGGATTATATCAAACTAAAAAGCTTCTGCACAGCAAAAGAAACAATTAAAAGAGTTAAAAGACAACCAACAGAGTGGGAGAAAATATTTGCAAAATATACATCTGACAAAGGATTAATATCCAGAATATATAAGGAACTCAAACAACTTTACAAGAAGAAAACAAGCAACCCAATTAAAAAATGGGCAAAAGAGCTAAGTAGGCATTTCTCTAAGGAAGATATCCAAATGGCCAACAGACATATGAAAAAATGCTCAACATCACTCAGCATCCGGGAAATGCAAATCAAAACCACATTGAGATACCATCTAACCCCAGTTAGGATGGCTAAAATCCAAAAGACTATGAACGATAAATGCTGGCGAGGCTGCGGAGAAAAAGGAACTCTCATACATTGTTGGTGGGACTGCAAAATGGTGCAGCCTCTATGGAAAATGGTATGGAGGTTCCTTAAACAATTGCAAATAGATCTACCATACGACCCAGCCATCCCACTGTTGGGAATATACCCAGAGGAATGGAAATCATCAAGTCGAAGGTATACCTGTTCCCCAATGTTCATCACAGCACTCTTTACAATAGCCAAGAGTTGGAACCAGCCCAAATGCCCATCATCAGATGAGTGGATACGGAAAATGTGGTACATCTACACAATGGAATACTACTCAGCTATAAAAACGAATGAAATACTGCCATTTGCAACAACATGGATGGACCTCGAGAGAATTATATTAAGTGAAACAAGTCAGGCACAGAAAGAGAAATACCACATGTTCTCACTTATTGGTGGGAGCTAAAAATTAATATATAAATTCACACACACACATACACACATACACACACAAACCGGGGGGGGGGGGAAGAAGATATAACAACCACAATTATTTGAAGTTGATACAACAAACAAACAGAAAGGACATGGTTGGGGGGAGGGGGGGAGGGAGAAGGGAGGGAGGTTTTGGTGATGGGGAGCATTAATCAGCTACAATGTATATCGACAAAATAAAATTAAAAAAATAAAAAATAAAAAAAAAAATAAAGATCATCATTGGATCATAGGGTCAATTGACAAAATTGGAATATGGATGTTAGGTTAGAAAAAATTATTGTATCAATATTAAATTTACTGAAGTTGATAACTGTACTGTGGTTATGTAAAAGAATATCCCTATTCTTACAAAATATACACCGAAGTATTTAGGGGTCATAAATTATGTAACTTAGTTGCAAATGTTCAGAAAAAATATGATTCTGTATACACAGAGAGAGAGCACATGCACAAATGAGCTGTAATGGTAATAATAGGTGAATCTGGGCAAGGAGTATATGGTGTTCTTTGTACCACTTTTATTCTTGCAATTTTCTGTAATTTCAAAATTATTTGTAAATTTTAAAAGTTTAAAATAAAAAAAGATGTGGTTGCAAAAAAAAAAAAAAAAAAAAAAAAAAAGAGTAGTTTCAGCTGCATAGAACAGAAACCCCAACAGCACAGCTGCATAAACACAAGGGGCTCTATTCTCTCATGTAAAAGATGTTGAGGGATGAGCAGTCCAGGCCTTACATGGAGACTCCACAAAGTCATCAGGGACTCAGGCTACTTCTACCTCAAAGTCACAAAATGGCCTCCGAAGCTCCAGCTATCACACAGTCATTCCAGATAATGAGGAGAAAGCAGAGAAAGGTAAAAGGTGGGGCCCCCTCAGCTTTGTCAGAAAACCCTTTAAGAGACCTTCCTGGAAGTTCCTCCCAAAGATGCCTCTTTTATCTGATTGGCCAGAACTTATTCATATGGTCAAAACTAGCTGCAACAAAAGCCAGAATATGTAGACTTTTATCTGAGGCAGATTGACCCCCCTAATAAAGCCAGTGTTCTGCAGCTGAGGAGGAAGAGAAGGGACATCAATAAAGCAACTAGCAGGCTTAGCTACACCCTCTAAATAGCTCCTCCCAATCTTTTCTGTCCCATAAATGGCACCAGCTCCACCAGCTGCTCAAGCTGAAATCATAGCAAGCACCACTGAAAGCTCGTTTCCTGCGTCCTCCACATCTAATTTAACAGCCTGTTCTGTCCATTCTCCCACATCTGTCTGCTGCTCTCTGGGTTTCCTGGTTGCTTACCTGCCTCCTGCACCTGCTCTTCCTCCCTTATAATGCATTCTCCACACAGTAGCAAAATAGGGCCATGTCACTCCCCTACTGAAAACACTCCAATGGTGTTCCCTTCCACCTGACCTAAAAACCCAAACTCCTGGCCATGGCCGTCAAGGCCATCCATGCCCTGAGCCCCCATGAGCTTCAAACTCTTGTCCTATCTTGACACCCCTCGTGCATGAGCTCCACCCACAGCTGCCTTCTCCTCCTGTTCCTCCAACACTCAAGTCCCTTCCTACCACAGGGCTTCTGCGGTTATTCTACCCCCTATCTGGATAGCTTCGTCTCCAGCAGTTCACATGCCCACATCCTTTTCATGATTTACATCTTAGTGTAAATGCCCCCTCCCACAAATGCCTTCTTTTATCACCCAATACCAATGAGCCTCACCCCACACATTCATGCCCCTGTCGATCCCCAGCCCTGTTTCATCTTATTTGCCACCCTTACCACTACCTGGAATTATCTTTTTAAAAATTTATTTACTAGTTTGTAGTCTGACTCTGCCCACTAGAACACAACCCCCCATGAGGGCAGGGGGCTTGCCTTTCTTGACTCATGGTCATGTTCCCCAGTGCCTAGAACTGTCTGACATATGGCAGTGCTCAAAAGTTATCAGTTGAGTCAACAAATGAATGGATAGATGAGTGAATCCTATATGAGACAAACCTGGATGAGGTCCGAATGGACTGGAGCAGGAGGGGTGGGACCTAGAAAGAGTTGTTGACTTTCTAGTGACTTTGTGTCCAACCCAAAAGAACAGAAGAAAAGGAAAGACTTCCCAGAATGATGAAATTACACTGGACAACTTAATGAAAAATTCTCAGTTCCCACTGAGGCATTAAATAGTTGACTTCCACACAGAAGCCTCCATCACCTGTGACAAGCACTTGACAAACTATTTCTTTTTCTTTTCTTTTCTTTTTTTACGAAAATGTTATGGACAAAAAAAGACTAACCAAAAAGATTTTTCCCAAACTGCAGCCTTTGAGCTTCACTGCTCACCAGTGAAAACTCAGAAGCGGAAGAACAAGAACGTCCAAAGATGGATTATGCTTTCATTTCCAATTATAATGAGCCATTAATTACACGTTTTTGAGTTGACTTGAGTTATACATTTTTCATAGAGAGCTATTTTCTTTTTCCAATGTAGTTCACCACTATTGCCTTCCACCAAGACAAATAAAGCTTCCTCTTTGGAGATGTTCAAATCCCAATAACTGAGATTGTCAAATAATAAAATGAGAGTGTAGCTCGGAGAGCTCAGAAATAATCCACATTTGGCTCATTTGGCACTCCTGGGCTGGACATTAAGTCTTTAGATCATGCTGGTCAACTTGCAATTGTAGTTGACATCTCAAATGTCTGCAGTTAATCCACTGAGCCCACTCACTACCAAATGTCAGGATTCTACATGCTAGGGTCTTATGAGGACTTGACATGACTGAGAAACTGGCAGTTGCAGAACAACTAATTTCACCTGGTTTAAGAAGTACATGGGCCATACTGATCCTTAAACACATGACATATTTGAGTGGAAGTTACTTCAAATCTCCCTTTAAACCCTTGCAGACACTGATAACACCAAAGTTCAGGGTTCAATCCCTGCACTAGACAGCTGCCAAGAAAAAAAAAAAACCCACCACCAACAACAACCAAACAAACAAATAGAAAACACAAAAGACCCTTGCAGATTAAAGTCATGTGCTGGTCCGGGTATGAAATAAACATTTCAACTTATAAACTTATGGCACTATATTTGAAGTGTGTCCTGCTTCTATGTCCAGCTGCCATCTGCTGCCATCTTATTAAGTACTTCCTAGAAGACTGAAATGCAGTCTTAAGCCAGAAGCCCATGAAATACTTCAACAAAACATGATTTTAGCTTTTGATGAAGATTTCAAGACTTTTAAAGAGATATCTCCGGTGAGATACCTAGAGAAAAGAGAGAAAGATGCCCTTTATTTTATGCTATGCCCTCAGATACTTCATTACAGAAATAACACATTTGTATCACATATTAGCATTTGGGCCTGGAGGGAACTTAAGAAATAGTCACTAAGGCATGTCTTCATGCCTTAAGTCGGTACTCAGTGATCATTTTCCTGTGTCACTTCTTTAATTCTTTTTGAAATATCATTGCTTGAATCTACAAAAAATGCTCACTTTGGAAAACTTGAAAACCACAGGAAATGCATAAGAAAATTAAAATCACCCATAGCCTCATCACCCAAATACACCGTATACGTCCTGGCTTATGCATATATATGCATCATTTTCAATAAAACTGAGATCACGCTATACGTACTATGGCGACTATTTTTCCTTGTCAAGTAATGTCATTTATAATACAATTTCTAAAGCCTGAACACAAATCATTTTTATAACTATACAACTACTTAATTAATTAATTTGTTATTTTTGGATACTTGCATTGTTTAAAATCTATGGCCATTATAATTAATGTTGTGATAGATTAGCCTTCTACATAAATCTTTTTAATCATCCCTGATTATTCTTAGGATAAATTCCTAAAACTGAAATCACTAGGTCAAAGGCTATGTTCATGTTTAAGGCTTTTGAGAATGTATATATTTGGTTATACTTATATATATGTTTAATTTTTTATTATTATTTTATTACTTATAATATACATTTGAAAACATATTTTATAATTTTATAAAAAGTGATATATAATATAAAATTTTAAATCATAGATTATTATACTTTATAAATTAATGTTTATTAAATATATATTTATATACTAAATATTTAAATATACATATATTTATGTATTTTATAGATATACATATATATATTAAGCAATGTTAGTTGCATGAATGAATCAATATAGCATTATTTCAGTGAGACACTGTGTTCTGTGCTCTCTGCTGCACGAGATATATTATTCATACACACACACACACACACACACACACACACACACACACGTAACCAAATAGTCCTGAAGAAAGTTTATGCCAAATTACAAATTACAATCCCGCTAGCAGCTCATGAGAGTTTGGTGACTTTAAAGTGCTCACATTTTTAGCAGGTGCTTTCATGTCCTCCTTTCTTTCATGGGGCCTGCCTTCTATTTCCGCAGGGCAGAGAGCAAAGCTCTGATTGCTTTCATTGGGATTAGGTATAAAATGTCCCTACTCCCCATCCCCCGAGCCCCAACCCCTAAAAAGTCCTTGGCTAATTGCCTGGGTAGTCCACATGCATAGAGGACTGCTCGTTTGTATAAAAGGCCCATATGCTCTGAGCAACTCCAGCAGGCACCACTCACATTTTAGCCTGTATAAACATCAAGGTTCTGGGTTGGCATATAAATGAATAATCTTAACTTAGCTAAAAATGATACATACTGGTGTAATAGGTTGAGTGGTGGCCCCCAAAAGATATGCCCACCCCAAAACTAATACCAGATTTTATTTGGAATGATTATCTTTGCAAATGTAAGTAAGGAGAGGATTTTGAGATGAGAACATCCTGGGTTTGGGTGGGCCCTAAAGCTAATGATGAGTATTATTAGAGAGAGAAAAGAAAACAGAGAGATGTGGGGAGTCAGCCATGTGAAGACAGAGGCAGCGACAGGAGTGATACAGCCATAGCCAGGGAATGCCTGGAGCCACTAGAAGCTGGAAGAGGCAAGGAAGACTCTCCCCTACAGCCTTTGAAGAAAGCATGGTCCTGCTAACATCTTGATTTAAATTTATCACCTTTAGAACTATGAAGGAATAATTTCTGTTGTTTTAAGTCATCAAGTTTACGTCATTTGTTCTGGCAACCTTAGAAATGGATACAACTAGCTATCTACCATTCGCCCCTGCAGACACAAGCTCCACCATTCTCTATCCCCCCATCTGCCCCACAGGGACTAATTCAGAAGGACGGATCAGCAGGCTCTCTTGTCACGTGGCTTCCAGTTGGGTTCTGCCAACTGGGGAGTACAGGCAGGAGAGGAGATTGAAAGAGAATAGGATGCGCCCGGGATGGGACACTGCACCCTGCACTCAAGGCCACAGCTCCTAACAAAGGGCCCTCAGCACATAGCTTTTTTTCCTCCTGGTTATGGTAACCCTCCCACCCTGCTCTTTGTCCATAGAACAGAAAATTTACTTCCTCCATTGGCCCCAGGCATGCACTACCTCATGTAGTTTTTCCAGACTCTGCCCACATGTGGGTACATAATCCTTTCATGAAATTCTTCTCAAAGTTGGAGTGGTCCACCTGTTTTCCTTGGAACCCTGCCTGACACAGTATGTTATTGAGGATGAGTGATAGTTGCATGAACATATTCATCTGCTTTTATGTCTGTTCAAAATTCTCTATGACAAATAGTTTAAAAATATAACAGAATTTTTTTTAAAAAAGAAGGGCTATGGTAGCCACAGTGATATAATGCTCAGATCTGCAAGAGGATCCCCATTGCCACCTCCTCACCATTGCCACCTCCTCAGACAGCAGCTGGAGCTCCAGCCATCATGCCTGAGGTCTGGACAGGAAGATGCAAAAAGACAAGGGTAAAAGGTATCTGCCTCTTGTAATGTCATGTTGAGCAAATTCTTTCTGTTTACAACATATAGAAAGGGCTGTAGCTTGTGGCCACAGAGAGACTGGAGAAGTGTAGTATTTTTACCTGAGTGCATTTCCTCCATTAACAAAACTGAAGTTTTATTGGCAAAGGAGGAGAGAGTAGATATCGGGTATGCAATCAGCATTCTCTGCCACTGAAAGTGAATTCACTTGCCTGAAGTCTCACAGCGAGAAGTTCTAACAGAGGGTTGGAAAGGCACGAGAGCGTGCTCAGTCGCTGGCTGGGACAAAACCTAAGTATTCAGTGAATGGTGACTCATCAGACTCTAAATTCAAGTAGACTCAAGATTAGAGCTTTTGAACTTGACCTGTCTTGTCTTGTCCTAATGACATTTCCAGACTTCCAGACAGCCTAGTTCACTAACAGATCTCCAGTAATTACAAGCTTCTGTCATTGCCATCCAATTCAAACTAATGTAAGCAAAAGAGGTGATTTCCACACTGTTCCCACAAATATGTGCAATTAAAAATATATTAAAAATGTTAAAAAGACAATTTACTTTGAAGATAAAGCGATGTCATTTCACCTGGGACCAAATGACAAAAACTATAGCAGGAACAATCGGAATCTGGGAATTAAATGGCTTTATCTCTCTCCCTCTCTCTTTCCACCCTTTTCTGTACATTTGTTACATTTTCTCTCTCCTTTCCAGCTCCAAATTGTCAGGAAATTATTCTGATTGCCTATCTTGGACCAAGTGCTCATTCCTGGACCAATTAATTGTGGCCAGAGGAAGGGATCTGAGAACGAAACATACACAAACATACATACACACTCATATATAATATATATATATATATATATATATATATATATATATATATATATATATATATATATATATATATATTCTTGATTACAACTCAGACATTTTTTAAATCTGCAAAATTAGGCTTTAAAAATTATTTTCACCAAACTGTCATGCAAATGATTTAAAGAAGTCAACCACAGTGATTATTGTTTTGCCTGATCTTGTTTTACCATTTTTAAAAACTTCACTAAGTGTGTTGACTAACTCAGTGTCTCATAACCTTCTTTAAACTGGCTTTCTTTTTACCACTGGTTTCCTCATTAACGCACTAAATGAAACCTAACATAGTTTCATACGTAGAATTAGATTTTTAACACTTTGAAAATTCTGTTTGTGATATTATTCATTTGGTAACCAGGTGGATTAGGGGCAGTGAATGCAGGACAATTATTAGATGGGATAACAGTGAGTGCAAAACACCTGTACCTACCCAAATCCACCTGATGTGTTGGGTGGTAGTGAATAAAGGTGGGGCAGGAAAGCCCAGTGAAGAAAATTAGTCTGAGATGGGGCAGGGGCCTGGGTAATTCTGCCTCATTACCTCCACTGGTGGGACCAGTATAACAGGACTCTGCCTTTATCACATCATTGTCTCTGAATTAAAGTTTGAAAAGATTTTGCATTCACAGAATTATTAAGATTATTTTTAACTTATCTCAAGCAAGAATAATTTACAGTGAATGTAAAAAGTTTAGTGTGTATGACAGAGAGAAAAATACACATGTTCTCACTCATAAATGGGAGCTAAAAAAATAAACAAGTAAAAAAGAAAGAAAGAAAGATATTACAATCACAAGAATTCGTTGAACTTTCAAAAGGAGAGAATGGAAGTGAGGCTACCAGAGATGGGAAAGGTGGAGGCAGAGGTGGGATTAGTGAGAAATTGGTAAAGGGCCACAAAAAATGATTACAATGTGTAAGGTTGAATATAGTAATTATCCTGATTTCAGCATCACATATGGCACACAGGTATTGATATTCAACGCTGTACCCCACAGATACATATAACCAATTATGTTTAAATAATATAAAAATGTTTTGTGTGATATGTGCAAATTTCTTAAGCCACATATTTGGGTATGAGAAAGATCAGATATTATCTTTCTAGAATGGCCACAGGTTGGGGTCTCCAGGACCTTGGGATGGAGATTATCAGGAAGAAAAGGAAACGGAGCATGCAGGATGCTGAGGTGTGATGCTGATCGAAGAAAGGCCCCAGCCACACCCTGCGTGAGTTCTAAAGCTGGGAGGATTTTTAGAGTCATTTGGGGTGAAACAAAGACTCTGGGCATTTATACCCCCACACTGATCAGATCCAGAGTATGGGCCACCCAGGAATGTGGTTCTCTTTATCTCAAGCCATCACCAGGAAGGGCCGGCTGAACAGGGAGGGTGGGCTGTCTGCAGCATTTCTGAGTGCTAGGGGAGTAGGTCTTCCCTCCCCGAAGGCGGATACGAGTAGCTGCCACAGTATCCACTACAGTAAGTTAACTTCAACTCTATCGAGCCTTCACTCTGCTGGGTAGAAACAAAAATCTTGTCAATTCCAAGTAAACTTGTCACTGCAGGGCATTCTCTGCCTCTTTATGCCTTTATTTCCTCCTTTGTATCATGCAAGTCATAATAGTACTGTCTCTTAGTGTTGTTGTGAGGATTAAATAAACAGAAAGGACTCAGAATTGTGCCTGATGCATAGTGAGTGCTCCACAGCATCTGATATTATTAATATTATTATCTCACGTATCAGGCTTCAACTGAACCATTTCAGGGTTGACACAGTATGAACCATGTTTCTGCTTTCTGCAAACTTGACTTTAACATTGCCATGTGAGCTTATGCAGACACCCTTGTCTGGACAGCCCAATAATATACGGAGTCACTGTGCCTCAGCTCCTGCCTCCCTTGTTTCCCCACCCCCACACTCCTTGTGAAAGGTCCTTTCCCCAGGAATACAGAGTCCACATCCACGACTACCTCCCTTCTGGGGCTCTCATAATCTAGGTGGCTATACACCTGCTCTAATCACCCTGCTGGCAAGTACCAGAAAACTAGAGGCAGTTCCTATGCTCACAGCTTTCTAAAACTATTCAAACTAGTCAATCCTAAGCCTGTTGATTACAAAAAAACAAAAAACAAAACAAAGAAAAAAAACCCTGCTCTGATCAGGTCAGCTAAATTGTAATGCCTTGGGAGATTTGGGATAAGCCAGCAGTCATGTCCACCTGTCCTGGAAAATGTTATCATAAGGCTATTTTTACTTAGAAGCAGACATAATGGCACCAGAAAGCCATAAAAGAACAGAAGATGCTTTTAGTAATCCTTACCCTGGATCCCTGCATATAGGATGTAACCTAGTAACCATCCCAAATCTATACATCATGTACAAATAATAGAATACCTGATGAAGTGATTAGGACAGTTGTCCCTCTCTCTCTCTCTCTCCTTCGATTTCCCCCCTTCTTGTGATTATAAAATGCTAAAATCTGCAGACCCTCTTCACAGTGTATTTCTCAGGGTGACCTGATCTCTGTGTCTCCCCAGTTATAATCATCATATTGGTTCAATAACACTTTGCTATATGTATTTGGTCTCAGTTTCTTTTCAGGTCAGCACTGGTTACCCTGCCTCACTGTTCTATCCCATGGAAACCACAATAAAGGGTCTTTCCTGCATTTTTCCCCCTCCCTCTACCTCCTGACGCACCCTGGTGCTCCCCCATGTGCCCCTGTGTGGAGCAGCCTTCTCCCTCCTCTTGGGACCTGTGAGTAACTAACTATTATTTAAATAGCAATTGTCTGATCTGTCAGCCTTACTAGCCCTCAAATGTTCTGCTAATGCACTACCTTTAAAACAGACCTCACACAAGGTCATTTCTTTCTCTCTTCCTCCACTGTCACTAGGCCCCTCACCCTGCCCCCTATTCCCAGATCACTACATTTAGTTCATCTCCCCAGGCAGGGTGGGAAAGGGGAGACAGCCCACATCCTGTCCCACCTGCATCCAGGCTCCAGGTTCCCCAACAACCCTGCCCCCACCCCCAGCCTAGGCCAACCTTTCGCAAGCCCAGGGGACATGGCTCCTCATCCGTTTTCCTTCCAATCCGATAATTAAAGCACAGACATTACACCTTGAGTCCACCAGGGCTTTGCATCTGATACATGTCTAGACCTTGCATTTTGAATGTTAAAACCTTTCTATCTCAAACAAAACAAAACAAAACAAAAATCCTGCTTTGCAATTCAGAAGCTTTGGTTTTCAAGGCTATTCTTTTCTTTTTCATGACATTCAAAAACCTCCTCAGAACTCAAAGCCAGAAATTTGACTCTTTATTAGCTGAATTTGGCAGTGGTGATGCTGCTCCACCCATGAATGCAATAAGCTCGGAATGTTCTAAATTCCAAAGTGCATTATAGTTGTATCTATCTGTGGGTGCATGTGCAAAATAAAATAATAATTACCAGTTAATGTATCAGTATATTATTCTGCCACAAAAAAAATAGAAGAACAATTGCATAGAGGCAGTATCATAGCTTATGAGGTTTATACAAAGAGTAATTATTTCTAGACTACTAAAAACAATAAAGTCTCATTGTATTTAAGACCCATTGATCATGCTACTTATCAACAAATTATGATACTAACATTATGCATCTCGTTCGAACTAAATGTGTAGATACTAAAGATGATGGTTTCCTCTGACCTGGGTTGAACATTTGTCTAACCCACGTGCAAACTCTATTTCTTAGGGTAGACCTGGCAACTGCACAAGAGAGAGGGGAGAGAGAGAGAGAGATTGAAAGACACAGACAGAGAGAGAGAGACTGAGAGAACACCCTCTGCACCAGCCAAATGATATGCCTCCTGGCCCCATCCCTTTCTAGCCACGTGACTCAGGACCAGTTTCAGTGCCTCAATTTCCTTACTTGTAAACTCATGTGGTGAGGATTGAGATACTGTGGATAAGGCATTGTCAAATAAAAAAACAAATCTGTACTCAGTGAGGAGAGATTTTATTTGCAAGGATCCTCGCAGGGGGTCAGGAAGGGACAATCACAGTGGGCAGGATGCTCTGACCATGAGACCTGCAAGCGTCCCAAGTGTCTGGCACAATGGGACGAAGAAGCAGAAAGAGCTGCATGTGGATGTGGGATGGGGTCGGGGAAGGCCCGATGGTGGATCCGGGAATGCTTTTCCCACAGGCGAGGCTGCCTGCAGAAGGGGCTGAAGGGCCATCTGGGGCTCAGGCTGAGGGGCAGAGCTCTGGGCCAGGGAGAAGGAGGTGTTAACCAGTTTGGTTGACATGCATTCTATCTTGATGGATCCATGGGAACAAGCAGTTCAGCTCATCACTGATGAGGCAAAGGTTGGGAACTTGGAGGGGTTGTGCCTGGTCTTGTCACCTGTGCACATGGGCAGAAGTGTCTGTGAGTCTCACCCATGTGGTGTGGGGATGGGGCTCCTGGCAGGGAGCCAATTCTTAGAACATAAAAATGTGGGGGATTTCTTAACTTTCACTGTTTTCTACAGGGCTTGGGTAAAGTTCAGCATTGTCACACTGAATGCTATACCCGCCAAACAGTAAGTGTTCATTTAACATTTGCTATTACTGACAGAATTGGAGCAATGACCTCACTTGACAGAGTGCAAGTCACAAATGCAGCTGCTTTTTAAATCACTTCATGCATGATCGTTGTTTATATTACTACTGAACCTTTGCATGCATTTACACGTTGGAAGAGACAGGTCAGAAAAACGGAGGGAGGGAAGCCTTCTTTGCAAACTGCAATCTAACAGATCTTTAGACTTTGCCAGCTGTTTTTCCAGATATTTCTAAAACTGAGGAATTTGCACCAAATAAGGAGTCAGAAAGCTAGTATACTACACTGCTTGGCTCTTTGCTCTCTGGCATCTTACAAACATTTTGTTATTAACCTTTCTGATTTGGGGAAATGTTTAGCATATTTTTCTATTAGACGGTAAAATGAAAATACTGATGCTAAACAGACAATCCATTTTAAATAGAGCATGATTCTTCTAATAGTTGAGGTTTTCTGAAGGGCTTAGGGTGATGTCAAAGGCCTCTACTGAAAAAGGCATGACTATGACTTCTTTTCTTTCCTAAGAAGAAAGCTTTTGCAATTTAGCAGAATTGTGTAATTTTTTGGAAAGACATTTCTTTCAGCCTAAATTTGTAAGGACTATTTATGAGTCTTGAAAGAAGAGGGAGATTATAAAATAATCTCTTTAAAATAGATTGTGGCCAGATAGATGAAGTCATTCCTTTTAACTGATCCCTCTGCCCCACCTTTGTGCATTCATTTTTACCAGAAGTTCCTTCTGAGTCTAGGAAAATTCTCTTAAAAATTACTTGCAGTATGTTGGACGGAGGGATCACTCTGAGAACGGGTGGGGCTTAAAAGCCCAAGTGATAGGTCAGGTTCTTGCTCACTTTTGATCCTAATTCCTTTATTAGAGATGACTCCATTACCTCATTGAACGCTTTAAACAAGCACCATTAATATACATGCTAACAGCAAGGCCTCACTAGAAAGTAACAGAGGTGGACCTCTGTTTTGTTCATTGCTATATCCCCAGGGAATATTACACAGTCTCCGCTAGAGATTCGATTCTACAGAATGGTTCGGAACACCAGACATCCAGAGGCTGACTTTCTTTAACTGAGCTCAGTGGTCCCGAACCTTGCCTATGTCTGGCCTGTATAAGAGGGTACATCAAAAAATTCATGGTAAAGTGGTATTTATCTTTTAAGTGTATTTTTCCATGGACTTTTTGAAGTACCCTTGTATATACAATCAAACATTCCCTGCTAGTGGGCAGTTTTCAAGGGTGATCTTGGCTATGCAACATTTTGGTTTTATACACTGTCTTTAGACCCTAAACCCTATGCAAGCTGGAACTCAATTTCATCTCATTTTTAATGTAATTTCTTTATTTGTTTCAGTCAAACTCTGACTCCTGGCTTCCTTCAAAAGATTTCTGTTCCTCAAGACCCTCCAACACAAACAATAATGTGCTTACTTATTCAGGGCAATGATGACAACATTCAGAAGGACCGAGATTATATATATATATAATCAATACCTTCAATTTCATTGTTTTCCACAATTGTATTTCACCTAACATGAAGGAACATTTTAGGAGACTCAGATGAAAACTCATGTACTCTTCTACTCTGAATTTTTAATTTAGAAACTACAGGGTTTGAGATACTAATCAATACTAGAAGCTGGCTGAGAACTCGTATTACTAATGAGAATCCTGGGGACAAAAGGTGAGCTGTGTCAAGGTGGCCTTAAAGGCTAAATTAAAACCTGGGGGAAAACACTTTTCTTGACATTAAAATGTAGTCAGCAATTAATAAAAAGCAGGATGTCTATAACCACTACAGAATCTAAAACAAATTTTTCTCAATGGCTGCTGCAGCTGCAAGTTGCCCCCTAAAATATGTGTCCTCCCCTTCTTTCTTGACCATAAATCCCTAATTTTCAAATGGGTGCATGGCTGCTCAGAATAAAGCCTGCATTTCCAAGCTTCCCTTGCAGCTAGGTGTGGCCATGAGATGTAACTGGAGGTAAGAATTGTCCTGAAAGTGAGGAGAAGTGCCTTTGCTCCTGTCTCCCATTTTTGTGAAGCCTGGAATTTAGGCATTATGTTGGAGCTTGGGCAGCAAAATTACACCATGAGGTAGAGACAGCCACACACCGAGGATGGAGGAAAAACAGAAAGAGTCTGGGCGCCTGGGAACACCACACCAGCTCAGGGAATCTCTTTACTTGAGGAAAAAAAAATTCTCTCCTGTGTAAGCCACTGTTTATTCTGGAATTTCTGTTCATCATAACCAAATGCAACCCTGATGCCCTCCCACTCAAAGAGGTCAAGTCAGTCTCTCTTACTGTCAGGTGTTTAGAATGTTTAAAATGCTAACACAATGTAAATACACTGACAAGTATAATTGCAAATGTTGCAAAAGACACAGAATTCATTGAAATTGATGACACGGATGTTGGAGACCTACTTGAACCACAGGCATGTGAGGCTCTGGCAGCAGCTAATGAGTGAAGAAGAAAACCAGCGAGGATGATGGGGGGACAGGCACTGCAAAAGGAAATTTGCAAATATCAAAAGAGCAGCTCTGGGAATGTTGATGAGGTCCCAGCTTATGGTTTTATTTCTTGTTTATTTGTTTGTGTAAAATATTTCTCAGCCCTATAGTCACAATCTATCATACTTACATAAATAAATTTTGTTAAACATAAGACAGATTTAAACTATTTTCTTAATGTGGGGACTCATTTTTCAGTACAAAGTCACAATCCAACCTTCTCTTAGGTTGTCCTTGTTTTCCATAAAATTCTGGTCCTTATTCAAATAGATTATCTGAGTCAGTAGTTGTCAACCTGGACTGCACATTAGATCACGGGCAAGCTTCAGGCCTGGGCTGCCCCCTGAGAATCTGATGCAATTTGTCTAAGATTTCACCCGAGCATCTAGGTTTTTAAATGCCAAGTTTGTTTAAGTGGCCCTTCCTAGTAAGGGCTGGCTTTGGATAGGGAGGTCCTCCCATAGGCCATTTCCACATCAACCCCTTGACTCTATAAAGGGATGTTAGGATGAGAGAGGTGAAGTGAGGGTGGGAAATGGGGAGGTGCAAGGAAGGAGGGAGGAAAAAGGAAGGAAGGAAGGAGGGAAAGAGGAAGAGAACGAAGGACGGAGAGAGGGAGGGGGGAAAGGAAGGAGAAGACAACTATTTCTTCCCTGGAAAGATGGGCAAGAAAAGCTAGCCCTCCCTGTCTTACAGGGAGCTACAGATAAATGAGGAAGAGGGCAAGTTCAACTACCAAGAAAGCTTCAAGGAAAAAGGTTACGGAGCTACACTAAGTGGCCTTAGCAAGGCCAACACAGGAATGCAGGGAACACTGGGAGCCAAAATGCCTGCTGAGAGTTCCAGTGTTTTCAAAATCCTCACCCTTAGCTGTGCATGGCAAGGATGGTCTTCAACACCAAGACCATGCAGCGCCCGAGTGGAGCTGCACAGTTCCATTTACAAAGAGAGCCTGTGCAGTCTGTGTTTTTAAGCTTTAAAATGCCCGATGAATCTTTCAGACCAAAAAGCTACTCCATTTCATTGCTTTACTGTGAGCGTCTAGGGATTACGCCCCGTGACTCTCTGCTGCACAACACTGGGTTATTTGGTTTATTCATATTAAAAGTATTTCTCCTCCATATTTGAAGGTTATAGTATCTTAGTTTTATCTGGAAACTTAGTTTTTGAGTCATTCAAATCTGTACATCAGCAAACTGAAAAATACACACAAAAAACGTTTAAACATAAAGTGAACTGAGTGTGGAACTGAAACCATCCAGAACACTTACAGAAAAGTATTGTTTTTACATCTATCCTTCATTATTAAAATAGAGATTGCATTGGAAACCCCTCTTAATTAGATGTGGGAGGGACAGCAATCCCTTTTAAGGCTCAGGGGTTGGCAGGTGGGGAGGGGTACGTTCTTTGCAGAACGCCGCTCACAGTATGAATAAACAGAGGCTATTTTAGTACGGCTGATGGTGACACGTTTTATTAATTTAAAAACATGCCTTTCCCCAAAGTGCATTAGGCATGTGCACATTTCTATACAAAGACATAAATTAGTGATATTGAGGTACAGTGGAGGTCAGGTATTTACAATGTCACTCAACGAGGAACAGATTCGAGCTTCCAGACAATCAGCATTTTATAAACATCAACATTGTCTGACGGTATCTGAGCTAACACTGGACCAGGTGGTACCTTTTCTTAGGATGACATTGCTGATTCCAGATTCAGACGGAAATGTCCCCTCAGGGCCTGGGGCTCCATTTCTCCCTCTTTCTCTCCCTATGCCCAGACATGGGAGCCATGACCCTAGCACCCATAAAGGCAAAAAAAAAAAAAAAAAGAAAAGAAAGAAAGAAAAGGGGGGGTGGAGGGGAGTTGGGCATTGTTTAGCAGGTCTCCCCAAAGCTCAGCATGTCTGCCATTTCCAGTGAACTGCCTTTCTGGAGAGCAATTCTAGTCTGTGATTGAGGTGGCAGAATGAGCCAAATTACATGGTACGGAATCTGAACATGCTGTTCTCATCCCCAAGGCATCAGAGTTTAAGAAGTTTAATTTGAGGCTGTTTCTTTTAAAAGCATGATGTTTTAAAGGCATGATGTTTGAAAAGCAAAAAACCCAAGATGTGTCCCAAAACTTGGAGCAAGGATAGTGTTGGTGGAGACTCCCCTGCACCCCTTCCGTCTTGAATCTAAGGGCATTAGACAAACTCATTAACAAAACACTGTGCATGCCAGGGCTCTGCAGTTGCTTTAGCTTCTCCCTCCTCCAAACTGATGGCTTTCTACTTCACAAGAGGCAATGGGATGCTTCACTCCCCATCTGTCATAACGAATGTCCACTGGAATGCAATGATTTCAGTATTCAGTGGAGGTTATCTTGGGTTAATACAGCTACCAAAGGACACTGAATCTACTTTTAGGGAGGACGTGCTGATGTGGTAAGGTCATTGTTACAGCAACCACTGGGCTGACCTTCCGGTGTCTTCAGTGACCTCACACAGACCCAAGTCCAGTTCTACTACGGGCTGGAGCCCTATGACCCATTTGACACTCGTCCCTGGCTCCCCGATGCTGGAAGGGAAAGGAATCTCCACACTGGACCCACATACCCAGGCCTCCCTCTCAGGTCACTCGAGTATTCTCCAGGCCACAGGTGATGTGGCTGGTGCTTATTCCGTTTTCTGATCAAATTTGACCAAGAGGAGGGCGGGGCCTGCAGAGCCCCTTTTCTAGAAAGCACACCTAGTCTTTCAGTCACACCACTGAAGAGTAAGACACACCGGGTGTGAGCTCGTTTACAGCACCATCTAGCGTCTAGAGAAGCAGACTGGTCAGAGCCTGGGGCCAGCAACGTGCCACTCAGGACTCCAAGATCATGTCAAAAATGCTGCCAGGATGCTACTCAGCTGACACACCTGGTTTTTGTGTTTGTTTTTTGAACTGGCAATGAGTGGTACAGGTCACTCAGAAGACAGGAGAGAGGGGTCTGCACTGTGATTGCTTGAACATAAGCCTCTAACACCCATGAGAGAAACCTAAAGCATCTGATCAAATTCTCTCCCAAATTCTCCTAAAAACCAATTGCCCCTTCCACATCCAAATCAGCCAATTCACTTATGCACCTCCACCAGGACTGATGGGTGGACACATCTGGGACAGTGTCTGAAAGCACAGAAACATCTGGGATGAATGCCATGTCCCCGGAGACTCCCAATCAACATAGCTACCAATTCCATATACCATAGATTCCAAAGAGACTGGTCTGATTTGTACTGGACCCAAGTGGTCCAGACCCCGTCTCTGGAGTTTGCACAGGGCTGGGCATCTGGTGGCAGGTGTGGACGGCACAGGCGAGGATGAGGCATGCTCCTCAGACCTCCGTGCCTCCTTCTAGCTTCGTGATGAGGTGCTGGTATGTGTCTCTTTCCACCTGCCAGGAATGGTACATTCTCACGTATTCCCTTCCGTTGGCCACGATTTCTCTTTCTAATGCAGGATCACTAACCAGTCTCTTTGCCAGCTGAACAAACTCCTGCAAATAAGGAAATGGAAGAAAATAGATGTAAATAATTGGTGCAGGGGATTTTGCAAATGCATCCAAAGCCCATGACTGTGTTAGCTCCTGGTCTCCCCTTTGTCTGCTTCCCTGATCCTGGAGAAAACAACTTTTAGGAGGGATTGGAGTTAATGGAAACATTAGGATTGAGTGAGAAATCATATACATGTACACACACACACACACACACACAAACACACACACACACAAGCACACACACACACACGGTGGGATAAATATCTGTGGAAAATATTGGAACCATTAATCATTCCTAGTCCTCCTTTTTCTTCCCTAGATCAAAAAACCTGCTAATTCTTTTATTTCCAGTGATTCAAGATTCACAATTTTTTCCCTCTTTTATGAGTACCATCTGAGATATGAACTAGGGTCTTACTCCAGAATCTGAACCCTGCACACTGCACAAACCTACCCCTGCCCATTTGTTTTTCATTGTGTGGCTTCTGTCATCTCCCCCAGACACAGAGCACATCTTCAAATTACGAGCAGCATCAGATGTAGTGAAAGCGCTTGGCTTCAGAGTCAGGTCTGGGTTCAAATCCGTCTGCATGACTTAGCTGTGTGGCTTTGGGCCAGCTAGTTGACTCCTCTGAGCCCCACATTTTTCCTCTGTCAAGGGGCAATGGGCACTTGATCGGTAAGCCTGGCTCTGCCCCAGGTCCCATAGGCTCCCAGCATGAAGAGGGACGGATTTAACAGTCCTTGCTTTTCACGCCTTTTCTTCTGCTGCTTAGCATCAGACCATATTTCTGCGTAAGCTCATTATTTATCCATGCTCACGGACACAATGCAATAATGAAAGAGAGCTCCTGCCGACCAGTTTATAATATCAAAGCCCTTCAGAATTAGAAATAAACTAGAATTATTTTGGTTATTAAAGAGTATTGAGGGAGAGGAGGGGAACATTCATTATTAATGATGCTTGTATGTAAGTTAAGAGCAGAGTTCTTGGGCAAGGAGGCCTGGGTTTAAGTTCATGCCCTGCCCTTCTGTACGTGACATGGGTGAATTTCTTAATTTCTCTGTGCCTCAGTTTCTCTACTGTAAAGTAGAGATGATAACAGCACCTGCTTCCTAGGGTGTTGAGAGGATTAAATGAGTTAATACAAACAAAGACTTTAGGGCAAAGCCTAGAACATACTTAGCTATCACTATCATTATTATTCCCCAAAAGCCCACAAAAATTCCAATAAGGCAACAACGCCTAAGATTAATATACAATGCTTTGCTATTTAAAAGGAACATCCACATATTCTCAAAATTACTTTTAATTAAATATTGGGTACTTTTTATAGCTAGCAATATAAATAGCAATATTTATGATAGAATAGAATTATATTTTTATGTATTATGCATACACTTTATAGTGAATTGGTGTTCTTTTCATAATAAAAATATAACATATTTATTCCCATCTCATAGCAGAACAACATTTTTATTAAAATTATTTGAGAGGATTATAGCTTTGAGATATTGATTTTATGATGCTGGTCATATCTTTGATTTATCTGATGTGGAGACTTTGGTTGAAACCCGCTCCTCTGCTTATTATTTCTGTAGAAGGTACGGCCATTTTACAACTAGATCCTGAATGATAGAGTTTCTAGGAATAGGTTGCGATAAAATACACTTTTTTTCTCTCTCTGCATGGGAGGCTGAACAACAACAAAAAAACAGACTTAAATAAAACAAGACAGATCTGGGCTGGAAGTAAGAAACCTCTTGGCTGTTGACATAATAAAACTCTTGATGAGTGGTGGGAAAAAAGGAAAGAGAAGGAAAAGCACCAGGACAAGAAAAGGAAAATCTCTGTCTTGAATCATCAGAGTCCCTCCTCGAGGCTCTGGGATTATGTTCTTCTGGGCTAAACAGCTTCTACGTGACAGCTAGAGCAACAGGCTGGACAGGCATCTGTGGGCGAGGAGGAATGCACGTGGACACAGACCCTGTTGACTGCATACTAGGGCAGACTGTTTGAGAAGGTAGCCCCAATAATTCCCCCATCCCTGGATGTGTGTCTCTCTGCAATGTGACTTTGTGACTCTCCCTGTTAAATGGGGGGAGAGGATCTATTTCCTCTCCCCATGAATCTAACTGGTTTAGTAACTTGCTTTGACAAACAGGATATGCCAGAATTGATGTAGCTGGACTTTCAAGCAAAGCTTCAAAAGGTCTTACAGCTTCCACCCATGCCCTCCTGGACACCACCAGGTCGAGATGCCTACGCTAATTCCCTTGAGGATGAGCACCCCATAGCAGAGATGCCCAGCAACTACCAGCACCAGCGACCAGACACATGACAGGTGTCACCTTGGATCACCCATCCCCAGGTGAGCTGCCAGACGACAGTCACTAGATGAGTGGCCCCAGGCCAGACTAGCAGGATGACCCAGCAAGCCTGGCTCAAACTGCTGACCCATAAACTTGTGAGTGAATAAAACGGTGATAGTACAAAGCCACTGAGGTTTGGGATTCTTAGTTACACAGCAATCTATAACTGATGCCCTTGCGGAGCGTTCAGTGCCTCCCTCCTCTTGGATAAAAGAACCCAGATTTTGTTAAGTTCTCCTCCTCTGCAACATGATCTAGGAAGAACGCCCACTTCCTGATTCAAAGAGTCAATCTTGATCAGTCCAAGCCAATCATGTATTGTGTCATTTACACCCTAGGGTGACCCCCATCCACCCGCACCCAAGACTTGTGTGTGGGTGGAACCTGTGCCTTGTTTCTAACCTATAGAACATGGCAAGGGTCATGAGATGGGACTTCTTTGATTGGGCTATGTTATATACGGCTCCATGTCACCAAGATGGCCTTACGCTACAATCACAAGAAACTGAGCTCTGCCAACAACCACATGAGCTTAAGACTAGATGACACCTGGGTTACAGCCTGGGGAGACCCTGAGCAGAGGGCCAGCTCGGCTGTGTCCAGACTCAACCTACAGAGACAGCAAGACAGCAAACGGGTATTGCCCTATGCAGCTGTATGTGTGGTAATTTGGTACACGGCGATAGAAAATCAACACAGGTCCTGTCCTTTTCTGCCAATAATTGGCAAAGTGGCAGGTAGGTGGCCAAGTTGTGGGGACTGAGATAGGATGGGAGAACGAAGGGGAGCCTTCTGGAAAAGGCTTCCTTGTTCTAAGAGGACACCAGGGAGATCCCTCTCTTCAGCCTCCACAGCTGCCAGGCTGTACATAGAGCTAGGATCCACTGCAGACAGTGGGTTAGCCACCTCTGCATGGAGCCATTCACAGCAAAGGCAGAGAGAGCCAAGACACTCACAGACAGAGGGACACACACAGTCCTGACATACCACATCAGGCACTGTCTGAGCTTCCGGAATCTAACACGTGATACCTCCTCAGACAGACTGAAAAACTACAAAGCAAGAACTGCAACGAAACTTCCGTGAAACAAGGACAAATGCCAACTTGCCATCATGCCAACCAGAACTCCACAGATCTCATAGAGCCGATGGCTGTAGAGCTCACCAGGACACTGAGCAGCTAACACTCAAATACTTACCGGGGGAGGGGGCCATTCATCAGAGACCGTATACTGTATAATGATATGCTCTTGGAAATTACTTATGAAAATATAAGGCGTTCAAGTGTGCACAAACTAAAATAATTAAAAGAAAATAAAAACCAAGTAGGTAAATCTCATCTCTTAAGAAAGTTCAAAAACAAGGCTAGAAGCTGCGCCAGATCCGAGGCAGGAAACCCAACAGGCAAAGTTGGAGGTGCCAGGCCCGCTGTTATGGTAAATACAGGCCTGTGCTGTTTGCCGCATTTCCTACTTTTTTTTTATCCAAGAGAAGTCTAACTTCTGGATATTTATGTAAAAACATTCCATGCTAAATGCCAGCAAGTAATTCAAAATTTTAAGAACACAGAAAATTACACAAAACACATATGCAAACCAGATTTAGCTCCAAGGCCACAGGTATGAGCCCTGACTTAGGTAATACACTTGTAAAGTTTAAAATAAAAATCACGTTTTTATGCTCACAGAGTAATTAGCAGTTGACGATTCTGAGTTTTCTTCCTTTCCAAGTAGTCTTTAACTACTGGTGGAAAAAGCTCCCACTGAATCCTGATGACCAGCCCTGTGTCCCTGAGTTTTCGCCATGATCCATGAGAGGAGAAGCAAGACCAGTTTTACGGAGTGAATATTTAAAACGCCGTCAAAATCCTTCTCATGATGCCGTCACCTCAAAACCACAGAGCACAGCGGGGGGCCTCCTCCAAGAGAAGCAAAAGCCTTGTGCAGGGAGCATGCAGGGCTAGTAGATTTAAAACGTTATGGTTTTCAAGAGCATGGCATTCTGACAACCTTCTGCGAGTGATATGTACTCATTTTTCCACAAGGAACTAAAATCAATCATATGAAAACTGAATTTCAGGCTGGGTATGTTAAATTAAACAACCCTGAAGCTTCTCTCCAGATGCTTCAAATACATACGACAGCTTATTGAGACATGTTGACGAAGAACTTTTTTAAGACTGGCATGTGCTGCTGCTGTTAAAGATCTCTGGTTTTCCTCCGGCTTTTCTGGTTGGAACCTTTGGATTAATTAAGGTTTAGTCAATGGCTTTGGTTCTCAAATTCTGCTATAAGCCTGTCTTATGAAGCTTTTAAAACACACACCCACTACACACACCCAATCCTAATTCCAGGATTCGCATTCAGTAGGTCACGAGAGGGGTCCAGGAATGTGAATTTTCTAAAACTGGAGAGTCACTGGTCTAACATGGACCGCAGTGCCTGCCTTATTTTCCAAAAATTATTTGGTCATAGAGTAAATTCATTTTGTTTAAAACTGCAAACTGTGAGAAATATATTTCAAGATCTATCTATAAAAGGGTAATACATGTGCCTGTACTATTTTTCTTATATGTGACACCACCCTGGTGGTCACAATTTAAGGCTGTATCTGAGTTATCACCACCAACAAAAACGTGACCACATCGTCACCCCAACTTTTGGTGTAAGTTCATTGTTCTCTCTGTGACTTTTGTTATCAGGTAAAGCTGGGATCGCTCCTAAGAATGTGCAGACACTCTCTGAACTACTCAGCATAAACCTTCCATCTATCTCTTAAATCACAGCAGTAATTACCAATTTGGGGGAGGGCTGGTGTTCATTTGTCCTTAATATCATGGTGTGAGTTAGGTGCGTGCCTTAAATAAATATCAAAAACAGCTATTAGAATCTTCTGCACATGGATACTGAGTAGGAGAAACCAACCTATGTAAGTTTAGGAATAACCTCTCAGCAAACCAGCCCTGTCCATGCCAACTGCTCAACGCAGAGCCAGAAGGGAAGGTGGGGAGGGGCTCTGGCCCCTGACCATGACGCTTGACCAGGAACGATGTCAGATGGGAGTCTGATGGGTGTCCCTACCCTGGTCAATTCCAAGACCAGTCACCAGAGAATCTGGCAGTGGGCCCTGTCTACTCACATCGTGCCGGGGAAGTTCACTCCAGGACAGTGCCTGAGCACACATCTAACAGGTCACCCCCCAGACCCAGCCCCTGGATCGAGTGATACACAGGAGAGGTGGGGTACTGTGTCAGAGTCTCTGGCGTATGGAAGACTGTGAGGCGATCAGAAAAAGGGCACTAAACAACAGAAAACCGCTTGATGAGAGAGTTCATACTTAGTTAATTCACCCTCCCTCCCGATCGATCAAGCCCAGAGAAAACCTCCGTGAGGTGCGCATGCATTCTTTAACACTTCTCTGAGAAAGACAGAGCTGGTCTCCTTCCAGGATCCTAGAGTGGGGAAGAGTATCCAGCCAGAACTTAATAGCAATAGCCAACATTTATTGTGCCTCAACCACGTATCAGATCGTGTTTCATAATTCAGAATTTGAGGGATTTTGATAATATGGTTTATATGTTCTTCCTATTACATGATTATCTCCCGCAAGGCCTAAGGCTGTGCCCCACAAACAATACACTATTTCCAAACCAGAATGTACCGAGTCCCAAGAAGCCTCAAGTCACTTTCCATCAGTTCAGAGAAGAGTTTGCTGCCTGGTGAGTTTAGGCACCAAATTCACTAAAAATAAAATTGTTTTTCAAGTGCTTTTTGGATTTTGGAATTGCAGAAAAGGGACGAGGAATAGGTCCTGTTACTGTGACCGCCCCCTTCACAGGTAAAGAACTTAAGGCATGGGAAGGTCTCCCGGGAACCTGCCCAAGGGAACATGTCATGAAGCAGCAGAAAAGGACACTGACCCCAGCCTGTCCTCCTCCAAGCTCTACAGCTTCATGCGTGTATGCAGCAAAGGTCACAGAGCTGCCACCTGGAAGGCGGAATCTGGAGCCACAGATGAAGCCAGCAGCAGCGATGGTTGACAGTTTCTGTGCTTCCCAGACTAAGGACAGAGTGTCGTTTCCAGTACCTGGGCCAGCTGAGAACCGCTGTTGCTGTTCCTGCTGCTTAGGAGGTAGGAGAGGGAGGCATCAGGAAGGACAGAGAAGAGAGAGGGAGATTGCATAGGGACAGAGGAGGTGGGGCCCAAGAGGCTTTCCGGTGGGCACACGAGCTACCCTGGCAGGGTTACAAGCAGTAGAGTCAGAGGGAAAGAGCGGGCTCATACAAATGTGAAGGCAAATGTGCAATGAAGTCATCCTGGTTACGCCTGGCAGACAGGGACCTGGGGCAAATGGCAGACTGTCCCTCAAAGGAAAGCAAACTTTGGTGAGGCCATGGAAAGAATGACTGAGAGAGGCAGACCCAGGGGTGGCAGCACTGGGGCACAGGCCATTTGGAGTTCTCACATGGGCACCTGGTGGGCATTTTCCTGCTGGAGGCCAGACAACATTGCCAGGGCCCACACACCCACAAGCGGAGCCAACATGCCAGCTCTGTGCAGCTTTGCAAGCAGGCACCTTGGCTGGTGGCCGCCGTCCCTGTTCATGTGAGCCTTTATGTACCCTCTCACTTTACAGGTGACAAAGATGCTCACTCCCTCCTACTCTAGACCCCGGCTATGCCCTTGGTCACATGAACTCAGTGTCCTGCACAGCAGGAATAAAACACAAGCTCTTCAATGTAAATGACTTTGCTGTCAGTTATCAAGGCCTCAAATAACAGCTGTGCCTTGACCAACAGAGTCTCCATTTGGTGTGTAAATGCCACTGTAGGGAGAAGAGTTTTACTGTCTCAACATCTATGGGACCAAGAACAAGGAGGGATTTGCCACAGACGGCTCTGTCCCATAGCTGTGACAGCTGACCCCAAATGGTTTGTGGCATGTGCTGTGAAACCAAGAGGCTGAAGAACTCCTTGTCCTAACGGGTCTTTTACAAAAAGGATATGCCATACGTGTATGAATCCTGAAAAGAAAGTTCTGGAAAAATATGAGACTGTCTCCAAGTTGTAAATTATGGGTATTTTAAATTTAAATTTTTATGTTTTAAGTTTTTCTATAAAAAGCTTATGTAGTAGAAAAATCATTTTAATTTTAAAATATATTAGAATCGATTCATCCTAATAGACTAGTATGATGATTAAGGACACAAAAAGATACTGTGTGATCTCACATATACGTGGATTCTAAAAAAGTGGAACTCACAGAAACAGAGAACAGAAGGGTGGTTACCAGGGGCTTGGAGATGGAGGAGCAGGAGATGGAAATGGGGAAATGATGGTCAATGGGTACAGAGTTTCCCTTAGGAGGAATAAGTTCTGGAGATCGATGGTGCTGCATGATGACTACAGTCAATAATCATGCAATGTGTCCTTGAAAATGGCTGAGAGAGTAGATCTTCAGTGTTCTCATTATAACAAAGTGATAAGCATGTGAGCAACAGAAATGTTAATCTGCTGGATTTAATCATTGCACAATGTATACATGTACCCAAACGTTACAAATTCACCATAAATATATGTAACTTTTATTTGTCAATCAAACCTTAATTAAGGCTGAAAAAAAAAACCACATCATGACTCCCCGCTGCACCTTTCACTAGCTGTGAGGTCTTGAGGAAGTTAGGTAACTACTCTGTACCTCAATGTGCTCATCTATAGAATGGGACTGATAATAGTGCATTTGCTGTTGTGCAGATTAAGCAAAATCATCCATGTGCTGCATTTCGTGTTTGTAGAGCCAGCTGTCTCCCTTGTGCTATTTTGTTATACTTTTTTTTTTTTTTTTTTTTTTTTTTTTACTGGAACAAGTTGGCTGAAATCTTTTGGGAGAAAGGTTGCTTGCCTTTTCTTCCTGGGCCAACAGCAGTGGCAGTGGCCACATGACCAAGTTCCAGCCGATGGGACATGTGCAGGAAGGACATCTGTCCCTCCCAGCCTTGGACATGAACAGCCCCACAGCGGACCTTGCCTTCTCTCTCCCCAACTGCTACCTTAAACATGGGGGCCTGCGGGACTGAGAGGAGGTGGAGCCACACCAGCAAAAAGAGCTTGGGTCTCCCAGCGACCGTGCAGAAGGTGGTCACAGACCAGGGACACCAGCTCTGGCTTCCAGGGGAGCAAGAAATAAAGTCTTGCAATGCTAAGCCCCTGAAGTGGTGGGTTTACCTATTATAGCAGCCACTGCCGCCCTAACAAACCATCCTGCGGGCACCCTGTTCATCCTGAGATTTCATTCCCCATGCTTGCCCAGCTGCTCTTTCAGTCCAAGGTCCCCAACGGAGAACTTGCTCATTCAGGCCCATGGTAGCAATGCTCTCAGCAAGAGCCTTAACACGTGCTATAAAGATTCAAGAAATATTATAGAGACTGTGTTCCCATAGAAAGTGTAAAATGTAGGCTTCTCCCAACACAACACAAAGGAGCTGAGTTCACAAATGAGGGGAAATGAGGAGGGCAGGTGCGTTAAATAGAAAGAAGGAGGGAGGAAAGAAGGACAGAAGGGAGGGAGGGAGGGAGGGGAAGGACAAAAGAAAGAAATTTCTGAGCCAGTAGCATTTATGTTTGGATTCTAAGTGCCCAATAAGGGAAAGCTGCCCCTTAGCTTTCTCTTCATGGCACCCAGCACAGGAGCCTGTGATTAGAATGGAACTTCCAAAGGATACTCGCCAGGCAGGAGACAAAACCTGACAGGCGCCAACGACTGGGCAGAATGACTGCTGTCGTCTGTTGGTTTGAAATGAAAAAGGAAAGAAAGTGGTTAAACTGCACCTGTGTGGTGTGCTGCACAGCTTATATCAAACTAAGATAACAGAACACGCTTTCTAGAAGGGTCACCCTCTTATGCAATAATCATCTCTTCAACTGTTTACTGAGCACCCACGTTGCACCAGGATCACTGCAAGGGACCCCTGTTCTCAGGGAGCTGTGGATCTGGTGGGGGAGGTGTCTGGCAAGCAAAATAAAACAAAACAAATGCACATTTATCAACAGTGACGAGAATTATGGATGAAACACACGGGATGCAGTGACTGAGAGTAATGGAGTGGGGGACAAGGGTGGGCACTCACTGAGATTGTGCTGCCAAGAAAAGCCCCTCCAGGAAGGTGACATTTAAGTCAAGCAACCGCTGAAGAGGCGCAGGCATCTGGGTGAGGCCAGCATGCAGTGGCAGGTGCAGGGCAGGGCGGCTGCAGTGAGGAGGGGCTGCATGGGTCGTGCAGGCCTGGGCCCTGGGGCAGGAAGGGCGTTTTCTTCTGCGTGCAATGGGCAGCCACTGGAGGACTCTCAGCTCTGGGCGGGTGGGATTAGGTTTTCATTTTATACAGGTTCCTTTGGCTGCTGGGAGGACCGTGTATGGGCTGGAATGGAAAGGCTGTTACAACATTCCACCCAGGACCAAGACTGCCTTGGAGTGGGGACAAGAGGGGCACAGGAGAGATGGGGTTCCGCTCTACTCTGGAGACAGAGCCCACAGGAAGTGAGGACAGCTGGGAGAGGCGTGGCAGCGTGTAAGCCCAGGGGTGTCCTGGACGCTCGAGCTCACACCCCGGCAGCCGGCAGTTGAGGGCAGGGGCCCCGGGAGGGAGGCTGGACCTGCTGCCTGGGCCCTGCATGCCGCCTGTACCATATCACCCCAGTGTCCATAGCCCAAGAGGGACCACGCAGGCCACTGGCCCAAATGCTACCAGTGCTAGCAAGTCACCATCTTCTTCCCTCTGATCTCAGGATGCATTTAAGCAGCCTAGGAGCCCACTCAAGAGCAGCCTAGTGTCCTAGTCATACAAGCCTCTTGCTGGGTACTGCACACTGTCTGTCCATCTGTCCAGACAACAGGTAAACAGAGGCATCCACCAGCATGACTGGGCTCCAGGAAGGACACACCCACTGGGTAATGTGGAGCCTGATGCAGTCAGGAGGGTAAGGAGGGATCTCCAGCAGGACGCCTGGGTCAAGCCTGGCCACTCCCCTTAATCACAAACCTCAGCTAGAATGTGCGGGTTCACACTCCTAGCAGGTGTTCCACCAAGCTCTGCACCAGCTGCAGGTGTAACCGAGCAAGAGACAGGAGAGGGTAGAGATCAAGTGCAAAATGAGACAGGAGATGGTCCCTCCTGTCCCTAGCGGTGGGGACTGAGTCTGCAGGGGGAGAAAACGCTTTCCCCTCTCCTTCTTGTGTTAAGAGAATTCCAGACGTGGTGCAGGATGGCACAGTTCTCCCTGTGCAATCTTGGAGGTGCTCGTGGAACTGGACGCAGCCTCCCTTTCCTGAGCAGGGAGCCCCACCTTGTGGCTCATCCTGTTCTGGCTGTGCCTCGCTGAGCAGTGGCACGGTGCAGTGTCTGCCGGGGACACTGCGTGCAAGGGGCTTACCTTCCCCTCACGCTGCCATCTGGACAAGCAAAGCAGGGCAGGGGGGCCAGAAAAGTCCCTTGTCCCCAAGGGTGCAGACAAACAAAATGGTGTGAAGAACAACTTTATAGGACTGTCACCCAGAAAAGTGCCGCCTTTCCTCCCAAAACAAGAGAGGAGGGGAGGGAGGGAGAGAGACAGGGACAGAGAGAGAGGGGGAGAGAGAGAAAGAGATGGAGACAGAGAGACACAGAGAAACAGAGAAAACACAAAGAGACATGCAGAGAGAGACAGAAAGACAAAGAGAGAGGGCTAGAGAGGGAGAGACAGAGAGAGAGAGACACAGAGAGACAATAAGAAACACAGAGAGAAGCGGTGACAAAGACAGAGAGGGAGAGAGACCATGAGAGACAGAGACAGAAGGAGAGACAGAGGCAGCAATGGGGTGGGAGGGTGATGCCTCATTTGCGGATGTTCTCAGCCTTGCTGAGCCCCAGCCCGGCCACTCCGGTTGGGTGATCCAAGGCCAATGGCTTACCCTCTGGTTGTGAGGACAGGGTGAGGTCAGCAGGCCAGGTGCTCGAGCAGTGCCCGGCACACAGAACTCAGAGGTGCAGGTACAGCCCTGTCCACTATGCTTTTCCTGCCGGAGGTTCCTCTGCCCAACTTGGGGCCACCACCCACTCTGACTCTGAGCACTTGGAATATGGCCAGCGTGCCTGAGGAACTGCACTTTTGATTATTATTTAACTTTAATTGATTTAAATTAAAAATTTAAAACTAATACTCAATTCGGTCATTCAAAAACTTTTAAGTATGTTGGGAACAACTTGGATATATGAATCTCCTTTTCAACTCTAAATTCTATGGAGCCTAAATGCAAATCAAGCATTTTCCCACCATATACAAAGAGGTTTATTTAGATGTTAGAATCATGTAGTGATTGAACAGGATTGGATATTAAGCACTCCAGGCTCCGGGGCTGAGCCACAGAGCACCCGCCGTCAAGGCCCCACTTGAATTTCCACATGCAACAGGGAACAGCTCGGTAGGTTTGCGCATCAGCCACTGTGCTGTGAAACATTTTTCCAATCAAAGGCTGGGACCACAGTTTTCAGAAGACGTGCTCTGGCCTCTAGGGACCAGGAGGATACTTTATATAAAAAGTGCTGTTCCAGGAGCTTCCCAACAGACACCTTTGGGCAGTTAGTGATTCTTGGGCAGCAACTGCTGCCTTTGTCAGGCTCAAGCTGCAGGCACAACTGAACGCTTTCATCAGCAATCACCCCAAAAGGCCCTGTCTTGGAGTCTCCTTGAACCTGGCTGTGATGGTAAGAACCAGATGCTTGCTAATCTAAGACTTGTTTGCAGACCACAGAAAACTGCACTTTGCCCTACAAAACTGAATGACAATATTTCCCCAAAATATTTTTTACAACACTTTAAATAATTTACAAAAAACTAAAAAACCCGTATTTACCAGGACACATCTGTTAAATAAAAACACCATTTTGTGTGAGTTTTTGATCAAAATTTAATCTTCAAATTGAGATGTACTCGAAGTGCAAAAACACATGCAGGATTTCAGAGGCTTAATATGAAGAAAAGAATGTAAATACCTCATTATTAATTTTTCATATTGATTACAGCTTGAGATGATACAAATTTGGATAGGCCAAGTTCAAGAAAATATATCATTAAAATTAATTTCACCTGTTTCTTTTAATTTTTTTAAATGTGGCATCAAAAAATGTAACTTAGTCCTTGGCTGGGATCATATTTCTGTTGAGTGGCACTGCCTTAGAGAATCTGTGTTCCCTCTAAACGCCAGCCATTACATCTGGTCACAAGCTCTTCAAGCAGGCTGTCCTTACATACACCATTTAGGACAGTGTTACATCTGTTGTCCCAGCATAATTATTAATAACATCCCTTTCACTCTCAAAAGCTTCCTGGTTTTGCACAATAAACAATATGGTCACCCTATCTGCAAATCCATGTAGACAAATTTTGGATTAACTTTTAACTTAGTGGACACATAATCTTGTGTTTCCTTTGGGCTTAAATGGAAATCCCACCAATCCTGGGAGGCCCTTACATCTGGGTTTTTACACTGATGAGGGCCTACTCTGTGCCAGGCACTGGCTGAGTGCTTACACATAATAGGCACATTTAACTTCCGATAATTATGTTAGGCTAAAAAGGTTTAAAAAAAATAAGAAATAATATTTTACCTAATGTTGGCCAACCACCTCAACAAGTTGCATAAGGAAGATCTGATCTAAGTGCATGTGAGATGAGAATTCTCTTGGTTCTCACCTGCCTCTGGCGGGGTGGGGATCTTGCTGTGCTGAGCGCAATTCCAGTGCTTAGGCACAGTGCTCTTTATGCTACCTGGCTTCACCTTGTGTTCAGCTCAAGAAGTGGCAGATAATACTGATGGTGAACATGTGAAGTTTCCATCTGAGGAGATGGAGGAGACTTGATTGCACATACTTCCTCTCTGTTACTGCTGAAAGATGGGTCATTATCTCCATCTTACAGATGAAGGAATGAGCATAGGATAAGAAATGTGTCCAGGATCACTCAGATTTCAAGTGGAAAACTCCAGATCTAAGCACAACCCTGCCTGACCCAAAATTTGGAGGCTTATATTTTTCCACCGTGACTCACTTTTTCCAAACATCAAACCACTGATTGACTAAATCATTGATTTAATCATTGATCATATCATTACTGTGTTAAGAAAAAGGAGCAACTTTTAATAAAAAATGTAAATCTCTTTAGAACACTAAGGAAAGTGCCTGGAACATAGTATGCACTTAATAAATGCTGGCTGTCATCATCATTCTTCCAAAATTTATTTATTTTTCGCAGTTGTCTAAAAAACAAACAGAACCCCCCCCAGCAAAATAATTTTTAGCAACACTTTAAAAGTCTGACCCTGAGTAAGAATATGGATTCACAGTTTCTATTAAATGTCAAATAAATTTTAATTTTGAAGCTATAAAACATAGCCACGAAGTATCTAGGAAAAATAGCTCAACTCTTTTTCTTCTGAAAAAGAGGAATAACAAAACTGTTGCAGAAATAAAAAAATCGATGTTTAATAGGTTTGGAAAGCTTTACTTAAATAGAAGTTTTCCAGGGGTACAGTGTATAAAAACAGATTAATTTATTCTTACCATGGCTGAATATGTTTAATTATCATGTTTTAAAAATCAAAGGTATATTTTCTGTATTCAATTCAGTAGACTTTCCATAGAAGCTCCCCAAAGCAAACTTCCCTTCCTTCCAGATTCCCCATTATATTTGTGCAAATATTCAAAAAGTTTGTGGAAGGATTTGCATTACGTTTTAACTACATCTTTCCACAGACTTTTTGAAGTGCCCTCATAGCTGCCATTCCGGGGTTCTTGAAAGCTTTCACCACTCACCAGGCAACACACGTGTAGTGCCAGGTGCTGTCCTAGGTGCTGGTGCCACACGAGGGAGCCAAGCACAGAAATCCCCCAAATGAGATGTCATTTCCCCAGTCTACTGCTGAAGAACCCACCTTGCAAATCTAACTCTCTCAGGAGGTGGGAGCAGGGATCAGCTTGCTGACATGACCCAGCAAGAAATGTCAGGAAGAGAATAAAATGGGGAAATGGGGTGAAGAGGGACCAGGGGACATGACTCTTCTGATGACAGAGGAGTCCAGAAGGCAGAGAAGGCAAAGGGGGCAGGCAGGGGCTGGCATGGAGACTTTTTCACATGTTTAACAGGACACATTGGGGCATCTCAGGCATAATGTTTTCTCCATCAAAAAGACTCTATACATCCCCTTGAATGACCTCCCCTCATCTCAAATGTGATGTCCTGATTACCCAGGATGGTGCTCTTCCTGGAGGTCCTGCTCTGTTGATATGACCACATTCCTACATCCTCTGTGGGCAGCTACCTGGACATTGCTCAAAATCTTCCCTTGCCGTCCCACCGTGCTAGTTTTCTGTTGCTGCATAACAAATTGCCACAAACATGAGCCTTAAATGACACCCATTTACTACCCCACAGCTTCTGTAGGTCAAAGTTCAAGTCAGCTCAGCATCTTATGAGACTGAAATCAAGGTGTTGGCTGGGTTCCTTTCTGGAGCTGGGGGGTCCTCCTTCAAGCTCACATAGTTGTTGGCAGAATTTAGTTCCTTGTGGCTGCAGGACTGAGGCTACCTTTCTCTTGCTGGCTGTCAACCAGGGGCCACTCTCAGCTTATAGAGGCTGCCCAAAATTCCTCCAAAGGTGACCCCTTCCATAGACCCCAATCTCTCTGAAATCTTCCATTTTTGACCTCAAGACCTACTTTTAAAGGACTCACAGGATTAGGTCAGGCCTGCCTGATAATATCATTTTAGATTAACTCAAAGTCAAATGATTAATAACCTTAATTACATCTGCAAGATCCCTCTTGCCATGTAACCAAACATAATAATGGCATAACACCAGGAGACAGACATCATGGGGCCATCTCAGGGTTCTGCCTATCATGCCCTGATTTTCCATGCTCCTTAGATTTGTGTTCCTTTCTGTTCACTCTGTTTCTTCCCTGACTCTCCCCACAGTGGACAACTCATAACTCTCCCGATACCTTGCACACATCCACACCCCCAAGCTTTTGCCCATGTGGTTCTCGCTGCCTTGAATGCCTTTCCTTCCATGGGGATCTCGTCCTTCGAGGCCCAATTCAACATACCTTCCTTACACTGACTTTCATGCCCTTCCCAGGCAGAACTCCACGCTTCTCAGAGAAGCTTCTGTCTGCGCTGATCACATAAAGTGCCAGTGCTGTCTCTGGAGCTGGGTTTACCAGGTTCCAGGTCTGATCTGATACTTACAAACTAGTTAACTGGGCTTCTTTGTGTCTCAGTTTCCTCATTTGTAACTAGAGGTGACAAGAGTGTTTGTGTCATGGGGCTGTTGTGGGAGTTACATGTGTATCCTCCATGTGGAATGTATGTGAAATTAGTTTTCCATTTTGAAAAAGAGGTAGCTGGGGTATTAAATGTATGTAAAATCTGATATGCTGAACAACTGGTAACTTCATTTTTTCATATTGGGTTTCTTTATATTCTCAATTAAGGGATAAAACCTAAAGCAGAACCATGAACTCCAGATTCAGCATGGATTTGAGCAGCATGACATAAATGTTCCTTCTTAATAAATAAAATGCTGATTCAATAAATATTTAAAATTAATCCTGCCAATGCTGGCAACCAACTAGTGGTTAATTTCGCCTCAGTTCCTTAGTTGAAATTAATATAACCACAGTCCCTGACTTATCTAAAATGCATGTTTGTTTTTAAGGCAACAGCTCCTACCCTGTGCTAGGTAAAGTCTGATCGAGACCACAAAGAAAACCAAACCAAACCATGTGTGATATCTGTGTCTAACGCGCTTTTTCAAAGTGTGTTAAGAAACACAGCATCCCCCCAAATGAAACCAGTTTTTTTTTTTGTTTTTTTTTTTTTTGGTTAACATCCTTTGTAAAACTAACATGAAAGTGTTGGAATCAAAATAAGTCTGGAGCTAAACTCTGTTAGCACTGCGGGGTTGTGTCTGACGGCTCATAGGAAGACAGTACCCGGCAGAAATGAAGCTATTGGAGACAGGACAGGTATTTGCAAATATTAAAAGGAGTATCTTACAAGAGGCTATATGAAGTCAGGATAGCCAAATTGCTTCCATCCCTCTGTTCAGACTAATACATTCATTTATGAGGGGTAGCTAGTCAAACATTCACTGATAAAACTGTAGTGGTTTCTTGCATGTGCTCTGAAGTTGAACATAAAATAAATGGACATTGTATTTTAGGAGATTAAAAAATCAAGTCACTTTGCCAGATGGAGACAATATCCTCACTAGAGCTGGTCTGAGAGACCCAGAATATGGTGGAAAGTGTTAACCCTTTGTTTGGAAAATCAATAAGTAACCACTGAGAACTCTTCACGTCCTGATATTCTGGCTTCTAGGTACTGCTATCGAAAGGAAAGGCATTAGTCCTACGGACGTCTTTTGTTAGACAAAGGGTAGCACAGGGGTCCTACCTGTGCTATGTAAGTCAGCTTCCCAGTCCCTGGCCAGCCCCTGCATTCAGACAAATCTTGCCAATGCCCACCCACGTGCAATCCCACCGCCCATCTTGTTTGCTTCGGAATTTGTTCGCAACTCTGTGATAAGCAGGTAGTAAAGAGAGTGACCCATAGTTTTATTAGGGAATAGGGAAAGCTATCTTGAATTAAATATCTGCTATTGGAAATTTTAACCATTTACTTTTTGGTGGCTGGCAGTACAGAAACGGAACCCTGGACCTTGGTGTTATCAGCATCATGCTCTAACCAGCTGAGCTAACTGGTCAGCCCTGCTATGGGAAATTTTAAAAAGCAAATTTTCAAATATTTGAATTCCTATAATTTTTAACTGTAATTCCCTATATTTCTGAATATAACGTGTGCTTTACTAAAGATGGCTATGAGTAGAATCTAATTTTTAAATCTACTGAAAGAACAAAGGTCGGGCCTAAGGATTTATATACTACCACCTAACAACAGGCATAGGCAGTAACGAGTACCTCCCTTTTGATAACATCTGGTATCTACTTGGCTCCGACTTCATGCCATGCACACTGCTGAGCCCTGCACACCAACTTGTCCCACCGTATCACAGTACCGAGAGGCAGGAGTTATCATTAGCCCCCCTCGTCCAGAAGAGAAAACAAGACTTAGAGACGTGGGCAACTCAGCCAGGGTCACACGCCCTGCACAGGGTGCACAGGGTTTCAAATGTAGGCAGACACTCAGGGGGCACCTCCTCTGAAACAACCACAGCAATGCACACTGGGCAACACCTTCACGTGCTTCTGGGGAGGTCCCGACACACATGCGTGCCCCAGAAGTCACTGGTGACCATCTGTGCTCACTGCTGGCAGCACTGCCCTTTACTTTATCTTCAAATGTGTACAAGTATCTGTATACATAAACAGTATCCTGCCTATTTTGCACATTTGTTTGGGGGGATTAAAAGTGGTCACAAATACTGCAGTTTTCTGAAAGCCAGTGGATGTTCTACCAATATAAGGCTGTGTGTGAGGAGTGCCCATTTTAGAAATCAGAGATCAAGCATCTAAGGGTTGATTGACTGAAGCCCTGTATGGCAACTTGGAGCAGAATCAGAAATAGAACTCAATGCTCATTTCCTTGAAACTTCCAGGCACATGCCCAGGTGACAACAGAAGATAGCAGTGCTCCACACAGGCTCCTGCTGACTGTGATAGGAGCACCAAGAGCTAAGAAAGACGGGACCATAGACTCTTCATTCACTGCATATGAACACTATTCAGACAAGGTGGGTAAAGAGAAACAGCTCTTATTTACCTGAGGACCTGAAAACAATAATCCTGTCACTTCGTGCTTCACCACGGCAGCATTCCCAGGGATGTTCCGAGCCAGCACTGGAACTTCCAAGTCCATTGCCTAGAAGAGACAGGAGGAGAGACAGGTGGTGATCGTTCTAAGAGCTTCTGTGATGGGATGAGCCAGTTTGTGGAAGAATAACTTCTTAGGCTAACTGGACCTCTGGCACCTCACAGAAAATAAACCTTGCCAAAATGATATCCCAATCTCAATACTGCCTTTCCAAAATATGTCTGAATTTTAATTACTGACCATATTTGGAAGTTCTGAAAAACTATACACTAGAATAGTTTGTCTGACATAATTTCTGCAATGTCACAAAGAAACCCCCTCTCTCCCGATGTTCATCTGACACTTCTTCATCCACTGTTTGGAGTCTACATTTTTAATTACTGTCATTACTTTTCCCGATGAGTAATTTTTTTCCAGCACAGACAGTATGAATGCCACAAGGACTGAACACATTGCTCTGGCATGAAGACAGTAAGAGGGAAGTGATTTATCATTCCAATTATTCACAAAGCAGACTTTCCATTCCCAAAGGTCTGGGGGTCAGCATGGCACTCCCAGCCTGGCACAAAATGGTAGTGAAAGCACAGGAAGGTGCCCTGAAAGCACAACGTGCAGAGTTGGCCTCGCCTACTTAGTAGGGTGGTGTGTTTCTGGTTCTCTTTCTACAGTGCTCAGAGATTAATGATATTATGTCGAAAAGAAACAGGAGCCAGCTTCAAGGGGATCCTACTGACCGTAGTGGAGCAATTTTTCATTTTCAAAAAGAATAATGGTTGTAAGATTGTAACACACTAAATAAAAAAAAAAATACCATGATTCCCTAATGATGAGAGAGAAACAGATAAAAAGGAGGAGGAGAAAGAAGAGTAGAATTAGAAGGAGGAAAAGGAAAAGCTCTTCTTTATATGAGCTAACAAATGTGGATAGGATGGCAGAATTAGAAAAGCATCACTTTGTAACCCCTAATATAATAACCGACTCAGACTAAGATCATCAAGAGACGTCCACTTCATTGGGTGAAAGGATGTTGGGAAACAAGATAGTCACAAATCCCAAAGTCCCAACCCACAGATGACTTATCAATTATAAAGGAGAAACATACCTTTACAATGGAGGATGCCTTTACAATGTCACCAACAGTAGGGAAACCCAACGTTACGTGCTTCCTGATTTGATACCCTGAAGGTATATAACATTGCCCACGTCAGGATCCAGCTGAGAGGGTTTGATCTAAATCTAATCATGAGGAATTGTGCCAGACAAATCTAGAATTTGGGGTCTTCTGTAGGACAACTGACCAGGACTCTTCGGAGGACTCAATCACATTAAGAACTAAGAGAAGGTAGGTTGGGGGGACTAAAGAAACATCAAGCCAAATGCAATGTGCCAAGGGGGAGCAGATTCATATGAAAAACAAAAATAACACCTTGGAGAAATTAAGTATGGGGTGCATATTGAGTAATGTAATTGAGTTGATGTTAATTTTCTCAGGTGTGGTGATGTGTTATCATGGTGTGGGAGAACACACCTGTTCTTGATAGTTCCAGGGTGACGTATTAGAAGTGTTGTGATCAACTACCTCCTTTCAGATGATTTGGCAAAAATGTGTGTGTGTGCGCGCGTGCGCACAGAGGGACAGAGAGAAAGACAAAGGGAGAGGGGGAAGGAAGGAGGTGAAACACAAAGGTGAATATAGGAGAAGGGTATACAGGCATTCATTGCACAATTCACTTCTGTGGATTTTAAACTTTTAAACTCTGAAGCTAACCTGCCTCAGTTTGAATCCTGGTTCTGCTACATTCTAGCTGTATGATCTTGGACCAACATCTCCAGCTCCCATGGCTGTTTGATTGTTTCCCCTGATGGAAAATAGGGATGATAAAACCTCCTACATGAAGGGTGATGGGGAAGATTAAATAACTTAAAACTAAAGAACTTAGATCCATTCCTGGGGATTGTCATCATTGCTAATGGGATTAAAGTTGCAGGTCGGCTCCCTATCTGAATTGGTAAGATTCACATAGCATAACTACCTACCCTAGAACTTGAGACTGCATTCCAAACCTACAAATTCCAAATAAAAACGGGTGCCCTTAAAAACTAAGGGCCTTGAAAGAAAGTAAATTAAAATTATATTGAGTCCAGGAATAAAAATAATAGTGTCCATGTGCAAAAGAATAAATTTGAAACTTTTCCTCACACCATACGCAAAAATTAACTCAAAATGAATCACAGACCTAACGTAAGAGTCAAAACCATAAAACTCTTACAAGGAAATATAGAAGTTAGTCTTTGAGACCTTGGGTTAGCCAAAGCCTTCTTAGATATGACATCAAGTACACAAGCAACAGAAGAAAAAATAAATGATTGGACTTCACTGAAATTAAAAACTTTTGGACTTAGATGTAAATCATTAAGAAAGTGAAAAGATATTGTACAGAATGAGAAAAAATATTTACAAAACATATGTGAAATGAGACTTGTGTCTATCATGCATAAAGAGCACTTATAACTTGACAATATAAAGACACAAATAATACAGTTAAAGCTGGGCAAGGGGTTTAACTAGATATTTCTTCAGAGAAAATGTAAACAGGGCAACAGCGCATGACAAGATGCTCAACATCATTAGTTATTAGGGAGATTTAAACCAAATCCACAATGAAGTATCACTTCACACACACTAGGATGGACATAATAAGAAAGATAATAAAAAACTGGTGATAATATGGAGAAATTGGAACCCTCATACACTGCTGGTGGAATTGTAAAATGATGTAACCACTTTGGGAAAAAATCTGGCTGTTCCTCAGAAGGTCAAATCTAGTTCACATATGTCCCAGCATTTCCACTCCTAGGTATATCCCCCCCCAAAATGAAAATGTATGTCCCACAACAACTTGTACACAAATGTTTATAGCAGCACAGTAGTCAAAAACTGGAAAAACCCAAATGCCCATCAACCGATGCATAGGTAAGTAAGTGTGGTATGTACCTACAATAGAATATTGTATGTACATGTATGAACCTTGAAAACGTTATGTTCCATGATAGTCACGGAAGCCACATATTGTCTGGTTCCATTTACATATAGAGACAAAATAGACTAGTCGCTGTCTAGTACAGTAGGAGAAAGATGGGTGGGGAGTGGCTTTTGGTGCACAGGATTTCTTTTGGGGGTGATAAAAATTTTCTAAAATTGAGAGTGGTGATGGTTCACAATTTGTAAATATATTAAAAACTATCAAACTGCACACTTTAATGAGCAAACTGTATGGTATGCAAATTATATTTCAATAATGCTGTTATATTTTTTAGGAACGTTTTTAAAAGTGCAAAATACCTCTGATTTCATCCAACAAACATCAACTGTGTGTCCTACAGTCAATGATGAAGACGCCAAATAATAATTTATAAAACATAAGCCCAAATATTGTTTTTCAATAAGTTTATTTGCATAGTAAATTAATATTTTATTGCTAACTTTTATTGCTAATAGTAACAAAGAAAATGTGTCTGGTAATTTCACAAAACACAAATTACTGGGTTTTCCATTATCACATGCATTCACCTCCTTGTTCTTGAGTGATAAATCTTGTAGCTTCATCTTTCCTTAATGCCATGTCTCAGCTGTATGAAAGCAGCATTTTGACCTGTGTATTAGAGATTGCCTTAGACTGGAAATAGGTAGGTCAAAATGACAGGCAAGTTCTCTCCTTTGCAACCAAGTAGTTTCTGCTGCAGCACTAACGCTGTGCAGCTTGTTGGTGATGTTTCTTGTACATAAGGTGATGCTGCCCCTCACGGAAGGCAGTGTCGGAGAAGGCCACATGAAGAGGAACAGACCAGGTACCTGAAATCTAGTTCATATAGGAAATTGTGATAGACTTTTGGCAAAAATGGCCACAACTATTCCCTTCATGTCATCCACATCCCTTGCAATGTGATTCTGGTGGTCCTTCGGTCGAGATGTGTAGTCTGTTTCCCCACAACTTAAATCTGAGCAGGAATGTGACCTAGTTTGGCCAAGTGACTTCAATGGAATTGATTAGATACCAGTTTTGAACAGACCTCAGGTATCTGGTCTGTGTCATTCTTACTGACTCTAACACACCCGCTGTTTCTCCCACCAGGTTCTCTCCCCACAGGTCTTAACGTGACCTGCTTTCTCACCATTTAGATCTCAGCTCAAATGCCTCTTCCTCGTATTAGTTTCTTGGGGTCATAGTAACAAAGAACCACAGACTGGGGTGGCTTCAACAATGAAAATTTATTTTCTCACAGTCCTGGAGGCTGGAAGTCTGAGACCATGGAGGTGGCAGGGCTGGTTATGTTTCAGGCTGCAATGGAAGACATGATCCAGGCCTCCCATTGGCACCTCACTGGTGTCTTCTGCCTGTGTCCCCACGTCTTCTGCCCTCTACACCTGTCTGTGTCCAAATTTCCTCTTCACCCTAACACACACACTGTACTGGATTAGAGGCCACCCTAACGACCTCATGTTAACTTGATGACCTCTCTGTAAAGACCCTCTCTCCAAATCTATGCCCATTCTGAGTATTGGGGGTTGGAACTTCAACACATGAATTTGGGGAGGTGGGGACACAATTCAGCCCATAACACTCCCAAAGCTCTCCCAGACCCCTCCCAATTCCACTCTCACATCATGCAGCTTCATTTCTCATACCGCACATCCTACTCTCTAAAATCCTATGTCCATTCATTGATTCACTTGCTTCCTGCCTGTCTCCCAGTCCTCCTCTCTGTCCCTCATGAGGACATAAGTTCCATGAGAACAGTACTTTCATGTGTCTTGTCTCTGCTGTGTCCCCAGTGCCAGCTCATATTGGGTGCTCGGTACAGTTTTGCTGAGTCACAGAATGAATGAATGTATTCATCCAGTTAGTGTTTACTGATCATCTATGGCACTATAATAGACACTAGAGGAGGACTCAAGGTCATAGGGGACATGGTCCCGCCATCAAGAACAGCTGCACAGCAGCAGAAAGATGCAGTGTGGCCTGGGCTGTGAGATGGGTAGGAGGAGAAGAGAGCTGTGTAGTGACAGAACACGAATCCTGAAGTCACTTCTTCAGAAAGCAACAACCTGTGTCTTTAACAAAGGAAACGCCTGAGGCAGAGAATAACTCCAAGGTGTGACAACGCTTTGAAGCTGGTCCTGACGGGAACCGAGACTGGCAACATTTTGCGCTAGACATGTTTGGGAATGAGCGAGCTCATCCTCAGACACGCTCCATTGGTGAGCAGGGAAAGACGAAAGCAGAGTGAGTTAAGCCGCTGGAGCAGAGAGCAGTTCACCTGCCTTCAGGGACTCCATTCTGTGATAAAGAGCAATGAAATGCCAGGATACAGGATGTGTCTAACACCTATTCGTGCTTGAACTCACTCGTTGATTTCTTTTTACTTTAAATCTTAACTGACAAGTAAAAATTGTATATATTTACTGTGTACATGATGTTTTGACATATGTATACACTATAGAATGGCTAAATCAAGCCAATTAACATGTGCATAACCTAACATATGTATTTTTTTGTGGTAACTACACTTAAAATCTACCCTTGGCAATTTTCAAGGATAAAATATATTGTTATTAACTGTAGTCACCATGATTTGCAATAGATCTCTTGAACTTTTCCTAGCTGAAATTTGTTTCCTTTGACCAACATCTCCACACTCCCCCTGCCCCCAGCCTCTGGTAACCACCACTTTACTCTCTGTTTCTATGAGAGCTGGCTTGATTTCTTATTTTCCCCAGAGGAGCTTTTCAGTCTCTTACCAGGTAGATGGAACTCTTATAGTAGACTTTTAAAAAGTCTTTGTAGCTAGTAGACCATTTTCAGCAGAGCCGACAAAAGTTCACACAGGGAGACTGCCTCCGTTTGACACTGCAGAGCTGTCATAAGAAACTCGTCTGCCAGCCCCATCCCTCGACCAGGAAGCCTGATCCAAGGGGTGGGTGCTATCACCTGTACTTGTGGGCTTTTAACCTTCAGAGGTAATGCTGATGCACCCCTGAGGCTGCAAACTGCCAGGTCTAGATTTTCTTGCAGAGAGGTCTGCTTGCATTTTAATGGCCTTGAATGAGAAGCATGTGGTGATGGAGTTGGTCTGGAGGCACCACCCATGCACGCACAGTGCATGAGGATCTTGCAGCACTGGGCTCAGAGTATTTCTGTGGAGATGCCACTTTGGCATTTTTGGGTATGATTCTTGGATGCAGAGAATAGTCCAGCACCTTGAAAAATACTCCTTCTCCCTGCAGCCTTCCACACCTCAAATAAATGGCAGTAGCATCTTCCTAATTATGACTACTCAAAAGGCCCTTCACATTTCAAAGTGAGTGAACCACAGTACTGTGACACACGTGCACACACACATGCATGCACACATACATGTACATATGAACATGCACACACATACACACTTGTGCATGACACATACGTGCACACACATGTGCACACATGAACATAGATCTATACACACAGACATGCATGCACATATATGCGCACACCATGCACACATACATACACACTTTGAAACTAGTCAAGGTCAAAATGACACACAGTCACAATTATCTCTAAAAAATCCTCCCACAGTTCTTCAGTCACTGGGGCCAGGGTGTGAAAGCCAAGAGGCCAAGAACTATCTCCTCCTTATTCTTTGCTTTAGAACACGGCCTTCCTTTCTCCTAGGCAGTGAAAACTTTGACCTGGAGGGGTGTGCGTGTTTGTGTGTTTTCTGGGGCAGGGAGGAGAGTCTATTTAAGAAAACTAGGATAGAAAAATAATTTTTTATGCTCTTTTCATGTAATTCCATGCAGGATTCAATTCCATAATAAGCTCAAACTTGAAACAACTGATTAGTTGCAGAAATGTTCATCCTACTGCCCATATGCCCAGCTAAAGTCTGAATTTTAGAGTTTATCAGTATGAAATATGTTTTAGCAAATAAGATTTTTATGTGCTTCCATGGGATAGCTAATTTTGAAAGGTCAAAAGATTGCTTCCTTCAGAAATGATACGCATTTATTCCATGATTAACCACTTTGGTCATTTGAATTGGTTCTAATGAAATACACCCTTACCACTCCTCTAAAATCAGTTTCATTCAAAACTCTTTGCCCAAAGGTTATTTTGGAGTTTTCAAAAGGAACACAACATCAACATTTTAAGGAAGGCAGAATTGCTAACAGCTGCCTTTCCTTTGAAGTAAATGAGGTTTGACAGCAATTCATCTGCAATGAAATGCTGTGTGTGCTAGTTATAAAATCATCCCCGAATTCCACTTTACCTTTTCTTAGGTCAGAAAAAAAAAAGTCTACGTATTTACATACAAAAGAGCAATTCAGCAATAGCTCAAATACTAGTACTGTAAGAACGCACATTTTTAAAGCTAATAGGAAGAGTAAAATCCATTGCTCCGATGACTGTAGCTGAAAGCTAATTTGAAAGCACAATGGAGATTAGTACTAATCATTAAGCATAGATTGAGGTATTGACAACTGGCTGAAAATAAAAGTGTTACAAATTCACACTATATGCTTTGAAAACATCCAAACACTGGACTCACAGGTCTAAGTGTATAGCTCCTACCACGCCCCTCCCAGTGATTTTGTTTGCGGGGGGAGGTACTTTTTTTGCTTTTTTAAATGATGCCAGCTTAGGCATACAACTTCAGTCATTTCTTAAATTTCAGGAGATAGTTGTTGTGGGGTTTTTTTCCCCCCTACTTTACCACATTTTCTGGAACACTAAAGTTCACAAATTGTACATTTTGTCAGTAAATTCAGTACACTACACTGGTATCCAAAGGAGTAAATGGATATTACAAACACTTATAATAAAATAATAATATTGATCTAAGTAAACACAGAAATAAAAACTTCGTGTATTGGTTTGGCTAGTTAGCTCACTTGGTTAGAGCATGGTGCTGACAAAACCAAGACTGAGGACTTGAACCTGGTACCTGCCAGCGGCCAAAAATAAAATAAAAATCCATGTATTAAGAAAGAACCTGTGAAATCTGATCCAAAGACCTTGGGATACAGGAACCAAGCATTTTCTTTTCTATGCAGGTTTTATCACATGCTTATCAATAAATGTTTGCACTGTGCTGTTTGTGTGCAAGGTGTGTGTTGAGAGCCATCGGAGATACCACACATGCAGTGGTTTGAGGTTTGAGTCTTAATGACATGGATAAAACCCAGCACTGACGGCTGGTTTTGACCACAGCAAGCTGAGCCTGCCCTGTGCTGAGCTGTTCAAAAGGAGCCTGGAATGCAACGAGCTAACAGCAAAATCAGAGAAGGGACATCCTCTTGTGCTCCACACATGGACCAGCATCCTAGGACCAAGCATCAAGAACTTAAGATATCCTGGTATATATAATATCCTATCCCAAAAAACTCTCAAGAGAGGAAAAGAGATGTGGGAAGTGGTCACATTGCAGTGGGGATGCAAGGCTTGATTATGTCCTTCTACAGAAGAGTTGACACAGCCAAGCCAGAGCTGCCAGGAGTTCAAGAGCAGGGACCTCGCATTCCAGCCTTGGCCCTGCAGAGCCCAGATAGGTCAGCAGTGGACTGCAGCATTCGTTGTGCTGGGAGACGGACATCTGGCCAAGGCAGATGAAGTGATCTCATAGAGCTGAACCGATCTCAGAGCTGAATGCTGGATGAAGAGATTAGATCCACCCTCATCCAGTACACTACACTGCAACTCACCTGCCCGCTGTGCTGCTGCCACAACCACCCTGCCCTGTCTCCTGTCACATGCAGAAGTCCAACCCTTTCTTCTCCCTTAAATCCTGGGATTATGAACATACAGAAAAGAGGGAGAAGAGATCAAGTAAAAGGAGTCTTCTTGCAGAAACACCCTTTGATCCCATTTCCTGTCCCGACCTTTCATAACCTCAGCTGTCTTTCCATCAAAGATATTTAGAAGGTCAGATAAGCAATGTCACCCTAGTTTTATTTCATGGTGTAGCTGGCAAAGACAAATAACAACGAGAAATAAAATGGCAGTTTTAAGTCCCAGATAGAAGTTCAAAAGCACTTTCGAACTCCAAAGGAAATGCTGTTTTGCTTTTTTAGCTTTGAAAAGTACAGAATTTTATTGACAAAGACGTCACCCCCACAAATAGGAAAAGGAGTGATGGACAATTTCATACTCCCACTTACAGTACTTGAGTTATATAATTACCTCCAAAATCGCAGCTGACATGCCTTCAGAGACAGAGCTGTTTACCATCGCGAAGCAGTTCTTCAGCACCGCGTGCAGATCTTCCTGAGGCATCTCTCCCAGCAATCGTACCCCAGCCACCCTGAAATGACAGGCAGAGCATTTCTACTTCCAGGAATCTCATGGGCAGGGACCTGGGAGAAGGAGAGGGGACAACTGTGGAGAAATACTCCAGATCAAATAGTAAGCTGAATTCATAAAGCGTTCAGTAAAGAAAACGGTATTGGGGTGAGAATCCATTATAGTTCAACCCCCGATGAGGGAGAGGGGGAGCTGGTTAGAGCGTGTTCATGATGACGCCCAGGAGACACAAGCTCTCAAAACTGGAAGAGTCAGAGATACAGTTTTTGCCATTTTCTCTTTATGATTTAGAAAACCTTTTCCTGATTGCTCTACCTTTTTTTCAAGTATTTTTTAAAAATACTAATAAAGACAATAGAAATAATAAACAGAGATAAATAAAAACACAAAAGCCCAGGTTCCCACCACACAGAACTGACAGATATTTTGTAATACAGGTTTCGCCTTGTTTTATTTTTTTCACCCAACAATGTCAATCTGCAGCTTTCTTTGATCTTCTTCCTCCTGCCCCCCTCCTGCCTCTGTCACCACCACTCTCATGGTTTTGATACATGTTCTTTTACATAATCAGCTTTACATTTACATACATGCATCTGCATCTCTGAGCAATACGCAGACCCCTGATGATATGTGGGATAAAATCAGTGTCGCCCAGTTCCCTTTGCTGTTGAGGTGGCCAGTGAGATGTAGCTGCAAGCCTGGGGGCTCTGGGGAGATCGCCTTACAAGGAGCTGGCCTAAATAGGAGACAATCTGCTGGATTTGCCCTGTCCTGTCTCCCCACTTAAAATGCAGAATGCAATGGAGTCCTTCAGCCACTTGTCAACTTAAGGATGGGGGCCACAGCTTGAGGACGGCAGGACAGAGACAGGAGCCCATGGCCCAGAAGTTTTGATGATGCCCCCACTCTGGTCCTCTACCAACTACAATTTTATGTGTGCAATTAAACCTCAATTTGTTTAAGGCAGTGCTGTTGGGTCCCTGTTCCTGGCAGATAAATGCAATTTATAATCAATAAACTGACAAAATGCTCTCCAAAAATGCAGTAGCAATTTTTGCCCTCATCAGCAGGGTATGAGGGGCAGTTTCTCTCCACTCTTCCAAACCCTCAATGTTTTAAGTCTTTCCAATTTTTGCCAATGTGGTCAGTGACCACACTGTGATCACTGGGAGGATTCAGTGAGGGAATATTTGTGAAGTGCTTGGAGCAGTGCCCATGACTACATAAATGCCAATTGCTATCACTCGTGGGCCACTCAGGTTTCCTCTCCTGCAAAAGGCCTGTTATCCTCTCATCCCTACCTTTCCACTTTGGCTTTTACTTCCCTTGTAAACACTGGATCGACCTGAAAAGAGACAAAGACAAACTTTAGGGAAAGTCACAAATGAGTCTAAAGTTCTCCAGAGAATTACATATAATGGCAACAATTCAAAAAGGAAAAACATAAGAAAATAGTAAATAATACCGTGAATCCAGCTATTAAATAATAACAACAATAATAATAGTAATATAGGGAAGAAGAGAGATAAGGTTCAAAAGAAATACGTACACACACACACACACACACACACACACACACACACACACACACACACACACACACACACACACATATATAAATGCTCCTATTTGACTTGTAGGAGAAGAGCCCAGGAGTGGTGGGGGAGCAACCTTCAGGCAAGCCAGGGTGGAGAAAAGAGTCATTCACAGTGACAGGACAATCTGACAACAACAAAATACTGCAGAGAAAGGCTTTCTTACTTAAATAATGCAGGTGGATTTTGTCAGAAAAACTTTCAGGCAGAATGAGTTGGAAAAAGGATCTGACAAATTCAAATTTTAAACAGGGAGCCTTCTCAGAAACACAATTTTAATGGCAAGGACATGCCCATTGGCTGATGAATGAATACATATCATGTGTTTATCCAATGAACTATATTACTCAGCCACAAAAAGGAAGGAAATAATGGTTTAGGATACAACGTAGATGAACTTTGAAAACATTATGCTATGTAAATTGAACCAGACATAAAAGATCATATATTGTGTGATTCTATTTATATGAAATGCCCAGAACAGGCAAATGTATTAAGACAGAAAGTAGATTAGTAGTTATCAGTGTGTTACTAAAAGGTTAATTAGGGGTTATTGGGGGAAATGGGAAAATGGGAAGTGACTGCTTAATGGATAAAGGATATCCTTGTGGGGATGAGGAAAATATTGTGGAATTAGATAGGGATGATGACTGCCACTTTGTGAATATACCAAAAAGTTCTGGATTGTCAACTTTAAAATGGTGAACTGTATAGCATGTGGATTCTATCTCAATGTAAATAAAAGCCAAGTGCCATCTTCTAACTAGTCACAATCCAATATCCTTGAGTGTGGATTTTATTCCTCCTTCACACTTGGAAGGAATACGAGTATATCTCTGGGTTAGGAACTGTGTTTTGTGCCACTGTGTCCTGGGAGACTGATATATGTTTGTTGAATTAATGAGGAAATTGATAGCAATTTTCAATGTCTGAAATGTTTTCAAACTGATCTGCTATACCAATAATTTTTATTCCTTGAAGGTAGGCCACATGTCTTTAAGCAAACTGATATGTAGCTGTGTAGAGGCTGGGAAGAGAGGTGGTACATCCTGCGTGGGGCTCTGGAGATGCGGCCGGGCCATATCCCCCCACGCCACGCACTCGCCTCGTGCGCACTGATGGACCTCTCTGGGTCTCGGTTTGCTCAACCATAAAATGAGAACAATTAGCAGCACCTAAGGACTGTTGGAAGGATTAAATGAGTTAAAATGCATGAAGAGCTTAGAACTGTGCCTGCGACATAGTAACTACAATACAAGTAACAGAGGAGAAAAGTTAAATGTCAAAGGCCTTCTAGAAAGAATGAGAACGAGAGCTACAGATCGCACCACCAAGAAAAAAATACCTGTAGGCTTAATCTCAAGTGTATACTTCACTGGTGACAGTGCAACACTTCTGAATGCTCCAGAATTGAGAGGTAAAGAGAAGCCGCTTGGAGGCTGAAGGGAATCACTGTATTCCGAGAGTAGCCACAGTATTCCTGACTGCTGGAAACCTCACCATCACACCGTGTCACAATGACCTGTTCTCAAGTAGGTTTACTTGCTAAGCTAAGAGCCATTCTCTCCACTAGGAATGACACCCTCTGTCCCCAAAACTCCATTCTCCAAGGTACAGGCAATGCCAGCTCTCTGAGGCAACTTCCCATCATCCTGTCCTGAAGTATCATCTCCTCCCCAAACTATCTTAACACCTCCTGCCACACAGGGACCTACCTGTTGGATACGTGTCCATCTCTTCTCCTTACATGTCTCCATTTGCCTCCCAAAGCCATGCACAGTGCTTTGCATATGGTTCTATGCTTGATAACATTTGCTAAATGAATGACTTCCCACGGACCCTACCTTTCCATTTTCCATTTGTTCCATTTGATTCCTTTTGTTCAAATTATCCTAAATAATTGAAGTACATTATATCACCAACATCATATAATGAAAAAGTAAACAGTCCAGTGGAAGCCTTGTTTTGTCCCTACATGTTAATTTTCAAATTAATATTTTAGTCATGAAAATTTTTAGTTAGAAATTCTTTGTTTTTAGCTTTATGAGCATGCTTCTGCTCTTGTGATTAACTATTTAGGGAAAGATAACTTGTCGAGGAAAAAAATTAAATTTTATGAGACCACTAAAAACCTAATACTCTAAAATTTAACTGAAGGTATGATGGCAACTTTCGAGATGAAACTTAAAAACTGCTTTAAAGTTTCCCGGATTTACCTTCCACATCAGTTCATTTTCAAATCTCTTAGTGAAGCCAAGTGGAACATAACACAGGATAAAGAAAAAAAAAAAAAAAGAATGGATATTTTTATTTAGTGAAAGTACGTTATGAAATTTTCAAAGGCAAAAAAAGCATTGCAAGGAGCAAAGAAAATTCCCATTCTTCCTTCCAAGCTTATTTATTTTCTAGCAAAATATATTATTTCAACTCTCAGGTTTAAGGGAAATAATATTTGATATAAGAACTTTTCATGGAAAGTCATTAAGCTGTCATGTTCAAACCAAATGTTCAGACCATGCTCCTTATCAAAGAGCACCAGAAAAAGAACCGACACAAGATCCCCCGGCAAGCAGGAACCATGTGCTTTGCTGAAATGGTTGAACTGAGAGATCAAAGGAGTTTTAATAGAACACCAAAGCTAAATAAACTCAAACCATCCTGCAGCTAAAACGGAATCTCAGCATGTCAAAGCAGAAAGGAAGCATCAGCATGAACAGATCTTCTATTTAGCACTCACATGTTGCCACCTAGGAGCCAGGCACTGTGCTAGGCACTGTGTAAGTGTTTACTCCTTGAATCCTCACAGCAAATTATCATCCCCGTTTTACAGATGGGGAAACTGAGGCACAGAGAGGTTAAGAATGTCTGTCCAGGTAGCAGGCACCAGAGTCCACAACATGCATGTAACCATTCTACTGCATGGCCATGCAGAACTATTCTTTTCCTGATACAGATGATGCAGTCGTGGTCCGGACATGTTAACTTACTTGCCAGCAGTTAGCAGCAATGAATGATGATGTGGATTTCATAGGGGACTGGATCCCATCTTTTTAAAAAAGTTCTTAAAAAAAAAAGTTCACACACACACACACAGAAATATATATATATATATATATATATATATATATATATATATATATATATATATATATGGCATCAAAAAAATAAAACATACATAGCCTCAGCAATTCTTTTAAGCAATCTAAGAACATCCACTCTATTTTGTAAATAGTCGGTAGAGTAGATAAATGCCAATTTAAAAAGGGAATGATGATATTCCAAAGAAAGCTGTGGTAATGGCTCTGGGCTGAGCCATGGAGAATGGCTAGTGCAAACGCTCTTGTGACATGCACGCAGCTTCATCCTTGCCTTTGTGGAACACTTGCAGCTTGTCATTATCATTTAGGTCTGTCTCTCTAACTAGACTATGTGTTTCATGAGGGTAGGAGCCATGTCTACTCTATTCACTGGGATTCACCCACATGCCTAGAACACAGTGGCACTCAATGAGTATTTCTTGAAGGAATGAATAATAATAGATATTGCTGTGGTTTGAATGACCTCCCCACCCCCCAAGCTCATACTGAAACTTAACTCCCACTATGGTGGTGGAAGGTGGGGTGTTTAAGAGGTGATTGGATCATGAGGACTGTGCCCTTGTGAATGGATTGATCCATTCATGGAGTAATGGGTTGTCATGGGTGTGGACTGGTGGCTTTAGGAAAGCATATAAAAGAGTTCTTGCTATTCCAGCCAGGTGACACCCTGTGTCACCACAGGACTCTGTAGGTAGTCCCCACCAAGAAGGCTTTCAGCAAATGTGTTCCCTGAACCTTGGACTTCCCAGCTTCCATAACTGTAAAAAATAAATTTCATTTTTTTATAATACCCAGTTTCAGGTATGTGTTGTAAGCAGCAGAAAATAGATTAATACAGATATTAATATAGATGATACACAGAAATAGATATAGATGATATAGAGACAGACATAGATCTGGATGATATAGAAATACAAATAGATAGATAGATGACATAGACATAGTTATAGATGATGAGATATAGATGATGCAGATAGACACAGATGACCAAAAAAGTATATAAAGAAATCCTAGCCTCCTATTAAAATTCTGCTCATGGTCTCTCTCATACATAATGTCCATAAAGAATAAGTCAGTAAGAGGTAGCGTTACTGAAGTTTTACCGAGTACAATTTTTACTGCTAAGAGAGCATTCTTTCCATTTCCCTTCAGGAAAAGCACTGAATAAATGTGGGGGCCAAACATAATGCCCATATTATTCCAATTAATTGACCTAAAAAAGTATTCAGAACTTTTGATTTTTAATTAAAGCAAACAGGCAATCTGCAGCCACCATAAACATCTTTGCTTTGTTTTGACTATTCAGCATCTGTTTCACCTCTTCTTCCACAGCCCGACTTCCTTTGGAATTCTTCCTCACCTCTTCCCACTGGATATGGTGTGGTGAGAGTGGAAGCAGGTGCTTCGTCCTCTCTGCCCTTACAAAAGGGCAGGATGTGACCCATGCTGGGACAACCCATCACTCTCTTCTTGGACCCTGCACCTTGGGCAGAATGATGCAGAGACTAAGAAATGGGTGCGTTCCTTGTTCCCAGGGGTGGTGTTTTGAACAAAGAGCTTTTCAGGAAGACTTCCTGGCCTCTGGAATTTCTTGGTTCTTGCCTAAATCCAAGCTGGTCCTTCAGCCTCCCCAGTATGTATCTTAGTGAGCTCCTCCAATAAATGTCCTTTCGCCAATGTTGGGCCAGAGATGGGTTCCTTATGGGGTCTCCTACATGATGGGGCTTCTTGGAGAGAAATGGAAAAGACGGAATCGCAGCTACATATGCTCTGCAATTGTTCCCTAATTAATGAACTGAGCTCTCTTGAGACATTAACCAAGTCAATGTGATTTTGTACTAAGAGGCACTGGATGTGACCTGGAAAGGTTACAAAAGTATCTAATTTATACCTAAAGAGTTTATTCAATCATTGAGCTTTGCAGTGAACAAAGAAATGGAAATGGACTCCTGAGTATTCACATACGATGTCAAAAACAATTGTATGATTCAGGGCATTTAATCTGTCATATGACATCATCATTAAAATAAGACTTCTAATGTGTTGTAAGAGTTGACCTCTCACCCACTTCTCGAATCCACCTCCAAATCATCAGCACAGGAACCCATAACGCTGCAGTCAATTTCAAATTCAAGTGTAAAATCATTTGTCTACTTGTTCGGTATTCAGAACTGATGTTAAATTGAATGCTTGACTCTGAAAATTGATATATGTTTGGAAATTTTATAATGACAATCGAAGAAAGCAAGTTTAAATTAGGAGTTTTAATGAGTAGTTGCAGGAAGCATGTCTGAGAAGATCCCTTCTGAGCCCAGCCAGAATCCAAGGAGGGAGAATTTTACTCTGATGACGCACAGCAAGGGTGCTGGCCTCACCCAGTGAATACATTTAGTGGGGTCAACACACTCACATGCACACATATAAACACCTGTCCAGCGTGGCCCAAGTCATGGTTTTTCAAACTACACACTATGTAGCAAACCACGAAATCAAATTTGGGGTTAAAATAAGCATTAAAAAAAATAACATGAAATAGAATAGCATAGCATAGCAAAGCACGGTGGAGAACAGTTTTTAAAAAATATAAGAATGCATGAACTGCACGAAGTAGAAGTATTGTTTAATAAAGTTTGTTTCTGGCTTGTGTGTGTGTGCATGCGCGTGTGTGTAGGGGGTTACTGTGTGAAACGTGCTGGAATCGGCTCCACCTGCTCACAAGAGCTGCTGTGCATGTACACATCTCTTCTCAACTGCATTCAGTGACATCAGCTTGGTAACTTGGAACTGGCCTTGGTAAAAGCATTTACACCACGGATATAAACAAATAGGGCTTTAAGGAAATAGAGTCCGCCCTATACCCCCAGAGAACTGGTGGTTCAACATCTACCAGCATACCACTGGTTATGATTAAAAAACAGAAAACATGAAGAAACTAGCCCACCTGAGTCATTGGAGGAGCTGAAATATGTGTCTATGCACATATGTTTTAAGTCTTTTGTGGGACAGAGGGAATCAAGACGTAGACGATTTGTGTGAAGGGGCTTGTAACTAGTTAGATTCAGTGCTGCCTTAGAAATTTAGAAACTCAAATTATCCTGTCCACTTAGATGATGTCAAGGTTTTTGAGGTGGTAGCTGTTATTTTTGCCTTTAGATTTGAGAAAGTCCTTTTACAAGGCAGGGATATAAACCAGGGCCAGGGCCAGAGCCTTTGCTCCTGTACAGAGGCCCACGTAAGGCTGAGAAGACCAGCTTCACTGTTACAAATCAGAATTACATCTGGAAAGTTTGGTTTTGTCAGCGTAAGAGAAGTTAGCAAATCATAGGAAAGCTCTGGGCGAAATGTAAATGGGCACAGTGCCTGGTGCTTATCACAGGTTTGCTCAGCAACGAATTTGCAACCAAAGGATGCATTTCCCCATTTCCTAGAGGGGTTTTAATTAAAGGTGGTGAAGTGCCTTGTGGAAGAGTTGCTGTGGAATTATTAATAATGCATGGCAGTGAACTCAAGGGCTCTCAGATCACAATCCTTTACTCAGCTTGCCGGACGCGCTTCTGGAGTGCTGCGTCTCACAGCTCCTCCTTGCTCTATGACTTTGTGTTCTCTGCTCCACCCAAGCAAACTAACTTATTGGGCTGTAGGTTCAGCTCCAGATGGTCCCATGGAGGTCCCAGGGGTGGTGGTCTTAGGGGGCTCTAGAGGACTTTTCTGGGACCTGAATTTGTCCAGCAAGCATACTGCTGTTAGATATATTGTAGGTGGATCAGACTAGCTTGGAAATGGGGAAACTCTGGAAACTACAAGGAGCTAAAGCTTCCCAGGACAGGCCTTTCCACCACTACTGTGAACCTCTAGGTCTCCAGCCAGCTCCCAACCACCATGTGCTCCCTAATCCTGGAAGGTCAAATCCCGGTCAACAACATCAGGCAAACTTATGGCAGTTTTTGCCCAAAACCATTTAGTGATTACCTCCTTCCAGAAGATAAAAAGAAAATACAGAGATGCATTTTATAGGACATACAAGGCCAATGGGTATGTACATGTGTGTGCGTGCATGCTCATGTATACACATGGTGTTTAATTAGCTCTCTGCACTTAAAAAGAAAGGCATTTAACACTCATTATTTTTAATAAAGACACATGCATTTGCCCTTCCCACTCAAAAGAAGGCCTCTGGGTTTGTGGCTTCTCTTGGAAAGATGCACACTGGGCCTGACCTCCCCCACTCAGTCTCTGGACACTGGACTGCAGGCCCCGCCCCCTCTACTGTATTCCAACCAGAAGCCTAAGGGACAAGCTTCCTTACGGTCAGATTAGGAGGGAAGAGAAATTGTTTACACTCATTGTTCTTTTAAATGTAGACAAACAAAGGTCAAGAGAGAAGGTGGTGTATTCCAAAAAAGAAATGACAAAAAAGACATAGTTCCTCTGGAAATTGAAAAACACTTCTAATTGTTTCATATGAAAAAAACAGCAACAGCGAGTCTCTCCTGAAGGATTATCATGTAAGCCGCCACTACAAGACAAGACACACGGCACCTGCTCCCTCTCCCATGCAACCTGAGTTCACGATGCTGCTTAGAGATAAACCCAGGAAGGTGCTACGTGTTCCAGGAGCTGCTCTCTTCTCCTACCTCTGCTTTCAGCCAAATGCTCCTTGAGTCTTTATTTCTCTAGAACAGGGTTTCTGCCACATATTGAGTGCTTTCTATGTGTTTCCAAGTTTGCCACCTCTCTAGAGCTTTCCTGAAAAGAAACTGTGAAACGTAAGAGGTCAAACATAGAAATCAGGTCATCTTCGCATCAGTGTTTGTGAATGTTTCTCCCCCATAAGTGTTCTTTTTAAAGGTATTTCTTCCACTACGCACGAGTACTTTATAAAACTGTCTCCCAAACTTTACTATTTGTATGCACTTTCACAGTTTGTCATATCTGCACACCATCTGCACTATTGCTTATTTAATACTTTCTGCAAAGTCAATTTAATTTATTTTTAAAGAAAATTTTCATAATTGGAAAGCCAGTTTCACACACTATAAATAGAATGTGGCCATAAAAATAAAAACAATTAGATTCTTTCTAGATACTGTTGTTGCAGGCCATGGCTCCAAGCCTGAGGCCTTCTCTCTTGGGTAGCAAGAATTTTAGTATTGAAGTAAAACTGGTTTTTTTCCATTATGCTTTTCAAAAACAAGGATAAAAAGAGAATTAAAAAAAAATATTATAATAACTTTGCCACTATGAGACTTAATATTAATTAGTGTACCGGGAATTATCACCAAGAGGCTCGTAATTAAAGTGTGTGTGTATGGACTTATGTGCAGGTGTGTGTCCAGGTATGTGTGTATATGTGTGTGTAAATGTGTATTATACCAAACAAACTGCATGGATTTAAGGGTGATTAATTTTCCATGTGGTAGCCAATGCGGCCACAGGGATGCTAGCCATTGATATTTTTATTAGCTTATGTGGCCCTTTCCAGGTAAACATACTATTTCCAAAAGCCTTTGAGAATACTGAGAAAGCCCATTGCATGTTTTGTGGGTCCCTAGGGAACCAGAAAACTATATAAGGAAGAATTACAAAACAGATGAGGGTTTAAGAAGCTATGTGGAATTCCATTCATTTGAATTTCCAGGGACACTCCTACATAAAGGAAGCAAAAGAGTAAAGATGGGCACACATGTAACATGCACAAACAACTAAGTATCCATGATAAGATTGAGCAAGGCAGGAAGAGAAGCTATTCACTGTGAGCAGGGGGGCGAGGGAGGAGGACCACAGACCATGTTTCTGTCTTAGTCCATTTGAGCTGCAATAGCAAAATGACATAAGCTGGGTAGCTTATAAAAAGCAGAAATTAATTGCTTGCAGGTCTAGAGGCTGGAAGTCCAAGATCAAGGTGCTGGCAAGCTGTGCGTCTGGTGAAGGCCCTCTTCCTGGGCCATAGATGGCTCCTTCTCTCTGTGTCCTCACATGGTAGAGGGGCAAGGAAGCTCTCTGGGCCTCTTTCATAAGGGCACTAATCTGCCCTCATGACCAAATCACCTCCCAAAGACCCCACTTCCAAACACCATCACATTGGGTATTAGGTTTCAACATATATATTTTGGGGGATTCACACATATTCAGATCACAGCAGCCACCCTTGAACAGAAGCCCCATGAAGAAATGGAGCTGTAACTTCCAGTGCTGTAGCCCATCTGGCCGGAAACCCTAAGTGAATTTTGTTTCCCACACTGCTTGGAGTAAACCACAGTTGATTTCCAGAGACAAACACGGAGGCCATACAGATTCTCTGAATCCTGAGCATTTAGAGCTGACTGCGTGTGACCCACATCTGTTGAGGGACATGCGAAGACCCCAGCATCCGCCTAGGATGGGAGGCGGCATCTCCAATGTCTCCAGGGACTCGGTTCCCTGGCAACAGCCTCCTTAGTCAAGTATGAACGTCTCCCCATCCAGAGTATGTTTCTCCTGTTTACAGACACTTGTGTTCCATACAACAAGGCTCCCAAACACAAGTCAAGAATCAATCTGATGTTCAGTTGAAGAAACAGCTCTACGTCCATTTGTTGAGCAATTTAAGGGAGTTTCAAAGACCATTTGGACCACACATAATGTCTGCCTTATGTACTGATTTAGATTTTCACTTTATATAACTTTAAATAATTTTGTTTTTATATGATTCCTCTGTATTTCCATAAGAATTTATTATTCTTTGTAGCAAAAAATTAGTTGTAAAGGTTAATTGCAATGATCTTTACAACACATTAACTGTAAAGATTAATTGTAGTTGTAATGATCTTTAACCTTGGTCTGGTTTTCATCTTTAAAAAGGAAAAAAAACCCAAAAACTTCTTTTACTTAAAAAGAGAGAGAAAAAAGCCCCACTTAATTAGAAGAGTAATGTAAACTAATTTTAGAGAATACATAAAAAGTGTAAAGAAGAAAACAGATGACATAAACGTTTGGAGCATATCAACTTACTTCAGGACCAACAATTACCATGTAAACATTGGGCTCTTCTTTATGCCATTCTTGGGGATGAAAAAAGAAAGCAAACAAAAAACTTTTAAAAGGGTTTTAAGTCACAGCTGCAAGTGCAATTAAGTTCAATACAAATTAGTCCATAATATAAATTATTTCACATAATTTTGCTTTTATTTATATTAGTCAATTTATATTATATTTACTTAGATATAAATGAATTATAAATAAATTATATTCACTGATATATCCAACATTTTATGCTTTTAGTAAAATATTTTTTCTACAATGTCACACATTATCTAGATTTCTGATTTATTAGATAAGTAAGGCTATAATGCCACCACAACTCAATATGGACATTTACAATATACTGAAGTATAAAAAGATTAACTTAAGTAATAAAACAAAACTCCAAACACATCATACAAATTGGCATGTGTGAAATATTTTCAAGGCCTGGCCAGGTAGCTCAGTTGGTTAGAGTAGTGTTGTAACACCAAGGTCAAAGGTTTGGATCCCCATTACAGCCAACCACCCCAAAAAAAGAAAAAGAAACATCTTCAGGTAAAATTCTTTTAGCATTACAATCATTCGCTATTTTTATGATTTCCCCAGAACCTGAGAACACAAAAAAGTAGAAAACTAAACTGAAATTACTACACAAAGCTACTAATCCCATAAATTATCTTTCTGGTACTTTCCAAAGTAACACTCTAGAAGCAGTTCTGCTAATGTGCAAAGAATGAGCAGACAAAACTCAAAATCCTGAAAAGATACTGAGACATGTACCTGCATGGAATTCCATATACGCAGGAGGAAGGTAACTCGAGAAAACATACCTGAAAACGCATCCACCAGATACAGAGGATCTTTAACTTGTCTAAGTCCACATACCAGAAGAAATACGTGTAAGTTGTCAGCACTTTGGTTAATCTCTGCAACAGAAGAGTTCAGGATATTTTCAATAAAGAGGACTGTGCTTGGTATTACAGCAGCACTGTTGACACAGACACAGTTCAGAAGTCGTAGGTCTCCGACTTCTCAGGCAGCTGTTCCTGCTCTTACCTTCATACTAATTTCCTTGCTGTAAACTAATTCCTTCTGGTGGGTTGATCTGAGCTGAGCTCAGCCTATTTAATGTAAATTTACCTCTGCTGCAATGAGAGACGACAAGTTAAGAGAAACTAATTCAACTCTCACTGAAATAGGAGCCTGAGGTCCCAGAAGGAAGACCGTTTTCTTGATGAAACAGGAAAACGGTTTATATGTTAATGTACTCTTGAATTAATACATGGATAGACAGGCACACACCATCTAAACGAACACATGTTCATAGATATATAAAAGAAAATATACACATATATCAAATCTTCATGTTGTACACCTTACACATATACAATTTTTGTCTATTATACCTCAATAAAGCTAGAAAAAATATTTTTAAAGAACATGTTCACAAAGAAAGAAGGAAAAATCTTTGGTTTGCCAGATCGAAAGCCATAATGTAAAAATAGTTGTGGTGGACAACCACCGTCTCTGCAGCTCTTGCCATCAAGAAGTGGAACCCACTCCCCCAGCCCTAGATTCTGAGCTGGCCTAGGACTTTCTCTGGCTACCCAAGTGCAGCAGAAGAGGCAGTATGCGCCCTCCAAGCCTTGGTCGTAAGATGCCCTGTAGTGTCCACTCTCACCTGTTGCCTTGTACACACCCATGCCTCTAATCAGGCCCAGCTACCTTCTTGAGAATGAGACTTGGTGGAGAGAGACCAGCCATCCAGGCTGGATGAGGGCCCAGACACACAGTGAGCCCACGCAGGACCCGTCAGTCCTCAGCTGACTGTAGACGTCTCAGAGCCCAGCAGATACACACGAAGCAGACATGAGCCACCCTAGCTGAGCCTAGTCCAAATCACCCACCCATGAAATCATGAGAAATTCAGTGGTGGTTGTTTTAAGCAAAACCTCTTCAAGTGGTGGTTTATTACACATCAACAGATAACTGATTCAATATAATTTATTAATGTATTTAACACAAGCTGACCTAAAACTTCAGCATTTACAACTTGAATAATTGGCCATAAAATCATGGTTTTCTTTCTCAGGATGGGCATGCGTCCATTATTTAATGCAAACAATTTCATTTTCTCTGTGCTTTCCTAAGTCCTGACCAGGAATATAACTAGTCTGAATATAATAAGGTACATTGACACCACTTTAACACAATTACAAATGCTTTAAAAACATAATAATACATAACTAACTCTGGTGAAAGTGTTTACTGAAATGTTAACATAGAGATTTCTTTCTTGGAAAAGCCTTAAAAAAATTATCAGTCTCTGAATTAACTGCTGACAATTCCATTGAGATATGAACATGCTGAGTTTTTTTTTTTAATGTTTCCCAAATACTCTGAGTATCCTAAAACTAACCTTACAAATATAAACGTTAGTGAGTACTTATTTGACCAAAAATCTAAGCTAGAAGATACGTGCAAAATTTGCATATGAGATCAGAAGAACTTGAGGCCAGGCATTTGAATTTGAGGTCAGGAGTAAAGCTAGCCTCTTTAATAAATAATAAAAGTTTAAGAAGACCTTTAAAAATAGGAAGTACAGGTACCTGAGAAACAGTCAAAGCCTACATTACTAGGCAAGAGCCATTAATGAATGCTAAAACTTGTGAGTGAAAGTTTGATGAGGACAGACATTAAAAGCACCTTCTCAAAAATTACTTTTTAATTGCAAAGGAAACATAATAACTACATAAAGAGAAACTGGGGGAAACACTACCTTAAATAAGGGAGGAAACTTTGTTCTGCTGACATGGCCTAAGTGTTTATGCACACACACAGAAAAATTTATATATCCAGAAAAAAATTTTTTTAATTTAAAAATTAATTAGCAGTAATGGGACAGGCTGAAGCTGTGTCCCTCCAGATGTGATACACTGAGAAGGTTACAATGTCACCTACATCGTGTTCTTGGTGTGAATGGAATAGCTATTCAAACATACAGGAAGAAGAAGAGGAAAAGAAGGAACGTGGAAGAAGAATGGCAGAAGTACCAAAAAGAGGGGAAAGTGGAGCATCCATATTACTGGATTGAAAAAAATAAGTAAATACAAAAACAAAACAAATGACACACAAAGATGTCATCCAGGGACAGTATCCCACAACAGTACTATCTGAAGAACGTACGTGATGTTAGATAAAAAGACTCTAATTATTTTTATGATGTGACATGTATAGGTGTTGGAAACCTAATCTGTGCCTTTATTCTGACACCTGTTGGCATTCTGGTCAGGTAAGGCTGGAAAAAAGTGGCCCTCCACCTACCCTTAACCCAGGATCACTTGGAAAGCCAACACTCAGAAAAGAATAATCTCTAATATGGAACACTGACTTTCATTGTTCAGACTAACTACAGTAAAATATACGTACTATATTGCAACCCAGTACACATGATGAGTGGGTATGAGTATAAACATACGCGCACACACAGAGTTTACATACAATTTTTAAAATTTAGCCTTATGACATACAAAGTACTCTGATGTTTTCCATTCTGTTTCATTCCAATTTTTAAAAGTGCTTGTCCCCAACTCACTAACCTGATTTTGAGAATCCTGACCTAGACAACCCTGGAGGGAGACTGAGTTAATCCTATATTCCCGTGCCTCTCTCCTCATCTTCTTCCTCGGCTGGAGGGTTAAATCTAACAGGAACTTAGAAAACTAAATTAGAATATGATAGACCAAAGGGCTACATACCTTGTCTTATTCTAAGATTTTTTTAAAAATAAAATGCAGAGATAGCATTTAGATTCAAGTAGCTTATGTGTATTTCCCTTACATAGAAATGTCATTTTCAAGGAAATAAAGATACTAGCTGAAAAATCCTCATCAAACAACCAAGTGCTCAAGCCCATCATCACACTTAAGCATCGACCCTGATGAATCATAGTTCAGGCTCCCTACAACCCTTGACAGCTTTAATGAGATGTATTGTGTTCACTCTTAGATTTCCAAAACGAACTAAAATAGAGTAGCCTGCTGAGGCTTGGAGGTGAGGCAGGTGCCTACCTAACTTTTTAGCAAATTTTGTTGCCTCCTTTCAACTCAACACTTATTTTTATTATCTTTGCCTTTCTTCTAATATCCAGGTGATATGTGAGTCAAGGTTTGAACTCATCACTTAGAAACACACACATTTACATGTCTTTCCGATCTTACCATTTCCTGGAGAATGGTATTTTTCTCTTCAAAACAAGATGTGTCATTTTCACGGTCTGGCACCACATTGGTACAGTGCGCTCAACACCAAGCTGCCTAATCTCCTGGGTGTGACTCACCAGCTGGCTCATGAACAGAGCCCAACCACTGTAAGCCACCTCCTATCCCTTGGATTCCTTTCCAGCAACTCTCTGTCTTTTTTTTTTTTTTTTTTTCTGTGTGTTATTATAAAGAGAAAAGAATTCAAGAACTTGGGTCAACCATATCGGACTTAGCAAACTTTAGCTGAAAAACCTGCTTTTGTGGCTGTGCAAGGATAAAGACATCTAATAACACTAATTTTCCACATGCAAAACAAGGAAGTTTTTCTAAGAATAGCCCAAGGAAGACAAATACTACCATCTGAGGCATATTAGAGTCTTCACACAGAAATACAAATAGTTTTGAGAGAGAGAGTGATCAATCAATCAATCAATAAATAAATACGCAATAGAAATAGAAACAAAATAAAAAGCAGAAAAGCAGGAAGGAGTGGCCCAAATTTAAGCTTTCCTAGTTTGGGGGTTTGATGGCCTCCAAGAAATCATTACTTTAAATGTGTTGGGCATTGGCATTTAAAAGCAAAAATCATGGAACATGGATTGATAACATTTAAGATGTATCTGGAAATGCATAGAAAAACTCAAAGACAAGGTAACTAACTTTATGTCTGCACATATATCTATTAATCAGAACAGCTATGGTAAGTAGCATGTGAAAAATTATAGCACGGCCACATACTGCATTTAACCTTTTTACTCTTTGTTTTTAATTGATCTGTTCGAACATAGAATCCAGTTAGCATAAAATTTGCTTAACGTTTTCAACTAAGGAGACTTAGTAATGTGTTAGCTAGGACTCAGAGATATAACTGAATCTTGTCAGAAAACCTGTGACACGCTGGAGGAGGAGCATGCATTGTAAAATTGGCTTCAGACATTTAAGAAGCATGCTGTAAACTTTGGTGATTAATCAGTTTCCCAACTATTTTTATGGAGTGTTAAATGAGGCCCTTCCCCACCTACTCCCCCTGATTTCAAGGTTAATAGTTCATAAGAATTCCAAGGATAAGTATTTGATCACTGATAATCTGTATTGAATTCACTAGTCTGTTTTCACTGCCTGAAGCTCAATGTGGAAGTGACAGATCAGTCACTCGTTTCCAATGCTCCAGAGGCCAAGGTGAGATAGAGTGGGGACTATGCAGACGCTCCATCCCGAGTCTGAAACAGGACAAAGATGAATAATTGCACAAATGAGAACAGACGCCCGATCATAAAACCCAGAGACGCAGATTAATTCTACATCACCCTAAGCTATCATACAGCGCACTCAGCACCCACAGCCACAACCAAAGTCCCCCTACGCCCGTATAGTCTAAATACATTTACAACTTCTAATTGCATGCATTAAAATTAAACTGCAGCCAAGTAGGTCTCTAGAGGAAATGTTTTCTAAGGAGTGTTTAAAATCTCTTGGCTGTTCCGTAATCACTCAATAGCAAGACCAATGAAACTGTCAACCATGAGACTATGGAACTTGATGACAGATTATTCTGCTTTTGGAAATTATAAATCTTAGTTAACCACAATTGCATCTTGTGATATACTGATGATAAAATAACCTAACAGGAGACAATTTTAAACAGGCCCACTGGTCCTGAGTAATGGCACACGCTTATTGACATGATAAAGCAATAGGATTGTGTGGGTTCATTTGCAATGCTGGGAACGACCATGCTGTTGTCGCTGAGATTGATGAACACACTATGAAAATTATTTCTAATAAAATGCTTGAAAATTTTTCTTCTCAAGGGAACCTAATACTGACATATGGTATGTGGTGGAGGCTTTGCAGCAAGTTTTTGCAGAGAAAACAGGTTTAGGGTGTCTGCCTGTTCGCTGAGCACAGGACATTACTTTCACATTTTCAGTCTCTTCTGAGAGTCTACAGCAGGACCTGTGACTTCAACTTTCCCCCGATCCTAAAGTTTGTTGCCTCTGATAGGACTCCTGCACTGCCATCTCTGGGGGGAAACATTTTAGCTTAAAACAGAAGAATTCTTATGCTTCAAACTGAATGTGGTGTTCTAGCACCCTTTCCCAGAATTACGATGTTGGTCATCTTGTAAGGGATTAATAATCCCAAATAACATTTCTGCCTCATTTCTGGACAACTAAATTTTTATATTTAAAGACATTGTACAATAAAATTTTGTTTAAACATCATGGCTATGCTTTTACTATACTATGCGTGGAAAACACAAAGGCATGACTGTCTTAGCTCCACCACAGGTAGGGAAGATAGCATCTCCCAGCATCGCTGATGGACGTGGGCATTGATACCACCTGTCCAGGGGACAATCATGCAAGATGTGCATAAGCTCTAATTAAGTCCATAATATAATCTAAAGATTTTATTTTTAGGAATTCCTCCTAAGAAAACAATCGGGCAAATATTCGTATATGAAAATTGAAACCTAGCATTTTCAATACTGCATATAATAAAGTTGTAAAAAATATAAAGAAATAGGTCAAATAAGTGTACAGTTTTCAAAATAATACTATAAAGGAATTAAAAATCATGAGACAATTAGAACTAATAAATAAATTTACAAAATAGCAGGATACAATGTCAGTGGACAAAAATCGATTGTTTATGTACTAGCAACAACCCCAAAATGAAATTTTTAAAAATTCCATTTATAATAGCATCAAAAAGAATAAAATACTTAAGACTAATTTGTTAAAAGACATGAAAGACCTGTACCAATCATTATAAAGATAAATTAAATAAGAAATAAATAAACAGATACATCATGTTCACAGATTTTAAGACACAATATTGTTAAGATGTCAGTTCTCCCTAAACTGACCTATAGATTCTATGCAGAATTTTATAAAAATCACCAAGATGATTTTAAAATTTATATGACTATGTGAAAAACCTAGCATAGCTAAAACTATTTTGAAGCAAGTTGCTGACTAACACTATCTAATTTCTACACTTACTATACAGCTATAGAAACAAGACAGCATAACACTGGTGTAAAGATAGACATATAGACCAAGGAACACTCATATACTGTAAATTGATTTTCAACAAAGGCACCAGAACAACTTAATTGGGGGTAAAAATCATTTTTGATAAATAATACTAAAACGGCTAAATATTCTTTCAGAAAGAAAAAAAAGCTAATTTTAATTGCTACCTCATACCACTTACAAAAACTAATTTCGGACGGATTTACAATCTTAAATGAAAAAGCTAAAACACTAAAACATCTAAAGAGAAAAAAAAAAGAAAATATCTTTGCAGCCTTAGAATAGGCAAAAATTTCTTTGGATTCAAAAAGCACTAACCGTTAAAGAAAAAAAAAAATGATAAACTACTCTTCAACAAAATTACAAACTCTGCTGTTCAAAAAACATGGTTAAGAAAACAAAAACATAAACCAGAAAAGGGAGAAAATATTTACAATACATGTACCTGACAAAAGACCTATACCCAGAATATAAAGAAATCCAACAAACCAAAAATTAAAAGACAACACAATAAAAAAAAGGGCATAGGGCTTGTCTAGACCCTTCACAAAGGAAGATACATAAATGGCCAAAATACACGTGAGATGCTAAATGATCCTTTAATCATCAGGGAAATGAAAACCAGAACCACAATAAGACATCATTTTCATTACTCCCTAGAATAATAAATACCAGTTGTGGAGTAGAATGTACAGTAACTTCTGTGGAAGTATAAAATGGTACACCACCTTGAAAACTGTTTCACTGTTTTTTTTTTTATAACATCACATGTATATCTACGCTATAATCAAGCTATTCAACTTATAGGCATTTATCCAAGAGAAATGAAAACACATGTCACCAAAAACCCTGCACAAGAATGTTTACAGCCATTTCTTTATAATAGCTAAAAATGGAAAACAACCCAAAAGTGTATCAGTAGGAGAATGGATACACAATTTGTGGAATATGGAATGGAATATACCATTCTTAAATGGAATACTACCCAACAATATAAAAAGAGAGAATTATAGATGCACACAGCAATATGAATAAATCTCAAAAACATTAGGTTGAGCAACGAAAGCCAGATACAAAATATTACTTACTATATGATTCCAATTAGATAAAGTCGAAGAACAGATAAAACTAATAGAAGATGATGACAGAAATTAGAACAGGAGTCACTTATAGAGGAATGGGAATTAAATCTAGAAGAGGACATCAGAGAACTTTCTTGAGTGGTGGAAATATTATTTATCTTGATTCAGATATTTGTTACATGGGTGTATACATTTGCCAAAAAAAAATTCTAATTTTACACTTGAGATCTCTTCATTTCACTACATGCAAACCTCAGTTTAGAGTTTTTTTTTAAAAAAAGGACATGTTAGCTCTATTCTTACTGACATAATGAATATGCAAGGCAGATCAGAGTAGTAATGTCTGACTATTTTGTCTTTTAAAAATCGTTATATATAGGGCTGAGCCCGTGGCGCACTCGGGAGAGTGCGGCGCTGGGAGCGCAGCGATGCTCCCGCCGCGGGTTCGGATCCTATATGGGAATGGTCGGTGCACTCACTGGCTGAGTGCCAGTCATGAAAAAAAGACAAAAATAAATAAATAAATAAATAAATAAAATAAAAATCGTTATATATATGCAAAATGATAAGATCACATCAAACATTAGTAGCAGTTCCTTTTCAGTGCTGAGATTTCAAGTGATTTAAATTTGTTTTTTCTTATGTTGACTGAAATAAGCAAAGCATAGAGAGATAAATACCACATGTGCTCACTCATATGTGGGAGCTAAGAGAGAAAGAAGGAAGGAAGGAAAGACCACAGTAGTGCATTGGTCTTACAGAGGGAGAGAGCATTCCTTGGGCTACAAAGTGGAGTGGGGGAAAGGGGGAGGGGCAGAGGAGAGAGGTTGGGGGATAATTGGGTGGGAGACATGGGCTACAAAAGCAATTGCTGGTAATGGATATGCTGCCAGTATGAATCTGGCCCTCACATCATGGGCATGAGAGGTGACAATTAGTTTTGTATCTCATGAATACTCATAACAAAAAATAAATAAATAAATATTTTTTTTCTTTTTCTAACCTACATTTTCTTATTTTTCTACAAAAGTCATTTATTAGGTGTGTAATCAATAAAGTAAAATAAATGAAGACATGAGGCTGTTATCCATAAAAAGAAGAGATGTCACAGAAAGTGACACTAAAAATTGGGGAAAAACAGCAGGAGAAAGGGTTCAAGCGACTCTTCTCCCGCTTTCTCACCCTGCTGTTCCTCACTGGGGTAGAAGCACTAATGAAGTCACAGACAAAAAAGAAATTAAATCCATTCTCCTGATCTTACGCCAGTGCACATTTCTTCTACCCTCGTTCTACCTAAAACAGTACATTTCTTCATCCTGACAACCTTTTTCAAAACCATGTAAATCTAACAAGTAACCGACACAAATTATAAGATGTGCTTCAGTCAAAACCCTGTAAGGAGAGTTCACATCTTACCTGAACGCTGAAGAAAGGTGTTCCAGTTAAAGGCGGCGTTTGGTATTGTTGTAATTCCTGGGTCAAAGGAACAAGAAAAATGGGAAAGTTCAATGTCATGAGACTGCTGAAATACAGGCAGTTATTTTGTGTTGAAGTTTATTTAAATAATGGTATGGTTGGTTCTCATGAAGCCATTCAAAGTTCTGGGTGCTTCACTGAAGTCCCTTTAATGGCTCAGCATAGGAGCCAGAAGGTGAGCCCAGGGATCCCAGAAGAGAAGAGATCCATCGCTGTGAGCCCACCCAGTCATTACTGGGCACCTGGGTCATACAAACCTTGAGTTCTTTAAAAATGCATGTAAGTAACTGGTTTCTAAAGCACTGCCACCCAAACTCTAATAGCCCCATGTAAAAATTTTCTTTCTTTAAAGTTCCTAATGTCGACTCTCACCAAATCATACATGATTATCTGTCTGTGTCATTTCTTCAGACAGATTTTTAAGTGTAAATTGTTCTGAAAAAAACAAACGTTTTATGATTTAGAAAAATCAGAGGCAACATTTAACAGATTATCTCAGTAACAAGAAAATTCTGGAATTTTATAAAATGTAAATTAAGTCATATCACCACCTCTAAAAAGTTATCTCTAATCATCATTCACACTGAATAATTTAACAAGTCCCTGCTCCTTAAAGACCCAGTGAGCAGGCTGGTTCCTCCAGTTTATCCGGCTGGAAAGTAAGGTTCACAGAGGCTAAACAGTGTTCAAAAGACACAGTGTGGAGGCTGCATTTGAACCCCTCCCTCAGCTGCTGCAAATCCCGGGTTTTTCCTGCTGTGCCAGCCTTTCCTTGGCTATATAAATCGGGCTGTGGCAGAAGGGATGGGGAGGCTGCAAGCCCAGCTGACCATAACTCTTACACAGCCTTTTACACAGACTGAGCTGGCACACGGCTTGTACAATGGGGAGTCCAAGAAACAGTTTATTTGACAAGTGATTCTACTGCTGTAAATATCACTGAAAGACAAGATGGCAATGACAATGATATGATAATGGCAATGGCAATGATAATACGATGTGCGGCTGAGACTCAGCACCATGGAAAATGCCTCCTGAGGCTTCACTCCCGAACTTGGCCTCAGCATCCATTCTCACCTAAGCCTGCAATCAGTTACATGTTCTTCTTTGGATCTACTCTTTCCTATTGGTATTGGGTAGTAAAGTCATTTACAAAGTGGGTTTAGATCTCGGAGGGGGAGGGTTATCTTACTAAGGGTGCCAGATGCCACTCTGGGGCATGACTGCGGCGTGTACGGAAAGGGGCTGGAACGAAGGGAGAAGGCTCCAGATCAACTTAAACAGAGAGCCTCAGCATTTTGCTTTGTTTTGTTTTTTTAAACATACCCTTGATGGAGAATATTGTATTTCCACTGGTAGAAAATGTTAAATGATCTGCATTTTAATTTATCCTTTTATAATTTCTCCAATGTATCTTTTATTCTAATGTGAGAAAATAATAAAAAATGTATCACTTCTACTAATTATTTTTAAGTGCATTTGGGGAATCATATTATATCATCCATAAATATTTCACTGTGTATCTCTAAAAGATAAGAACTCATTCTTTTAAAATATATATATTTAAAAATACTTACCTTGACTTTGGACATAGATCTTACCCTTAGCATGCGGCTTTTGAAAAAAGGGCAGAAAGAAAAAAAGAGTAAATTTGATAGTCCATTATAACTGCCTTTTAGAAATAAAATGAAGGTCATTAAAACATCCTCTTGGAAAGCATCACTAACAGTCATCTACACAGCTGCTTACAGACTCACTACTCTCTAAGAGCAAAGCACTACCTCTACTTTTAATGGGTTTTGCCATTAAAAATACAGCATGTATAAAGTAAGAAGCACAAAGAAAGAAATCCCTTAAATTAGGCGTAATGAAATTTTGTAATTTTGCACTATGCTAGCAGAAATGTTACTAAAGCTCAGCCAGAGAACATGCCAGTGACAGAGCCTGTCTGATGCAGCTCCTGTCCTGAAGCAGAAGATAGAGTTTTGGGGAAGGATGGTTTGGGGATATACATCCTTGAGTGGCAAAGAGTATTCCTTCTACTCCCAGAATAAAAAGAAGAAAGAAGGAAGAAGAGGGAGAGGGAGGTGGAGGTGGAGGAGGGGAAACCCAAGACGTCGGGCAACAAAAACAGGCACAAGGGAGCAGATTCTTCCAAGTGCAGGAGGACAGACTGTCCTCAAGGACCTGCTAAGGAACCCACAAATGCCTTCTCGACATCAAGGGAAAAGGCAGCACTTGCATGACTGACTTGGATATTTGTACAAAGATATAAACTTACTAATCCTTGTGGTGTTTTCAGCTGGAATGTCACAAATGTACTAGAGAGAAAAAGAACCCATTTCTCCAGTTCATTTTAAAATGGTGGCACAAATATTTGTAAAATAAATGGTGAAAAAGCAGCAGGAGCAGAGAGAGAAATCCATTTTACATGGCCGAGGGGTCAAAAATGCAGTCTTTTTGGTAAAAAAAAGTCCAAAAATGTGAGTCCTAAATATTCCAGATCAATACACAAAATGACTGAACTAGCTAGCTAATCAGAGGTCACAGAAATCACAGCTCTGTCCTTCCCCTGTGTAAACATGTGTCGACTGACACAAGGCAGTCCATTTGGCTTTTGTCCCCAAGTGAGTTTTATATTTGGGAAAACAAGCTAGAGGTGAAGCAGCCCTTCCAAGGGAGAGATAGTCTAAGGAGATGTGGCCATCTCCCCTGCCTGGTGATGGGAAGGTTTAGGGAGAACCAACATCCGGGCAGAAGTTGGAATATACAGATGAGCTTCACTTTGGTTTGGGCTTGTCTCTAGCATCACATTTAGTATTTAACCATTAGAAGTTCCTGAAGCCTCCAAAAGCTTTGGCTGTTCTCCACAATTCACCATACAGCAGGCACACGTGCCCATTCAAATGCCCTTAAAATAGCCTTAAAAGAAAAGTATCAAAAATATCTTTTCTATTTGTTAAAAAAAGATGTTAACAGCTAACAGCAACCATCTAAAATTAGAAATTGAAGTTCTGAGCCGTAAAATATTCCTTTTGTTCAATTCTAACTTCACTAGAGCACTGAAGAAAATCTTTCTAGAATGTAGTGGAGGCTAAGAAAGAGTGCATCCTCCATAAGCAACCCTATCTCCAAAACACTGGCTGAGAAAATATCTACAGGAAGGATGTCAAAGCACTGTTAAAAATATATCAGCCTGGCATTTTTACTTTAAAATTAATACAAATGTTTGACAATGACAGATTCAACATAATTCTGGGTAAATTTGATTCCTGAGGCAAAACAGGGTTTACAGTCTTGCCACTGTTTTCATTGGAAATATGCTCTGCAATTAGAAATATATAAACTCAAAATGTGCCTTTCAAGAAAATTCCTTTTTCCACCAAAAAAAAAAAAAAACTAAACTGGCATCTCAACTCTATAAGCAGAAAGAATTGATTCTATGTAGAGATTTCTGGATTCATTTGCTGGCCTTTCCATATCTCTCAGTAGTATTTCTCTAAAATGTATTGAAAATCTGAAAAAATAAGTAAGCATCAAGTCCTGTATAGACTTCTAAGATATATCATAAATGGTATTTTAAGATCTTATCTGAGCAAATCAAGAAAAGAGAGTTACAGTCTAAAAGAAATTTGAACCAGGGTTATTTTTAATCATTATAAGAAAAGAAATCTGGCAAAAAGCAATTGGCTCATATTGATTTTGAAAAACATTTTCTATATTAAAGTGTTACAAATACAAATTAGCTTTCTTTGCTCAGTATTTATTATTTCATTTGCCTTAGGAAATAACATGACTCAAAGTCCTTGCGTATCACCTGCCTTGCCAAATTAGCTCATCAATGCATAAAATGAAAAAACTGAGTATGTATGTCGGTGGAACAGGAAAGACTCTCCATTTTTAATGTCTAAGAGGAACTATTACCTATCTGATGCATTACTAAACATAAAAGCCAGGGTCCTATTGGATAGACACCGATAAATAGGTGTGGCTTTGTAACAGACCCATATGCTAAATGATACCTATTTATGACGGAATAACACAAAAACAGCAAAAAGACTTCCCATACTTTGATTAAAATAACACGGAGGCTAACCTTCTAAAATTAAACTTTCTGCAAATGGAAATCACAATAGATACTGTTTTTGAAATATATGCACAATTTTATTATACTCCCCTGGTGGCAAAATAATAATAGTTTTTATTTTTAAATTATAGTACAGCTTCTGATTGTGGCTTTGTTAAAAGTTCTCATAAAATAATTCCAAATTGTTTTAAAGAAATCATGGCCTGTACATATGAAGCTCACAAAATATATCTATGCCATAAAACACACAGAAATTGGGCACTTTTCAGGGGACATAGTGTCTCTCTCTCTCTCTCCTCTTTTCCCTCAGAAATCTGTTGTCAAGCAAAGAAAGAAAACAATATTCAAAAAAAAATTGGCCAGGGATGGGGTAGGGGGACACAGTCTTGCCAATGAACTCCTGAAATTGAACCAGACAAAGGAAAAGCTTTCAAAAACAGAAAATACACATGGATAATATGAGGAAGACATTTGAAAACTAGATTAGGATAGTGCTTTATCAGATCTAACATGGAGACCACAGTTGAGATGAAACTAAAATAATCCATGATTGTGGGCAAAAATCAAAGATTGACAGTGTAGCCCCTAATCTAGTGTGGCAACTCAAAAATTGGAAATGTCAACAGGATAATTCCAGAAAAGATTTTCGTTTTCTTAAACACTTAAATCTATGCAGCAAACAACTCAGAATTATCGCTGATTTTATTCAAAAGATTCCTCTACCCTTCTCTGCCTTAGTGATTTGATGAATTTGAAAGCAATACTTGTTATCATTCCACAGGTTTAATCCCCAGGTCATGTAAAAGGTAAATTCAAGATCTATGCTCTGGAATTCATGAATTTTCTCTCTTTTTGAGTTACTTTAAAACTTCCCAATTCCCAGGGATCTCACATGGAAAAAAAAATGTAAAGAACATTTGCAGTTCATCAAGAAATCTCTAAGGAAAGCCAATCTTAATAGAAGTTACTAGAAATGATTATGTTCCTAGGATATGATCAATCCCTGGATCTTTTCTTACAGAGTATCCATGGGGAGGTTTAGCACTCAGACTAGCTAGTCTAAAGATGGAACCAATGAAATAAAAGTTTTTAAGTGACCATTATGGTAGAAACTCTAACAGAAGATGTAGTCTTTGTATAGTTCCAGCTGCTGCCAAGATGATTTTTGGAGACAATCAGATATAAAGCAATGGGCCATGCAGAAAGAAGAAATAATAAGTAGCTCAAAGGACAACATGCTTTTACTATAACTTCAGGAATTAGTCGGTAGGCAGCTCATTCAGATCAGTCCAGCGCTTACACCTACATTGACCTTTTCAGCTCACCTGCGCCATGAACTGTTCGTGTGTCAGCCAATGAAATCTGTCTTGCTTTCTGTATTATAATTTCCAAAAGAATTTTGATGAGTGTACATACATACTGAAAGTAGAATTCACTTTAGGTATTGTCTAACACAACTACTTCAAGGAAGTTATTTTTCGTTAACAAGTGCCAAGGCAAGGTAGATAAATCAGACCCCAGAAGGTGGTGACTCAAAGTTTCCCAATTAAAAAAAAAAACTAAAAAGGTAATACCACCAAAAATCTTGGCTCCATGCTAACCTCAGCAAAGCAAACTGATGTGCCAATTTGGCTGTCATTGTGTTTTTTTGAATTTGATAATGACTTCAAGCAATATTTACTCAAACTGAGGATTTTTTAAAAGTAGCTCATGAGTAAATATTTGAGTTTAGGTAATAATATCCTCTTAGCAGAGTACTTATTAGAAAAAGAATGTTCACATGAACATTAGAAAAAGAACTTATTAGAAAAAGAACCCACGGAGACATGCTACACCATGATCATTGCTCCTGCTGGACGAGGAGCCTTCCATTAAGACATACATTTAAGGGCCGATCCTGTGGCGCACTCGGGAGAGTGCGGCACTGGGAGCGCAGCAGTGCTCCCGCCGCGGGTTCGGATCCTATATAAGGATGGCCGGTGCGCTCACTGGCTGAGCGCGGTACGGCCGGTCACAAAAAGACAAAAAAAAAAAGACATACATTTAATTTGTTTAAGATTTTTGGTTGACATTCTTACTGGTGAAAATCTGGAAAATTTAGAGAAAACATTCTAAACTTGGACTAGGAATAGAAGAAGTCAAATTTGCATTCCAAATATCTGTTACATACTATATCAGGAGATCAAGCTCTTATATAGGATACTTTTAAATTTCCACAATGCATATCTCACAGTTGGAAATGTATAGTGAATCAAATTCTTAAAAGTGCCAAATCAAGCTTGTAATATTACAAACCAACAGAGTAACGTGATCCCAAAATGTGACCAATGTTGCGTCAGAGTGATAAATATTAATGGCGTAGTTTGACGACCTGGTGAGGAGCCCACCAGGGTTGTGTACTCTACAAAGCAAGTGTGACGTCAAATTAAGGTTGATATCAACGACACTAAAATAGAACAGCTTGAGCCTAAACAGAGGCATTTCAAATTAAAAGAGATAAAATAAAACCATCTTTATTGAAATCCAATCTAACTCATTTGTGTAGTCAGCCAGAGATAGATAGGTGCTCTTAAACATAATGTTTCTAAAAAAGCACACTTGATTTCTCAGAGGGCTGCAATTAATTACAAAACAAACCCTGATTTGGCACATTTCTGTTCATATGTCTACCACGATCAGATACTGCATGAGTGTTTTAGGAGTCTTGAAACAGGTCACTCCCCACTTGTATATACAGAGCTGCTCTGTCCAATACAGGAGCTACCAGCCACCTAAGGCTACTGAGCACTCGAAATGTAGCTGGTCTTAATTGAAGAAGGCTGTATATGTAAAACACACACTAGATTTCAAAGATTTAGTACAAATAAGATGTAAAATGTGCCACTAGTAATTTTCATCTTGATTGCATGTTGAGGTAATAAGATTTTGGATGTAGTAGGTGTATAGTAAGGAATTTGGCCTTGGCCAAAGAGAGGCTTGGCCTTTGCCATCAGCTTCTAGAACATAGTGCAGGTGATGTGGTACCTGATAGAAATGTCTTTTCTAGGGTGGGAAATGTCCACACTGGATCTTAGGGTGGGGCCAGTTGGAGTTAGCCTGCTAGAAAAACCAACTTTGTGATTTAGGGTGGAAACTTTGGGTCAAATGGTATCAGTCCACCTGGACGCTAAGTTCAACCATGTGGCAATTAATCAATCAATCATGCCTGCATAATGAAGGTTCACTACAAACTTTGTACACTGAATTAGGTGAGCTTCCCTGGTTGGCCGTACTCTGTACGTACTGTCACAAATCAATACCGAGAGGGTCAAGCACCCTCACTCAATAGGGGAGAGAGCAACACAAGCTCTGTGTTTGGAACCATCCCGGGCTCCACCTGATACGTCTCTGCCTTTGGCGGATCTTACCTGTACCCTTTTCCTGTAATAAACCATAACCATGAGTTCTATGCATCCTTCCACAGAACCTGAGAGTGGTTTGAGGAATGTTGAACTTGCAGTAGGTGTAAGAAGTGAGGTCAGTCTTGGGGACCATACAAAGTACTGTATAGTACAATGCAGTTTGGCTAACTCTGGGTATGGGGTTAATTAAAATATATTATTAAAATTAATTTTATGTGTTTCTATTTCCCTCTTTAAATACGGCCACTGGAGGATTTAAAATTACATATATGGCTCACATTTGTGGCTTGTATTAAATTTCTGTTAATGCTATATAGAGAGTGCCTATGTTTATGTCTTCCTTTAACTACCTTTCTAAATGAAGTTTGAGAAAACACAAGTTTAGAACACATTTTTAGCTCAAAACTACATTTACCTACATAAATTCTACATACATAAATATTTTCCCTTTTGAATTCACAAGAGGAATCAGAAACAATTTTGACTCTGGTTTGACAATTATTAGGTAGGATTAACTAAACTACAACTTGAGCCAAGCTTTCTTACCAAAACAGAGAACATAAAATTAAAAACTACAGATGACAATTCTATAATAAAGAGCAAAACTTAATTGTTCAATAACTGTATCACTATTCAGAATACATAAAAAAAATGTTTCTCTGAAGTAATTATACAAATATGGCTGAATAATGAATTATTACATTATTTATACATATTTTTTATTTGCAAAACTGATCAAATATAAGAATTGAGCTGAACTTTATTGAAAAATCATCCACCAAATACAAAATGGCATATTAAAACAAGCATCACTTTCAAATTTAATAACTAACCCTCATCACTTAAACTATAAAAATGAAATCCTCCCTTCTTTTATTAGCTTTGTTATAGTGCCTCCTACATCATCATCTAATACCAAACAATTTTTGCTGCTTTCTCAAATTTTTCCAAATGCCTCATTACTTTACTTGGAAAAACATCATTTTGAGAGCAAGCACCGCTGACCCAGGATTGGCATGGATATGGTGTGGCTGGCCGCCTGTGTTTGAGAACTGGAGTGAGGGCACATGGTCAACTTCACTCTGAGATGCATGATGGCCCTTCTCAGAGCACACCATTAAGACATCATCACCACTGCCACCAACCCTGCCCAAAACATAACTGATCTAAGCATTGAGTGCTGTTTTCTTATCATTACATCCAAATGTTAAGCTTACCTAAGAATAATGGTTGCCACACTTCAGCTATCACATGGATACAAATGATTCCCAGGGCTCTATCCCCAAGTGCACCCTCTTCTGAGGATGGCCCCGCATTTTTAGCCATATTCTAAGTATTTACCGCCTGAGTCAAATATTTGTATCTCATTCAATATGTCTGAAACTAAATGACTCATTTTCTCTCACTTTCTCCCTCTACATCCCTTCCTTGATGTCTTACAGTAAGTACTGATAAAAATGTTATGTGAATACTCTTGAGCCCCTCTTTATTTCTTCTCTACTGGCTCTGGTCTTCCAACACAAAAATTACTTATAATATGGTGCTTATATCAAAAAAAAAAAATGTTTTTATCAAGGTGCATTTACATGTGAAGTGGCATGATATCCGTGATTTTTCTTAATTATTCCAGAAAAAATAGTGTATGTTTGTGTGTGTGTGTGCAGGAGTGGGGTGGATAAATAAGACCTGAGGAATGGTAAACTGGGCGGTGGGTATGTAGGGGTTCACTCTACTATTCTTGCTACTTTTGTGTAGGCCTGAAAATTTCTCTAGCAAAAAAGTCCTACAGAGTGAGCCATTCCTAGCAAGTTCAATTCAACAAATATTTATTGGACACAGGTAGTATGTTATCCTCTGGGGATGCACTAGTGGCCATATCTTGTCCCTTTCTTGAGGAGCTCCCTACCCCATGACGAAAAAATTTAAGGAATGCTCTAATCACTAGAGATAAGCATCAAGTGTGGCAGATTACTAAGATAGCCATAAATTCCTCCCCTCTCTGCATCCATGCTATGCCACACTGAAGATTCTCCCATAATGATGCACAGAGTCTGTCTCTACCCCTTGACTTGCTCTAGCCAGTAGAACAGTAGCAAAACCAGCACAACAGAGACGTGAAAAGTGCTTGTGCATTGGAACCTGCTCTCTCCTGCTGCTGAGATTAATAAAGAATGAGAGATCCAGTGCAGACATAACTCAGCTGTCAAACTATCCCAGCGAAGGTCCCAGGCATGTTAACGAAGCCACCCTGATTGCTGTAAGGCATTACGTTGGGTGTGGTTTGTTATGTAGCAAAGACTAACTGACATTGTAAGCGAACACATCTATGCCAGTTCCAGAGGGTTAAGGAAGGATTTGTGGGCAAGGGTGATATTTAAGGACAAGAAGTTAGGGGAAAAGGGCAATAAATTCATGGAGAAGTCACTTGCTTCAACAGGTGAAAGCTTTCTTTAATGTCTGACATAACATGGTGGGCTATCAGGTACAAAACTATGCTGTCTACTCTAAGTGAATCATTGTGCAGTATATGCATGTGTTGAAACAACACACTGTACCCCACAAATACATACAAGTAAATGTTAAAAAAAAAAAGTTCATGAGTGTCTGAACTAACAGAAGACAGTTGGATTCTCATATTTGCTGCTTCATTCAATCTGTTGCAATATGTTATTTTGGTTGAAGTTTATAAAGAAAATCTTGCTTCCTGAAGATAGGCAGTTAAAAAAAGAGAAGAAAATATAAAGAAGAAAAAAAATTAAAAATAAAACAGTATTTTAACAGCTTTTTTGCATAATTGTAGGTTTTATTCTTGGACACTACACCGAAACTCAACAAATGGTTGTTTCTTAAAGGTTACTTGCATTATGAAACCTGAAGTCATAACAGTGAAATTTTCATATGCTGTTACATTAAAGTTTGATGATCTATCTTGCATTTTGAATGAATTCTTCACCTACGCATGATTCTGTAATACCAGGTATTGGTCGTTTGAAAAATACTGTGACTGAGTCACATAGATCTCCCAAATGTTGAGACATTTCATTATACAATATATAAAAAAAAAATCACATTTCTTAACATCGCTACTGATCTCCTCAGGTAAGCCTTTACATATTGGGAAGCTGACAACCTCATGTTGGCTTTCCAAAATTCTAATCTCTGCTTGAAAATTCAAATTTATCATTGGCAACAAATAACACCAGTAGTTTTTCCTGAAATGACTGGCACAATTCACTCAGTTTTAAGAAAATTTCTGCCAACTACCCAAGTCTGAAAAACCATAGTTTGTCTGTCAGCCATTCTTTTAGGTGCAAAATGGTGTTAAAAAGTGGTTTAGTTCAGTTTGCATCTCAAGACAACCATCATACTTCACTTAGTAAGCAGCAGAAGTGCTTCATGCAAACTTTCTGTTTCATCACTCTGAGTAACATTAAAAAAAAATGTATTCAAAGTGTATTAGTACATTTCTGTTGCTCATAACAAAATACTTGTAACTGGATAATTTATAAAGAACACAAAATTTATTGCTTATAGTTTCAGAGCCTAGGAAGTCCACAGTACAGGGAACACATCTGGTGAGGGTCTTGGTGGTGGCAACAGTGACCAGGAGTCTCACATGGCAGAAAATGGTAGAGCAGAGAGAGAGAGACTCTCACATGCTCTCATTTTAAAGCCCTCAGAACCATACCCCTGACCACCATTTTTAATCCATTCACTACAGCATGATCCTAAAATCTAATCACCTCTTCAAGGCCCCACCTTTCAATGATCATAATAGGATTTCCTACCCCTCCAACAGTTACAGTGGTAATTAAGGTTCCAACATATGAAATTTGAAGGACACAGTTCAGTCAATCCACAGCACAAAGGTTAATATTTCAAAAATTAATCACTTGTATCGCTTCATCAAAGACGTTTTTAGTGAAAATGGCTTCAGTGGTGGTGGTGAGTACTTGGTGACTACCAGCACAGACTGGCACCACAGACTTCACTCATATTCAGGGATCAGCAGTTTTACTCATCATTGCTTTTCACACAGTGAAAAAGGCAATAAAAGTCTCAGCATTATTATGAGAATACATTTGACTCTGTGGAGGTGCTGAAGGATTTCCAGGGACCCTCAGAAGTCTATGGTCTCCATTTGAGGAAACACTGGTTTAGATAACTACCTGAACAAGACAGATGGATAGCCTAACAGGTGCGGCAGTAAAACTACAAGCCAGGGAGCTTGTTATTGTTGCTGCTGCTGGTATTGTTTTCTGAGATTGACAATTCACTAAATTGCACTAAGAAATGCAACCTCAGTTCTCCGCCTTAGAAGTGTTTGATGTGAAGGATAAACCATATGCCCACTCTGGCTGTAGTGAACCTTCACATTCACATATGTCTAATATTCTGAGCTTTAGGAAGAGGACACCAGCCCCACAAATGACTGTCCCAAGGCAGCAGTTTCCAAGCGCTAAATTTTGCAAATTGAGATTCTATAAAGAATGGGCATGGCCTGTAAAATCCCAACAGGAACAATGCCTGCAAGCGATAAGGGCATGAGCACTGTGTACAACCAATGAGGTGTTGTGCACAGGGGCTCACAACGCTAGTGACACAAGCTCACTACAGGCCCCACTGCCTGAAAGAACAGCCTCATCCACCAGAGGAAACTGACCTTTGGCTTTTTCTCTCATTTTGCAGGCACCAGATCTATGGTGCCTCTTCATAACTCCCCAATGAAAACTCAGACACCCTCCAGCTCATTTCACTTGTCCCCTGTGTCATAATAAACACAAGAGTCAATAAATAAATTAATTTGTAGATCTACAAAGTCCTGACTCTCTAAAGCTCTTCCAATAAATAGTTCAACCTAGGAAACTACCTCTGCCTCCTGGGAGACTTTTTACTCTCAATATATATGAGGTTGCTGCAACATTTATAGTGCAGTCTGTAAATCACCCAATCTGGAATATAAAGAGAAAACAGACAAAATTTTAAAGGATTTTGGCTATTGGGCTATTTTTTGTCATTTAGTAACAAGATCAAAGAAAAAAATTAGTGAAATTTTAAGAGTATCTACACACACAGAAAAATCAATATATGGGAAACATAATACACTGTTGTGGCCACAAAAAGCAGTGCCCATGGGAATGCAGTCAGTCTGATGAGACAGCCTTTCAGTTCTCCAATTCTATAATTTCACCAGCACAACCAAAATAATAACGCAATATAAACACATACCCACTGCATTTGTGCCATTTCTTTCATTGACGCTGTGAAGGCGACAGCAAATCTAGTAAATGAACAAAAATAATGGAAGCAATTAGGCCAGAATTCAATACACATAACTGTGAAACAGCTCTTCAGAACAGATTATGACAGACAAGGTAAGACACTAAATTTAAAGCACAATCAATCTTCATTACTCATGGTCAGTAGCCATTTGGTTTAATCTCTACTCACATCAAAAAAAGTTGCATATGCAGGAAGTAAGCTAAATGAAGCTCAAAATTTCCTATTTTTCTTGTTCTGTCCATGCAAGGTCCTGGAAGCAGGGATAAAATCAAAATCCAGAAAGCAAGATGCAGAGGAGAAGCAAGGGACTTAGTTTTCCACCTGGAACCTCCAAGGGCAGCCTGTTCACTCCACTAGTTTTACCAAAGGAAGATGATATGAAAGCACTCAAGATTTACTGAATGTACATGGATGATCCTTGTTAATGTCTACATTTCAAAACAGTTAAATACTTTCTTTAGCAAATCCACAAAGGACTCCTTAGCAAGAATATGAGGGTAATCTACTTACTAAAATTGTTTGTCAAAAAAAAAAAAAAAGAAAAAAGAAAATTGTCTTTGTCATAAAGTACAGGACTATTAACAGATACCTTTTCATGAAAATGTATAACACATTCTCAGATGGGAAGATTCAATATTATAAAGATGTTCACTTAACTAAATTAAATGTCAAAATCAATAGTATTTCAAACAGTATCTACAAGAGAATTTCCATTGGAATTTGACAAATACATTTAAAATTTATTTACACATATAATTGGGTAAAAACCACAAGGAAAATTTTAATAAAGAAGAATTTAGAGATGCGACTTGTATTAGCAGATATAAAAACATATTAAAAGTTAATAACTAAAATAGTGTTAAAAATAAGCTAAGATAAAATAAAAGTGTCAACAGTGCAATAAAAGACAAAAAGATCAAAACCAACTACAAAGCCAGAAATAGACCCAAATATATCTAAGAATTTAATATTGCATAAAGTCAGAGAAGTGGTTAAATAAGTGGAAAAAGTTAGTTTCCTATCCCACACCATATATCTAAAAATATGGCTCAAGTGTTAAGTCAAAAAGATAAAACTATAAGAGAACTACAAAATGACAGAAGTAAATATGCATCTGGTCTGAGCTTCAGAAAAGTATAAAATAAACTCTGAGGATAAGTTAGATTTGACTATATTAAAATTTAAAGCCAATTTAAGTACCACAAACAAATTAATATGAAAATAACAATGTGAAGGAAACATGTGAAACTTATATGGGGAAAAGAGGAATAATATCCTTACTAATTGTCTCTTCACAACTAACAAGAAAGACTAACACCCAATAGGAAAAAAAGAGAAATGGTAAAAACTGAAATTCACATGAGAACAAATACAAGGGACCATAACACATGAGAAAAAAAGTGAAATTTTTCCAACAAAATAAATCTAATTAACACAATAAGAAAGCATTTTTATCACATATAAGACTGGCAAAGTTTTAAAAATGAAAATGCCTAGTGCTGACAATGGTGGAGAAATAAGTATTTCACCTACTTAGAGAAGTGCAATGGGAACATTCTTTCTGAAAAGGAATTTTAGAAACTGTATCAAAGTATTAATATATTCATAGTATTAGACCTTGCAATTCTACCTTTAGGAATTTATTCTAAAGAAAAAAATCAGATAAGCGCACAAGGACAGAAACATTTTGTTTTCTGTAGTGATGTTTACAATAGAGAAAAATATAAATGCCCAACCTCAAAGCATCAGTTGAATAATTTATAATAGAATCCTATGCAGCTATTAAAACCATATTTAGCACCTTAATATTATCAAAAATATTCTTTTTTTTTTTTTTTGTTAAATAGAACAGGTATCATGCACCAACCTACACATGATGCAAGTACCAGAAGAAGAGGATAGGGAAAGGGACAGAAAAAGTATTCAAGGACATGATGGCTGAAAGTTTCCCAAATTTGATGAAAAACATTAATCTACACATCGAAGAAGCTCTGCAAATTCAAAGTAGGGTAAACACAAAGGCATTCACATCTAGACATATCACAGTCAAAATGATGAAAGCCAAAAACCAAGAGAAAATCTTGAAAACGGCCAGAGAAAAATGACTCATCACTTACAAGAGAACCACAGTGAACTTAACAGCTGACTTCTCCTCAGAAATAATGGAGGCCAGAAGGCAGTGGGATGACATTTTTAAAGTGCCAAAGGGAAAAAATAACTGTCAACCAAGAATCCCATATCTGGCAAAGCTATCTTTTAAAAACTTTCTCTAAAAGTTATACCGAGAGAAAGGGATGGGGGAATAAAGACATTCCCAGATAAAGACAGTAGGTAACTTAAAAAACACCATGTGCCATTTGACCCAAATGTTCTAAAGTAATAACAGTGAAAACAAGAATATAGTCACAAAAACACAAATATAAGTAATTAGAAGACTACCTACCAAAAAGTTAGCAATGGTTAAATTACACATAAAGCACAAAAAGAGCATTAGGTCATCTGATTTTCTTTGAGTTCTTTAGCATTTTTGAAATTTCTTCATTGTATTGGCACAGTCTTTTTTTTTTTTATTAAAAAAAAAATCTTACTAAAGCATTTTATAAAGCCAGGACTATCTTTCAGTATTCCCATAGATAATATATATTCTCCCATCTTTCTCCTATATCATCATTTTCCTTTCTACTCATTATTAAAATGCTATCATTTCTCTGACCTTAAAAACAACTCTCTTGACCTTATATTCCCCCTACAATTACTACCCTTTTTCTCTTTTCTCCTCAACAACAAAAGCCTTGGAGTTGCCTTTACCCAACACCTCCAGCTCCTGTCTTCCCATTCTTTATTTAGACCTCTCCAGGAAGCTCCCTTGCCTTTACTGCTGAGATTGCTCCTCTCACAGTCACTGATGACCTCCACATTGAGGAAGCCAATGAGTCAATGCTCAATCTCCATCTTACCTGACCCTACCAGGAGCACTGGATACAGGTGATCTTTCCTTCCTCCTTGAAATGCCTCTTCACTGGTTCCCAGGATACCATTTCATTTAATCTTACTGGCCACTGATTTCTGTGCTCCACTCAGTTCTCAGATGTCTCTTCCCTATCTATACTCACTCCATTGGTGATCTCATCTATTCTCAAAGTTATAAATAGCAGCCATATATTAAGCAACGCCTCACTTTATAGCTCCAGACCCCTGCCGTAACTTGCACTTACTACTACCTACTTTACACCTCCATTTGGATGCCTAGTACAAATCTCAAACTTAACATGTCAAATAAGGAAAACCATATGTCTTCTGATGATATAGAAATACATATAGATGTGTATGTGATTGTATACACACATATTCCCAAGCTCTGTCCACTATGAGGGCCTAGAAGAAACAACACAGAGTAAACAATGAACCAGTGCTTAAAGGAATCCAGACTCCTTTGATAAATGGTTGTTTCCAAAAGTAGGACAAAGTATATATGGAATGAACCAGGAACAACTTATGGTGCCAGAAAATTAAAAAGTGCTCAAAAAATGATGAGGTGTGCTGAAAGGACACAGGTGTTAACTTAATGTATCTCCAATGGCAAAATCTGGGACAATTTAAGCACCAAAATAAACAATATAGTAATAGATAACCCATAGAAGAAAATAAAATAAATATCCATGAGTCCATATTGGCATAAATAATTGAATAAGCAAATAGGGTCAAAGGGACAAGTCTTCCTTACAATAGAATTCTAACTAGTAAATGTAGAAGGCATAGTGGAAATAGAAAATCACACTAGGCAAATAACGCAGAAATAATTACTGTAGACAATTCCTCCCCACTAACTAGAATGACCCAGAAAGGGTGGGTTCTTCCCTGCAGGAGGCTCCCCTTCCCCTGCCTGTGTCTTCTCCAAGATTTCCTTTCTTCCTCCTCCCACCTCCCATGACCCTGGTACCAATCCAAGATACATCCAATCACGTGTTACCCATTCAAAGAAGAAGTAAGGAACCTTCTCTTTGGGTATAATAAAGAAGGATGCGAAGGAGCAGGTCGTGTTAGATCCTGCATCTGAACCCATGTTCCCTATCCTTGAGTCACTCACAGCTGACCAGGACAAGAGTCAAGCCCCACAAGGATCATTTCACTAACATCAGGTATGAGAGGCTCTCCATTTCTCCTTAAAACTGACAAGAAATAAAAATAAACTGAATTCTGAGGTAATAAAGCTTATTCTGTGAAATTAGAATAAAAAGGAAAGAAAAGTAACTAAATAGCATTTGCCTAACAATGAGCACTTTAGGGGGAGTGTATAAAGCTTACTTTGTGAGAACCTTCAAAAACAGGACACATCAGAATCAAACAATTAAATAACACAAAGCATGTAAATTGCTTGCCACAGTTCCTGGTCCCTAGTTAATGCTCAATAAATATTTTCTACTACGGCTTTCTACTGGTACCGACGCCACTATCATGATTTCTGCAAGATATTAGACCACCGCATGTAGCCAGTGAACAGACACAGCCACAAACTTGCAGAAAAAAATGAAGACCATAAAAGAGGAGAAAAGCTGCTGAGCAGGAAATACCATTAATGACACAAAAACCATGCATTTTACCTCCTAAGAGTTTTCATAGCTAGATGCTCAGGGGCAATGCTCAGTACAGCTTTGTAGTAAGTTAAATTGACAAACATGATTACCAGTTTCCTGGTAGAATATCAGCTCCACAAGAGCTGGGACATGGTTGTGTTCAAGGCTCCATCCCCTGCACCTACAGTAGTGCCCTACACCCAGTAAGCAGGCAGAAATGTCTGCTGACTGAATCAGCAAAGAAACAAAGGAACAAAGGTAGAGTTCTGTCTTAAAATCCAACAGAAAGCAGATAAGAGTGAAGAAAGAAGGATGAAGAGGTGAGGAAAGTGCAAGAAAATGCCCCTGGAGATCCAAGAGCTGACACTGTGAGGTGGGGAGAGAGGGTATCATCACACAGCAGGTTGTACTCCACACAGTAACCATCACCATCATCACCATCATGATCATCATCATGATCACCATCAACATCATCACCATCACCGTCACCATCATCACCATCATCACCATCACCACAATCATCACCATCATCACCATCATCATCACCATCATCATATCATCATAATCATCATCACCACCATCATCATCACCATCATCACCATCATCATCATCATCATCATCACCATCATCACGCCACTGAGTAGTCACTGCTGATCATGCAAGGACCAAGGCTTCAAGAGAAGCTACAACATGGTTAGGTATGAAGAGGCGTATGAAAAGGCAGGGAAGAAGGAGAGTCTTCGACAGGTTTTCATCCCAAAAGAGCACCCAGTACAAAAGCTTCAGGAGTCGATGGGGTGAACTTGAGTTAACACCATCATTTTTGCCAGACAAAATTCATGTATTCCAGGAAGGCAGATAATACTTTCTTGTGGCTCCTCACTGTAGAATTGTCAGCCCTGACTTGATACCTACCTAACAGAGAATAGTTTACAGGGGTGTCTAGCCCAAAGATCCTACAGTAATAAGGAAATTTAAAATATTACATTTATTATGAAAAATATAAAACTACCACTTTTGCATTCTTGGTTGAATACTGCAATTTCACAATATATTGCGCACATTGAAATGTGAAATTGCCAATATTCAGTCATTTTTGACCTACAAAACAGCAAACTCACATAGTTTAACCTAATATGTGTTATATGTTTCCTAATTATAAAACTATTTTTGAGGTACTTTATTTTATACAAACTCTCTTTTGCTCATTTTCTGGCAATATTAAGTTTTGCCAATATGTACCTGGATGATCCTTCATAAAACAATTTCCACAAGATTCAAATACTCTTTATTTAATTGTGGTATTTATAATATAATTACCAAATACTTATTACATTATAAGTAAAAAAGCTGATGCTAAAATAAGTTCAAATACTCTACTATATAGAAAACAAAGTTTAACATACCTAAAAAAGTTCAAAAATATACCCTATAGGAAAAACACAGCTATTTAAAAGTATTTGATTAAAAATGAAACACTCATTATAAAGCTAGACAAGTTAAATACTTCGTTTTATAGAAAAGCATGCTGCATTGTGTCAGACAAAAAAAATCTATGATGCATGTAGCTTTCTTTGCCCACTAACCTCAATCAATATTGCTCCCCCCACAAATAAAAATCAATGTTTGTTTGAATAACCATGCAACGAATAGTATTAATTTAATACTATAAGATGGATTCATTCAATATTGTTTCTAGTAAACAGAATTATTTTCCTTCCGTAAGACAATGCATTACAAACTACATGAATCTAAAGGTAATAAATTTTTAGAGTGTAAGAACAATAAGAAAACCTGTAATGATGAATCTCTTTTCAAGGTAACTCTAAAGTGTCTTAATGACTTTGTTTATTGTAATACACACATACACACTCACACAAACACAATGTGATCTGTGCTTTCTATTTTTAGAAGGTTGCAATGCCACAACATTTATGTTTAGAACGTCCTCAGGAAGAAGCAGCGTCCTGAAATCCAATGACATGCACTGCCACCTTGGCTTTAAGAAATAAGACCAACATCTACATACCAAAAAAAGGCACCTTACACTGAACAACAGAACCTCGAGTATGAGACGAGGTCCATGGTATGCATTAGGAATGATCCCATTACATAAAGACTCAAAGAGTTCCAAATTCCCTGGCCAGAGCTTCCCAGCCATGAGATGGAGATAGACGAGCCACAGAAAATTGACGGTTGGTGATATATTGGGTTAAAAATCAATTACCTGTTTTGTTTTGCTTTTACAATGATTCAAAGATTCAAAGGAGTTGAAAGGATACTTAGATAGGACTTGTCGGGCTGTCTATAAGCTTTGATATCAGGATTATCATGTACACAGGTGAGACTTTCTCATGGCTGCAGCAGCTAGAGGATGATCTGGAAGAACAAATTGCATGGAACCCCCTCTGCCTGTCTCTGGAATCACACAGGAAGCCTGCCACTCACCTCATAACTTGCTATCACAAAAATTCTTTGTTTTGGGTTCACATGCACATTTAGTTCCTTCAATTTCCTCTTATTTCACAATTTTTATGTGATCATAGAGGACTCATAATGCTGTTATTGTTATTTTCATTATTACTATTACATTTGTTATACAAAGAAAATGGAGTGATTTTTTTTTCCAGCAAGCCTTCTAATTCACTCCAGAATGCTGTACAAATACGATCATTTTCTAAGTGCACCTCATCAACAGACAAAATCACAATAAATTCGGTTTAAAGATCTTAATTGGCTTTTATAAAAATTCTAGAATCAGGCAATACCACATTCTATAAAATAAATGTTCCGATGAGCTGAGTGGAGGCAATTGGCTTTATAGACAGAAAAGGTCTGAAGAAAGCAGAAACAGAACAAAAAGCAGATTGGTCATTTCAGTTACTTTCCTTATAGGATTAGAGCAAAGCAGGGACTTCCTTATTACACCGACTCAGGCTTCCTAGAATCTCCTGTTCTTTAAAAAGCTGGGCCATTTCAAAGTTCAGTTTGATTACGCAGCACTTAGCACAAGTGACTCTATTCTGGTTTGGTCTGGTCAGCTGGGGCCTAGTGCAGGAGGGTAGTCCAAAAGGATGGCTTCCCATAAACTTTGTTTAACAGTTTTAACATGAAAAAAGCTGGGAAGTACACCTCTGGAAGTGATTCTCAGCTGGGGGCATTAACCACCCCTATCCCAGGCATTTGAGAAATATGTGGAAACATAAGCTGTAGCAGTACCTGGGAGCTGCTGTCAACAGGTAATGTCTGGGGTCAGAGATTCACAGGGCAAACCCACACAATTAATGAGTGTCCTGTCCTAAATGCCTACAATGTACCTTTTGAGAAACACTGCCTACAGCAGATATAGCTGTACTCACCGCAGCCACCTCACCATTCCCCGTGATAGCTGAGAGTAATTATTAGAGGGAAACCACTGAGCCATAGTTTAGAAATCCAGTTGGTGGCCCCTCTCATAAATGGTTGACATAGCTCAGAAAGCTACAGATCCTAACTTGTGTGCTAATAAGGCTAGAGTTTGCCTGCATGATTATCTCTTAGAAAGCAAGGATTCTGTCTTTTCTCCCATGCAGAACATTCTAAGAATACTTATCCAATATTAACTGTAGGTTAAGTGCAATGACTTGTTTATAATGACTATTTGTGGCAAAATAAAAAACATGCCAAATTAAATAAAAGATTATGTGTAATTGGTGGTAAGGAGTACAAAAGCACAGCTAGATAGGAGGAATAATACCTAGTGTTCCCTAGCACTGTAGGGTGACTATAATTAACATCAATTTATTCTATATTTTCAATTAGCTGGAAGAGAGAATTTTGAATGTTCCCAACACAAATAAATGATAAATGTTTGAGGTAATGGGCAAAAAAAAAAAATCAGTGGTTGCCAGGGTTTCAGCAGGAAAGGGAAGAAGGGGAAGATGAACAGGTGGAGCATAGAGGATTTTGGGGGCAGCAAAACTGTTCTATATGATACTACGATGACATATACATGACATTATGCATTTGGCGAAACACATAGAACTGTACAATACAAAGAGGAAACCCTAATGTAAAATTGAGTTAATAATATATCAATGTCGGTTTATAATTGTAACAAATGTACCACACTAATGTCACACATTAATAATAGAAGAAACCGTGCATGCGGTGGGGGGAGGAGCACATATGGGAACTCTCTGTACTTTCCGCTCAATTTCTCTGTAAAACTAAAACTGCTGTATACATAAAGCCCATTACTTGGTGGGGTTGCGGAGGGGGAAAAGAAAGCAACAATTCTGTCGTTTCTACCATGCAGAACATTCTAAATATGTTTATTCAATATTAACTGTAGGTGAAGTCTTATTCAAGTGCAATAACGTGTTTACGACTATTCGTGGCAAAATAAATAAATGCCAAATGAAAGAAAAGATTATGTGAAATTGGTTTTCAGTGGTAAGATGCAAACTTCCCAAACAATTGGTTTCCTCAGTCTTTCTGTTTCAATTAATTCCAACCAAAATGTTTAAATGCTGGGCCGGCCCCGCGACGCACTCGGGAGAGTGCAGTGCTCCCGCCGCAGGTTCGGATCCTATATAGGAATGGCCAGTGCGCTCACTGGCTGAGCGCGGTGCAGGCGACACCAAGCCAAGGGTTGTGATCCCCTTACTGGTCACAAAAAGACCAAAAAAAAAAAAAAAAAAAAATGTTTAAATGCTTGACTCTGGTGAAGTTCTCTTAAGCATTACCTGGCTTCCTGAAGAACTTGCCCCATCACTTTGTTTTTTTCTCCTTGGTTAGCATCTTCATTTAAGTCAGTTCCACCAAAGATGATTCCAAAAGGAATTCCATGACCTGCAAAAGGATGACAGTTACAAAGCAGAATTGAGCTTTGGATCCACTCCCCACCGACCCACCCCAAACAATGATATTAAAAACGAGGCTAGGGCTGTTTGGATTGGCCGGTGGCGGACCCGAAGGTGAGAGCAAAAAATTTCAAAATACTAAGTGTGTAAAGTGGGAGAGAATTTGCAAGGGGGTCCTGCACTGGCAGAAGGCAGAAAATGAGGCTAGTCCCTGGCTTACACAATAAACATTCCATGAGCACAGATGCACGAGGCGTCAAGCATGCTCATATCGAGTTAAAGGATGTGCTCATTAAGGGCAACTCCCCAAAAGGACTTCCAAAGTTCAATTAAAAATTTCAAGAGACTATGGCCTGCAAACCCAACAGACCAGATCTGACTTGAGTTCCCAGCAGGATTTCTCACACAAGCTACTTCTATTGAGATTCGATACTTAGAAGGGAAGATACAGATCTTTCCTTTCACTGAACTTAAAATCGTTTTGTTATGTGAATTAGCAGATTCTATCCTTTTCTCTCTGTCTAGGTCACTCTCACCCTAGATTTGCACTGCTAAGAATTCAGCCTCGAGATACTAAGCACAAGAGCATAGTAAGGCTGCTAGAAGTAACAAAATTTGAGAAACAAACTGCATGTGCATTCATGAAGACGAGCCCTTTCTTTAGGAGCTGTGTGCATGTGTGCACATGCTCATATAGAAAGACTGACAAAATTTACTGTTAAGTGAAAACACCAAATGCATGTGGGTTGACACAATATGCATGTATAAAAATGATAAATGTATTTCTACATGCACAGAACATCTGTGAAAAGATACATAAAATACTAGGTGTTGTCACCTCTGGAGAAAAGACCTTGGAAGACTAAAGATCTGGGATCAGAGTGAGACTTACTTTTCACTCTATAACATTTTATATTGTTTGAAATCCTTACTATGGACTTATGCAAACTTTCACAAAAATGTAGACAGACACAGAAAAGCCAGTACAGATGATTTGCCACGAGCAATAGGTTTAGGCTTTTGGAGATGTTGGGATAGGGTAAATGATTTCACATGTGAGAAGGACATGAAGCTTTGGGAACCAGAAGGAGGTCTGTGGTAGGCAGAATAATTGCACCCAAAGATGTCCACATCCTAATTCCCAGAGCCCATAAATATGTTATTGGGAAGGGAAATTAAGGTAGCTGATAGAATTGAGGTTGTTAATCAACTAGCCTTAAAATGGAGATTGGCCCAGATTATCCAGGTGGGCCCAATTTAATCACAAGGGACCCTACAAGTGAAAGAGGAAGGCAGGAGAGTCAATGTCGGAGAGATACAGCGTGACAAAGACTTCACCAGTAACTGGTGGCCTTGAAGACATAGGAAGGGTCAATGAGCCAAGGAATATGGGTGCCCCTAGAAGATGGAAAAGACAAGAGAACAGATTCTCCCCAAGAGCCTCCAAAAAGGAGCACAGCCCTGTTGACACCTTAATTTCAGCCTAGGAGACCCATTTCTGTTTTTTGACCTCCAGAACTACAGAACAATAAATTTCTGATGTTTTAAACCATTGGTTTGTGGCAAATTGTTACAGAAGCAACAGGAAATTAATACATCCTATTACCACAAAGGAAAGTTTCCCTAATAAAAACTGCTACTGAATGAGGCTAAGGAAAATAGCAGAAAAGTCTTTCTCAGTAAAATATCAAAGAGAGAAAAACAGATACCTAAAAAATATACATTAAGTAACAAAGAAGCTGTTTAAAAGATATGACCACATTTAATAATTGAGACGATCAGCCTTTCTTACTCAATAAGCCAATTAACAATAACTCAAATCTAATTTAGCAGGGAAAGCTCAGGACTTTGACTCCACACAGCCCTGGGTTAGAATACCGCTTCTTCACCTGAAAGATGTATGACTTTGGACAAGTTACTCAGTTTTCCTGAACCTCAGCCATCTAATCTGTGAAATGGAGATAATATTAATTAGCTGATGATTGGTGAGAATAAATGACAGACTATATTTAAGGTACCTGGTACAAAGCAGATCCCCTAACTGATAGCCAGATTCACAATGTTTTATACTAAAGAAGTTTTAAATACAGAAGAAATTTTTTGAATTAAGTAGAAGAATGGAATTTAGGCTGTATTACTTACTTTTGTATTTATTTGATGCCCATTCTATTGTTAAGAAAACAAAGCTTTAAGTAAGTAGCATGTTAGCCTGAATAGCAAAAGACTTTTATAAATTCACCCATAATTGCGACTAAAAACTTTTAGAAGTCCTCTGTTGTAAAATAATGCATAGAAAATATACTTGAAAATTCTTTTTTTATTATTGTGTATGTTTATGATGTACACATGATGGTTTGAAACACCTATTCATTGTGGAATGGCTAAATTAAGTTAGTTAACATAAGCATTATTTCACATATTTATTTGTAGTAAGAACAGGTAAATCTACTCTCAGCAATTTTCAAGTATGCAATAAATTGTTATTAACTATAGTTACCATGTTGTGCAATAGATCAAGGACTTATTTCTCCTGTCCAGCATCTCCCCAACATCCTTGACCAATATCTCCCCTACCTCTCTCCCACCCCAGCCCCTGGTAACCACCATTCTCCTCTCTACTTCTATGAATCTGACATTTTAGATTACACATATGAGGGTATTTCAAAAAGTTTGTGAAAAAATAGAATTAAAAGATAATGTAAATCTTTCCATGAACTTTTTGAAGACCCTTGTGTAAGTGAGATCATGCAGTTACTTATCTTTCTGTGTCTGGCTCATTTCATTCAATGTCCTCCAGACTCATCCATGTTGTTGCAAATGGCAGAGTCCCATCTTTTTTAAGTCTGGATAATATTCTATTACACATATATACACTACATTTTCTTTATCCATTCATCTGTCAATGGACGCAGTTGATTGCATGTCATGGTTATCGTAAATAGTGCTGCAATAAACATGGAGTACAAACATCTCTTCAACATCCTGATTTCATTTCCTTTGGAGGATATATATCCAGAAGAGGGATTGCTGGATTATACAGTAGTTCTATTTTTAATTTTTTGAGGATATAATTGAAAACTCTTATGCACCCTTCAAAACTCTATTCAGTCATGCCCTCCTCTCAGAAATCTTCTCTCAGTCCCTCAGAGTAAATCCTTCCCTTTCTGTGCCACATCTTGTATCATAAGGTTTTAGGTTTTATTTGTAGACTGGAAGACCCTCTTATTTATTTCTTTACCTCTTGCTCCTAATATGATGCCTGCTACAAGTTAAGTCCTTAAATAGCAATTGTTGAAATGAACTGAGACCGAAAAGTGGTATACAAACTATTCTCCAAGTGGGTTTACTCAAAGCCACCCATGTGATGGTCTTATTTCATAAATCAGTGTTTGCGCTGAAGATGTCACCCCAGTAGCTTGCTGAGAGAAAAAAAAAATCGCAATTTCCTAAACTTGGCTTCTTCATCAGCCACCTGATCCTATCTGCTTCCTTATTAGGTCCAAGACTAAAGCATATTCTCAACAAAAAACAAAGGAAGGGCTTCATTAAGACACTCTCAGCCAGCATCAAATTAATTGTCAAGTGTTCTCTTGCATGCCGTTTAGGGCACATGAAAGACAGCCTAGAAAGCACACTGCATGGGAGCAAGATTCTATTATACCTTAGATAAAGTTAGCTGTAAATTTCTGTTCTTACACGTGTACACTTGAAAGACTGATTGGTATACACATCAAAATCTTATATAGACATGCTCAAGAGGGAGAAACAAATACAATGTGTTACTTCAAAGTTTATATAGTAATTGGTTCATAACTTAAAGCATGAAAATTGATACTGTCTTTAAAAATACCTGAATTAGGCTGGCCAGTTAACTCAGTTGGTTAGGACACAGCTTTGTAACACCAAGGTCATGGGTTTGGATCCCTGTACCAGCCAGCCACCAAAAAAATTAAATAAATAAAAATGCCTGAATTATACCTGTAATATATCTATACCATGTACTAGTGTTGTTAATGTGCTATTTCCCATTATTTGCATATTCTTTTTAGCAATTTTATTTACTTAATTATTTGTTCAGCAAATAGTGATTTCAAAACAGAAAAGTGAACTTCCTCTTGTCCAAGTTATTAAGGCTTTGTTTGGATGTATTTAATATGCACAGTCATAAATGTGGCTCATTATTACTTGGCAATATGTATCAAGAGCTTTAAAACTGCATATACACCTTAATCCTGCAATGCTATTTCTAGCAAATCTTAAAAAAAAACGAGCTCCAAAGGTTTATGTAAAAGTCTGTTCATTACAACACTGTTTATAATTGAGGGACAAAAATGGAAATAAGCTGTAACCATTCATAACAATGCTGAAGAAGACCATTCAATGACAGAGGAAATGTTGGGTGAGAATAGGTTACTACACTATGAGTATAGTATGATTGCAATTTAAAAAATATACATACAAACTGCAGAGAGAGAAAGAGACACGGCAACATCTCTGCAGTTAAAGCATTTCACACAGTGCTAAGCACCTAGTAAATAGTCCACAAGTATTAAAAGAAGTTGCAAGTTTACATAGTAAGACTCTATCTTTTTTGCAAACTTAATGTTGAATAAAAATATAAAACAAATAAAACCAAACACACTTAAACTAACAGTGGTCATCTCTGGGTGGTAAAATTGCAGGTGTCATATTTTCTTCCTTGTATTTTTAAGCAGTTTCCAAATCACCTACTAATGTAATTTTTAAAATCAATAAATGCTATATATATATTTATTTTTTTTGCTTTTTTTTTTTAAATTTTATTTTGTCGATATACATTGTAGCTGATTATTGCTCCCCATCACCAAAACCTCCCTCCCTTCTCCCTCCCCCCTCCCCCCCAACAATGTCCTTTCTGTTTGCTTGTCGTATCGACTTCAAATAATTGTGGTTGTTATATCTTCTTCCCCCCCCTGGTTTGTGTGTGTGTGTGTGTGTGTGAATTTATATATTAATTTTTAGCTCCCTCCAATAAGTGAGAACATGTGGTATTTCTCTTTCTGTGTCTGACTTGTTTCACTTAATATAATTCTCTCAAGGTCCATCCATGTTGTTGCAAATGGCAGTATTTCATTCGTTTTTATAGCTGAGTAGTATTCCATTGTGTAGATGTACCACATTTTCCGTATCCACTCATCTGTTGATGGGCATTTGGGCTGGTTCCAACTCTTGGCTATTGTAAAGAGTGCTGCGATGAACATTGGGGAACAGGTATACCTTCGACTTGATGATTTCCATTCCTCTGGGTATACTCCCAACAGTGGGATGACTGGGTCGTATGGTAGATCTATTTGCAATTGTTTAAGGAACCTCCATACCATTTTCCATAGAGGCTGCACCATTTTGCAGTCCCACCAACAATGTATGAGAGTTCCTTTTTCTCCACAGCCTTGCCAGCATTTATCGTCCATAGTCTTTTGGATTTTAGCCATCCTAACTGGGGTTAGATGGTATCTCAATGTGGTTTTGATTTGCATTTCCCGGATGCTGAGTGATGTTGAGCATTTTTTCATATGTCTGTTGGCCATTTGGATATCTTCCTTAGAGAAATGCCTACTTAGCTCTTTTGCCCATTTTTTAATTGGGTTGCTTGTTTTCTTCTTGTAAAGTTGTTTGAGTTCCTTATATATTCTGGATATTAATCCTTTGTCAGATGTATATTTTGCAAATATTTTCTCCCACTCTGTTGGTTGTCTTTTAACTCTTTTAATTGTTTCTTTTGCTGTGCAGAAGCTTTTTAGTTTGATATAATCCCATTTGTTTATTTTTCCTTTGGTTGCCCGTGCTTTTGGGGTCATATTCATGAAGTCTGTGCCCAGTCCTATTTCCTGAAGTGTTTCTCCTATGTTTTCTTTAAGAAGTTTTATTGTCTCAGGGTGTATATTTAAATCCTTAATCCATTTTGAGTTGATTTTAGTATACGGTGAGAGGTATGGATCTAGTTTCATTCTCCTGCATATCGATATCCAGTTATCCCAGCACCACTTGCTGAAGAGGCAGTCCCTTCCCCAGTGAATAGGCTTGGTGCCTTTGTCAAAGATCAGATGGCAGTAAGTGTGTGGGTTGATTTCTGGATTCTCTATTCTATTCCATTGGTCAGTGTGTCTGTTTTTATGCCAGTACCATACTGTTTTGGTTATTATAGCTTTGTAATATAGCTTAAAGTCAGGTAGTGTTATGCCTCCAATGCTATATATTTTTAAAAACAGCTTAATCAATAGAAAACTGCCTAAAAACTTATGGTGCATCCATAGAATGAAATATTACACAGCCAGTTAATAACAGCATAGGGCTGCTCAATGCATATAACTGGTTTAGAAAAAGCTCTTTATTGTACTGTTTAGTGAAAACCTCAGGGTACATGGTGATAGCTCTTCTTACTGAAAATATTTATAATGCTTTTTACACGTTATACTACTCAGAGAAAGTCTGACTTTCAAAAAGGTAACCCTTAGGAAAAAAGTCATTTAATTTCCATAAAGACAACAATTAGAAATAAACAAATAAAAGTTTAACCAAATTTACTAAGACATGCTGCTTCAGTTCTCGATATTAGATTGAGCAATACAATTGATTTTCCCCCATGCAACAGGTTTGTTTTGAAGAGTGTGTGGGTTTAAAAGCCACCCATGTGATGGCCTTATTTCATAAATCAGTGTTTGCTCTGAAGATGTCACCCCAGTAGAAAACCTAACTCCGGATGACTTTGCGTTTATTTGAAACAGAGGTTAAGAATGGTAAAATTGAGAAGAACTGAAGTTTCAAGGAAGAAGAAAAAAAAAAAAGAAAAAAAACCAGCAATTTGACTAGAGTTGAGAGGAAATAGGTTCTTGCCAATCTGTTAGTGGGACATAAACTGAAATAACCCTTCTGTATCGCAATTTGTCAGTGCCAATGAAAGTAAAAAATACACAGCCCTTTGGCCTACAGATTAGTAGGGTACCTAGGAATGTACCCTACTAATATTCTCACACAAGGAGGTAAAGAAATATAGTCTAAGGTACTGCAGCACTGCTTGGAACAGCACACACAAAGAGAGAATTTTAATAAGTATGGTGCATTCGTACAGTGGAATATCATGCTGCCACTAAAACGAATAAGGCAGATATAGCTTTGCAAATTTGGAAAGATCTGTAAGGTATGTAATTAAATACGTAGAACAATCACACTTGTGGGAATAAAACATTTCATGGGTGTATGAAAAACATTTTAAAAAATAACATAAAATTTTACAGACAGCAATACAACTGATAATCAACAGAATCATGGAACTTAGTGCTGAAGCCTAGTGACTGCAGAAGAGAGTTACAGAAGTCACTGATGACCTTTTAAAAGTTCCTGCTGAGCTATGGGAAGGTATGAATTTTATCTTGGCCTCTATGAGAAAAGTTAAACTCTATGCTTCTTTCAGTGTAGGATAAACCTCAGGCACTATTTGTGTACCACTATATTTACAACAGAATCCCAAGCCATAAACAGGGGTCTTCAAAAAGTTCATGAAGTTTTTTGGCCAGATGCCAAAAATAAAAAGGAAAAAGGAAAAGTTGATGTAAAGAGTTGTATTAACTTTTAATACAAATTTTCCACAAACTTTTTGAAGTAACCTCATACTTGTTCAGCAAAAAATAACTCTCTGAAGGTAATAATTTCAGAAATGTTATCTCCATTTATAGAAAACAGTTTGAATATTTCAGGCAGGGTCACAAAAATATGGAAGTACAGATACACCCTTCCAAGTTCATATGCTAAGATGTCTGCACAAGGACATTCACTGAAATGTTTAGAGAAAATTAAAGAAAACTTACATGTCTATTAATTGAAGACGTTAAATTATGGCACTTCCATACAATGCATGAAGTAAATCTCTATATATGCTACTACAGAAAAGGAGTTCCCAGATGTGTTAAGTGGCAAAAAGCAAGATGCTGAAAATATATAATATGCTCCCATTTATGTTTTTTAAGGCAGGGGGAGGAGGCCTATACAAATATGTGCAAGGGTATACATGAAAGCCAGTCTCCAAGATGGTCACCTCCTCTTACACACACTCCATGTGCTCCACTCCCACACTGAGCAGTGCTGACCTACATAACCCATAGGATATTGTGCAATCCATGTGGCATGACTTCTGAGGCTGGGTCATAAAAGATAAAGCAATTTCCAATTAGCCCTCTCTTGAACTGTTCTCTCTGGGAGAAGCTGACCACCATGTCATGAGGACACTCAAGCAACTGTGGAGAGGCCCATGTGGTGAGGAACCGAGGCCTCCTGCCAACAGCTGTGTGAGTGTCCAGCATGGATAGGACTCATCCAGTACTGGTCAAGCCACCAGATGACATAGCAGCCCCAGCCACCAGGTTGACTGCAGCTTCATGAGAGACTTGGACATAGATCACCCAGCTAAACTGCTTCTGATTGCCTTCTCAATTCCCACAGGAACTATTAGATGATAAACGTATTGCTATAAGCAACTAAGTTTGGGGGCAATTTGTTGTGCTATAATAGATAATACAGTGTGAGAGTTCTTCAAAAACTTCATGGAAAGATTTGTATTACCTTTTCATTCTATTTCTCCATGAACTTTTAAAAGTACCCTTGTATATATAACATAATATATTTCTGGGAAAATACACACAACAGAATAATAACTGTGGTTGCTCAGGGGATGAGAAATGAAACAGTGAGGTTAGAAGGTGGGAGGAAGATTTACTTTTTATATTTCACCATCTAGTTGCATTTCATTCCATGCTGGGGGAATTTTTTACCATATGAATGTCTTACTTTAATTTTTTTTTAAAAAAAAAAAAGAAGCACATAATAGAATGTGCCCATATAGGACAGAGAGTCCTAAGAGGCCTGAAATTTCCACGGTGCAGGAGGCAGGAGAGCAGGAGCTTAAATGAGGTTCAGTACAGCATGGAGAAATGAAAAGTCACCTTTAGCAATGAAACTTCTGAAAATTTCAGAAGCTTGACACATTTTGCTGACTAAGATTTGATCCTAGTGTGATGATGACTGTAGATAATTTTGGTCCTCAAATGACATGCTATCTCCTGGAATGTTACTGCACAAATGATACCACTGCTGTGTCATTTAATTCACTCATTGCTTGACTACCACAAAAATATCGGTCTTGCCTTTAGTTGGTGGCTGCTGTGCTCTCAGTGAACTCAAATGGGCCTTCAGAGTGCTCTCTCTCTCTCTCTCTCTATATATATATATATGTATGTATGTATATTTATCTACAAACTATAAATGAGGCCGAGAATAAAATAAGAGAAAATAAGAACCATATGCACATCCTTTCAATGTCCAAAGAAGTTGTTTATAGAAGGCCCCCCAAGGATTAATTTTCTAAGAGAATGTGTTGTTGTTTGACTTGTGTTAATTTACTATTAATTAGGAGCTCTTACACTCTGTGAAGTTACATTAAGTAATTTGTAGCTTTGTCTCCAGTATAAATACAAATCATTTCTGTCCAGTAGAAAAGTTAGCCCCACAGCTTATGGTTCATTGCCCTGTTGGATGTTAATCAGTTTTGTAGCTAACCTAGCAATCTTATTCTGACATTCTCTATTAAATTGCCTATTTAAACCCCATTTGCTGAAATGCTCTTTAAACCAGCTTTAGCATCTTATAAGTTTCCTCGTTAATTAATGGGTTGAATAAAATTTTCCATAAATGCTCATTTCATATTTGTGAAAGAGTCCTATTTTTAACTTTTGAAAATTATATTTCAATATAGGAAATATGCACTGAAAAAATTCAGAATAATACTCTTAATAAAGTAACAACAGCTTCAATATACATCGATTCTCAAATGGCTTAGTTGTATCATTTGAGAAAATTACTCAGGAGAAAAACAAACCGAAGAGATTACTGTGTCCCTTCCATTTTTGAATCAAATAAACAGGAGACACTGTTTCATGGACTACTTGACATTGTAAGTGCTTCTGGTTTTCAGGAGTTCTAGTGTGTTACTTTTGAAAAGAAAGAGGGTTACCTTGCAAAAGTCTGCCTCCCCTATAGAGATGAAGAGCCAGAGCAGCCTCCAAGTTCTCTGCTGTGATGAGGTCTGCGACTTCTGATGGGCTTCCAAAGTCAAAGGCATCTTTCAGAATGCACACGTGTCCTGCAGCTTCTAGATGGCTCCTAAACCAAAAAACACAAACAGAGAAAGGAAAAGGGGAGGGGTGACATTAATATGCCATAGTTTGCTGCTACGATTCAGACTTTAAATCAGTGCCACTAATACTTATTTACTGAATTTCCCTTTAGAGGCAATCGGCCTTAAAATACGGGACAAGGCTCATAGTCAATGACAATATCCATTCATCTACCAGTCTCCCATACCCAAGACTGTGGATGGTACCATGGCCTGGGAGTGAAGGCTCATTCAGGATGGCCTGGCAGCCATGAGATTCAGGCAAACACTGCCATTTTTTAGTGCATTTGCTTTATCAGAAAATTCCTTCTCTATTCCCACGATTCCACATTTTTTCCTGTCCCTTAAATATGAATGATACACAAAGTTTATTTTTATTCCTCTATTACTTCATTCTTAAAAAAAAACTTTGAAAGTCACCTATTATCATAGCTTCAAAATATTGCATGGCCTTTCTATTCTACCTCCCAAACATCTTTTAAACACGTCTCTTCTCTTTCTCCTCAGTGCAATTCCTGGTAACAAAAATCTAAAACACAAATCTGATAAACAAAAATGAAACTTTCTGAATGGCAACAATAGCATGAATAAAATCAAAAGACAAATGAGAAATTTTTTAAAAAAACCTATTTGCAACACTTGCTAGTTTGCTTAATATGTAAAGAGCTCTCATAAGATAGCTCCATAAGAAAAAAAAAGACTAATAAACCCAATAAAAAATAGGGATGGGCATAAAATTGCAGCTTATAGAAAAAGAAATAATTGGACTTTTCTTTTTCCCAAAAGATGACTGGTAAGGGGATCTTAACCCTTGACTTGGTGTTGTCAGCACTATGCTCACCCAGTCAGCTAACCGGCCATCCCTCTATGGGACCCGAACCCATGGCCTTGGTGTTATCAGCACCACACTCTCCCAAGTAAGCCACGGGCCGGCCCTGAAATAATTGGACTTTTAAATAAAGGAAATGGTGCTCAACTTCAGCCATCTTTTTTTCATCTAGAATATCTGTAAAGGTTGAAAAGTTTGCCTGAGGCTTTATGAAATAAACACTCCTATACTTTATTTGTATGAGGGTAGATTGGCACAACCTCTTTGGTATGCAGTGCAGCAACAACCAGCAAATTTAAAATGTACATACTCTATGACCATATAGCACCAATTCTAGGAACTTACTACAAAGATATGCTTACTATATGTGCAAAAACATGCACCCAAGAATAGGCACTGCAGCTGTGTTTCAAGTTGCAAAAAGACTAAAAACCACCTCAACATTCATGTATAGGGCACTGGTTCTATTATGGTACATCCATCCAGCAGGCTCTTCTGCCATTCAAAGAACACAGTAGATCATTAGGAAGTAATTTACAATGAACTCCAAGATATATTATAAATGAAAAGAGAACAAAGTGAAGAATACTTTGTGTATATACACTGTATGTGCACAGATATCTCTAGAGGGATACATAAGAAATAGATAGCAATGATTATGTCTAAAGAGGAGAACCAGGGACTAAGATGGGAAGGAGACTGTCTTCTTACCACACACCTTTTTGTTATTATTGGATTTTATTTTTACCATGTGCAATGTAATTGTTTGAGGTGTATGTGTGTGTGTGTGCATGTATACATACAACAGGTCTCTGCCCTGATTAAAATCCTCAAACAGCTCACTGTAACCAGTTCGACTGTAACCTACATGAGAATGGGGCCCACCCCTGTCTTGCTCAAAAAATAAACAAATAAATGGCTGAATGTGTCTCTGGGATAGAGTCTAAACGTCTTAGTCTAGCACACGGTATTCCCTGTGTATCTATCTGCCCCACTCCTACCATCCTAACTCCAGTCCTGCCCTTCCGCCTTCTTGAGACTCTATGCCTGTGATATGACACTTCCTCAGGCCAGCTCCTGTTATATAACTCTCCTGACAGCCCCTGACCCCACCACACCACAGTCCCTCTCAACATTTCCATTACTTCTGAGCCTTCCTCTATTCTAATCCCTCCGTACCACGCTCATGTGAATGATGGAGTCACATCTTACTTAGGGCTTTGGTTACAAAATCAGCACATAGGTGAAAATCAAGAACACTTAAAATTACCCTTGAAAATCCCTTAAATCATCCAGACAGTATGAAGTTCAAGTCCAAAACAGCTTTTTCTGTTTCTTTTTCTTTTCTTTTTTTTTTTTTTAACTCCGGCAATGAAATAGTTATTTCTTCAGCCAAACAGGAGATAAATTAGCTGGCTTGCATTTAGGGGCAACATTGTACAAAATCATAAGAGCAAGAATAGAAGAAAGAGGAGGAGGGAGACGAGCAGAGGGGAAGAAGGGGAGGGAAAAGAGATCTAGTATCTTTAAGCCCTGCGATCATAAAATAATCAAGTCACTTGCACTGTTGGAGTCATGTGGAAACAAAGGTTCTCAAAAGAAACATTAGACTCAAATCTTCAAACTCACATCCACTCTGGGGCTTATGTTGACATTCATCTTCCGTACTAATATATGAATGATAATTTTCTCTTTTTGTTTCCTTTTTGTAATGCAAATTAAATACACAATGTTGCAACATCACTATGCAAGTAAAGAAAAACTAAGGTCCTGGGACTTCAGTTAGTTTATCCTCTTGGAGCACATTGCATATATCTCGATCTTAACCATCTCACTGTTAATTTTGATACAGTCATTGCTAGTCAATAGCACCACCCCTCTCCCCCCAAACTCAGCATCCTTTGGATATGCTGATGACATCTGACAAACAGCACCATGAAAGAAGCCTGTAGGCAGTCTACCTACTGGCTCACTTCAGCCTAAAAAATATATCGTACAAAAATAAGAATTCAGCATGCTTCTGAGCACAAGTGAATAATTGCTATTCCATCTTCTTAAAGCTCTAAGAAATTGAGAAACAACAACAGCAAAAACAACAGTGTTGATAAATGGAAAAGAAAGGTTTTGAATTCTACTTAGAGAATCCATTCGTGAGAAATTTATGACTTATGCAGAATCAGCACAGCAGAGCATATGAAATGGAGGTGGTAGGTATAGATAATGGCTTACTCTTAATCTATTAAGCATATTTTCAAATGGCATTTGGACACTGTTTTAGTCCGTTTTGTGTTGCTATAACAGAATACCTGAGACTGGGTAATTTATAAAGAAGAGAGGTTTATTTGGCTTACGATTCTGGGACAGCTGCATCTGGCGTGGGCCTCAGGCTGCTTCTACTCATGGCGGAAAGTGACAGGCAGCTGGCGTGTACAAGCACATCACATGGTGACAGGAAGCAAGAGAGAGGAAGCAAGAGAGAGAGAGAGAAGGTGCAGTGCCAGCGTCTTTTATTTATTTTTTATTTATTTTTTATTTTTTTTGTCTTTTTGTGACTGGTAAGGCGACCACAACCCTTGGCTAGGTGTCACTGCACCGCGCTCAGCCAGCGCCGCTGCGCTCCCAAGCGCTGCACTCTCCTGAGTGCGCCACGGGCCGACCCGCCAGCGTCTTTTTAAGCCACGAGCTCTTGCGGGAACTAACAGAGGGAGAACTCACTCATTAATCCCCCCTCCCCCAGGGAGAGCATTAATCCATTCATGAGGGATCCACCCCCATGACTCAATCAGTTTCCAACATTGCCACATTGGAGATCAAATTTCCGCATGAGTTTTGGCAGGGACAACACATCCAAACTCCATCAGACACTAACTTTATGATCTCATAAATATTCTAAATAATTTTTTTAATCTTAATTCTCTATGGACTAAAATTTCACCCTCATTTCTAGTTGACTTGTAACACCTTTAAATCACTCTATCCTTATTCCTTCCATCGAGTAATAATTCAATTCAACTAATAAATTCACTGAGCATCTATTATGCCCAAATAACTCTAGTCTATTTGACTTTTTTTTTTTTAAAAAGGCTTTTTTGAGAAAGAAAGCATCACCAATAAAGTAAGACACTTTGAGCATATACCTAGCAGTTCTAGGAAAAGAAGAACTCCATTTGTGCATCCCTGAATCAAGATTTCATGGCAGGACCTGCCTCCACCAGGCTGACAGCCATCCTCTCTCACTGGAGCTTGATCATTTCTGTGTTTAACTTATGAGAATTTTCATAGACTACAATGTCTGGTTAAAAAAAAAAAAAAAAAGGTAGCAAGAGCAAATCAAGTAGGGCAGGCAACAACAACTGCATTCCATTCCATGTTCATGGGCCCCTGCATGATTCTGAGATGGGAGATAGGAATCTGATATTCCTCTGGCCAGGCCAGCCCATGGGCCTCTCAGTGACTGCCTAGCAGGACCCGTGCTTCGCATCACACCTGCTGGTGAGACTGCAACCTCATCTGTAGCTCACCTGAAGAAACAGTAATCTGTTGTTCCATCAATGAGAAAAAAGCTGCTTGTGTTGGACTGTAAAATGTTACTCTCTGAACAATATGTCAAGAATATGCGATATATAAAAGAAATAATGCTGGTCTTGGAATGAAAAGATAAAGTCTTTGAGTAAACACACAAACTCACAAGTCCCAGTTTAGAGTGGTAAACTGGAAAGAAGGCAACCCCTTATTCTTTCTGTAAATTAAGTGAGATGACAGCAACCTATTTGCACAATATTGGTGTCGCTTCGGATGTTATCTCTGTAAATGTGTTACGTAAATTGTAAAATGTATATGCTTTTTAATGGGATTCTGGCCCTCAAGAGATGACTGTTATGAGATCACTCTTTTTAAAGAATGCAAAAATACAATGACTTGTAAGGCAAAGGACTAGATCCGGAAGTGCCTGGAACACAGATGTCCACTGAGATCAAGCTAATGAAGAAAATGAATTGAGGAGGGGTAGGGATGGGGGAAAGCCATAAGACACCATGAGTGGGCTGGCTGGTTGGCTCAGACGATTATAGTGCAGTGTTATAAGACACCATAAGCTCCACACCAAGCTGGAGAGGAAGCCCCACCTACAGGGGTTGGGCCCTCATCAAGTAAGATAAAGCCACATGTGGCAACCAAGCACTTGAAATGCACCCAGTGTAAACAGAGGTGTGCTAAGTATAAAATACACATACAGCTTGTTAATACATGCATATTTATATTTATACATATATAAGCTATATTTTTAAAATACATTTATAAAATAGATTTATACTTTATTTCTAGATAGGACGAAATCATAATATTCGGATATAATGAATTACAGAGAATACATTATCAAAATTGATTTTATCTGTTTCCTTTCGCTTTGTCTAATGTGATTCCTAGAAAATTGAAGATGACCTGTGCGGCTCACGTTATGTTTCCACTGGGTTGCACCAGGCCAGACTCCATTCAGCTCCCTGTGGTGGGTCGCACACAGATGCCCTCCTCCCTGCTGCCAAGGCCAGTTTACCAAGAGAATCTGGGATTTTATTTCCTATGAGAATCTTCCCAATGTTCCCAATAGTATTTGTCGCTCCTTCAATGTTATCAATACCTGTTATTTCCCTAAATCTTCCAAAGCTCACAGAGGTCTGCTTTCCCATTTACTTTATTCCTAAGAAGGAGCACAGCTTTTTGGGCTAGAGTGGGTTGGCCCCCCAGCATCCATTCCCACATTCCTTCTTTCTAATGCCTTGATGTCCCTTGTCACTTATGTGAATAGGAAGGACCCCACCCCCAGATCAGGGGTGCTCCTGCTGGCTGATGCCAATCAGAACATCTACCTTCCCACTCGTCCACTTCCCCATGCTCAATTCTGAGATCTGGGGTGATATTTTCAGAGACTCAGACTCACTGATTCTTGCTGGGCCTGAACTGGGGTGTAGGAAGCCGTGGGAGGTACTGGCAAGCAGAGCCTGCCAGAAATAGGAAATGGACCCAAGATATAGGGAGAAATGGACTCTTGTCCACATCATCTTGGCTGCAAAATCAAGCCCGAAGGAGGCCCCTCCTCTAGACTTCTTAACAGCATTAGCCACTCAATTCCCTTCATTGTCTAAGCCAATTTGGGTTGGGTTTTCAATCCAACTAAGTTTTCAATTCAATCCACTTCCTTGAAGCTGACAATCTCTAACCTATACCACAGCAGTAGCTTATAGCCTTCATTGTCCGAGTATATCAAACCTGGTTGTGACATCGGGCTTCTTCATAAATCCATCACAGTCTCTAACAACAGCTCACATTTCCACTCCAGGCTGGCTCAGTCCCTTCCGCTACAGCAGTCCTTTTCCCTCGTCTGGACTTCCAGACCACTTACCTCCACCGCTTCTGACAGGCAGCCCCTCCTACCTTTTCTCCCAATTCTGATAAGGTTCCACACTCAATTAGTTTCTTGTCAATACCATAAACTCTCTTCTCCCCCATGCTTTTTGTAGCTCCACATGCAATGCCACGGGGAAACCCCAACCCTTGGCTTTCTCCGTGACTGCACCAAGGCATTGAAAACCAGCTGGGAAAACCGTGAGGTGGACTGAGAGCAATAGACTGTGGATCTCTTCATTGCCTGTTCTCTCACTCTGCATAGGCGCCTGCTGTATGCCCAGCACCATCTGAGGGGCTGGGTTGGTAAGGGACAAAACAGACACAAATCCCTGCCCACACAGAGCTGACTTTCTGGAGCAGAGAGAAGGTCAATAAGCCAGATATGAACTAATATCTACTCTAGTCAGATGTGGGTAAGTGCTCAAGAGGGGGTAGGGGGGCGTAGAGGAGGAAAGGGAGATTGTCAGGTGGGAAAGGGCTGCAACTTAAGTTGGGAGGGTAGTGGAGGTCTCAGTAAGTAAGATGGTGACATTTGAATAAAAATCTGAAGGCACTGAGGGAGTGAGCCATGTGAATACTGAAAGGGAAAGATGTGGAATCTGACAAAGTTGAACTTACAGAAGAGGAGTAGCATAGTGGTTACCAGAGGCTGGGGGATGGGAGGTGGGGACATGTTGACCAAAGGGTACAAACTGTCAGACCGTAGGAATCCATTTCCAAGATCTATTGTACAACATGGTGGCCACAATCAATAATAATGTATTAGACATTTCAAAACTGCAAAAAGAATAGATTTTAAATGTTTCACTACAGAAAAAAATAGGTATGTTAGGTGATGGATATGTTAATTAGCTTGATATCATCATTCCACATTGTATACCTACATCAAAGCATCACACACACACCCAAAAATATATGCAGTTATCAGCTGTCAATTAAAAATAAAAATGTAAACAAAAAATAAGTAAATTCAAATAAACAGAAAAGAACACTATCACAGGGAAGTGCGGATGCAAAGAGCCTGAGACAAGACCATGTTTGGGTTTTGGAAGAACGGGGGTTGGGGGATGGGGGGTGGTGATCAAGGCCGTAGCTGGGCGGGCGATGTCAAAGGCGGGGGCGAGGGGAGAGGGCAATAGCGTCCACAGAGCACGGCAGAGCCTCGTGGGAACTTGTGTGTATTGGGGTGATGAGCAGAGAAGAGACTGATCTAGCTTAGCTTTTCAACAGCATCAGGCTGACCGCTGGGTTCAAAATGAACGGGCTGAGGGTAGAAGTTCGGAAGCAAGGTAAGAGGCTCTCGCAGTAACCCAGGGAGGGCTGATGGTGTTCACACCTGTCCTCTCCTCCAGCCTCTGCGGTCCTCACCCGTCCTACCATTACCAGGGCATTGCCCTGCCTCCTCCTTCAGAGAGCCAGTCACGGCTGCAAGACAGGGAGGCCCTTAAGTCCCCACCACCAAGTCCACCCCTCCTGCACCTGCAGCGTCAGAGCAGCTCCCCGCAGCGGCCACGCCCCTCCAGCATCGGTCACGCCCCTCCGTCAGAGGCCACGCCCCTTCAGCTGCCCCTCTCGACTTCTCCAGAGCTACCTGTCCAGCGCACCTGCATCTTTTTCGGATTCCTCTTCCCTCTTCCCCTTATGGCAGCATCGAATACGCTCAAACGTCAGCAACCAGCTTCCTCCCCGTTAGCCTCTGCTCTCTCCCCCTCCCGTCCCGCAGGACTTCCAGAAAGGTCCTATGCCTTTTCCATCTCCTTTCCTCATTCTCGCTCTCTTCCAGCTTCCACCCGCTACCGCTCCTCCCAGCTCCCGACTGGACCGACCTCATCGGCAATATGACATCCCCAAACATCGCTCCGGATCGAAACACTCCTCATCTCTGATTCACCTAAATTTTCTGGACTTGCTGGGACCATCTGCCTTATCGTCCCATCTCCCTTCTAATCGCGTTCTCTCCCCAGTTCGCCCTGTCCCCAGTTGACTGTGCTTGTGTAGGTTTATTTCTGGGCTCTTTATTCTGTTCCATTAATCTATTTTTCTGTTCTTTTGCCAGTGCCAGACTATCTTGATTACTGTAGCTTTGCAGTAAACCTTGAAGTCGGTTACTGCCATTACTGACTTTGTTCTTCTTCAGTATTGTGTTGGCTCTTCTGGGTCTTTTGCCTTTTTCAGATGAACTTTAGAATCAGTTTATCAATATTCATACAATAACTTGGAATTTTGAGTGACTCTGCATTGCATCTATAAATCAAGTTTGGATGTACTGATATCTTGACAATACTTTGTCAAGTAAGAACAGGGAATATTTCTCCATTTGTTTAGTTTTTCTTTGATAACTCTCATCAGAGCTTCATAATTTTCCTCGTATAGATCTTGTATGTATTTTGGTAGGTTTATACCTACGTTCTTTATTTTGAGGTGATGCTAATGTTAATGATAATGTGTCTGTAGTTTCAGATTCCATTTGTTTATTGCTGGAATATAGGAAAGTGATTGACTTGTATATTAACCTGATATCCTGCAACCTTTCTATAACTGCTTACTATCTCCAGGAAATTTTTTGTTTGTTTTAGTTTTGTTTCATTTTTTGTCAATTCTTTTAGATTTTCTACATCGAAAAACTTGTCTTCAGTCAACAAAGACAGTTTTATTTCTTTCCTCCCAATATGTATAACATTTTTCTTCCTTTTCTTTTATTGCATTAGCTAGGATTTCCTGTACAGTGTTGAACAGTATTGGACAGCAGGAACATCCTTGCTTTGTTCTCAGTCTTATGAGGAAAGCATCTTGTTTTTCACCACTAAGGATAATGTTAGCTGTAATTTTTTTTGTAGGTGTTCTTTATCAAGTTGAGGAAGTTTCCCTCTATGTCCAGTTTGATGAAAGTTTTTAACGTGAAAGTTTTTAACATGTCAAATGCTTTTTCTTCAACTAAAGATGTGATCATATGATTTTCTTTTTTAGCCTATTGATATGATAGCTTAATATAAATTGACTTTCAAATGTTGAATCAGTGTTGTATATCTGAGATAAATCCCACTTGATCATGTTATAAAATTCTTTATATGCACTGTCAGATTCAATATGCTAATATTTTGTTGAAAATTTTTGCATCCACATTAATGAGAGATATTGGTTTGCAGATTTCCTTTATGCTATGTCTTTATTCTTTTGATATTAATGTAATGCTGACCTCATAGAATGGGTTAGGAAGCATTCTCTCTCTCTACTTTATTTATGAAGGCTGGGGAGTCCACAGTCCAAGGGGCACAGATGATGAGGGCCTTCTTCTTGGTGGTAGCTCTGTACAGAGTCTTGTGGTGACACTGGCAAAGCAGGGTATCACATGGTGAGGATGGCAATAGCTCTCCTTATAAAGCCACCAGTCCACACCCATGATGACCCATTACTCCATGAACAGATTAATCGATTCATGATGGCATAGTCTTCATGATCCAAACACCTCTTAAAGGCCTGTATTAGTCTGTTTCTGTTGCTTATAACAGAATATGTAAAACTAGGTAATTTATGAAGAAATGAAATTTATTTCTTATAGTTTTGGAGGCTGGGGAATCTATGGTCCGGGGGTGCATCTGGTGAGGGCTTTCTTCTGGTGGGGACCTCTCTACAGGGTCCTGTTGTGACCATGATGTCACATGGCGAGGATGGGTTGAGCAAGAGAGCTTATGTCCATTACTTTTGCAATTTATTTCTCCTCCACAAGTAAAATGAGCTTTCTGACCCTATTTTTTACTTACCAGAACTGCTTTTAATTTTTAACTTCACCGTTAGGAACAGACCTAAACCAATTTGCCCTGTTTGATAAAGACTGTCAGGTGCTTTGGGCAAATGTTTACAGTCTCAGGGGATGAGAGCTGGGTGGGGACCCATTTGTCCCTTCCCTTTCAGTTTCACTACCAGATGCATCCTACAATGAAAGTAATTCTCACTCCAAATTCTGCTAAGCAGACACAGCACAGTCAGAGTCCACGAGTCACGGTCTTCTGGACTGTGTCCCCTCTCTCTGTCCTAAGAGTACCTTGCCTGAAGTGTCCACACCCAACCACTCTCTGAGAGCCAGGCCAGCCAAACTTCTAGCTGGGCCAGATGACAGAGGGTTCCAGAGGGACACAAGACCAGTCAGAGCTGTGGACCTCAAGGGCTGCTCTGCCTGTGTGGGTTACCTGATTTCTTATTCAAGGGACACATGTCATCTTCCCAGAAGACCACACATCTTGGACACTGCTAATTATTTCTGAAATGCTTTATGGTAATGAACAAATCCTCTGTCGTGTCCTTGGAGGCATCTCTGGAGGGTGGGTGGCCTAACTAACAGCCTGTGGGTTATAAGTTAAATTAACTCACACATCCCACACACTGCTTATGCTGAAGATTATTTAAAGTGACACACAGACAAGATATCATTGACTCTCAGACTATTGATTCCCCAGACAGATTATTTTCCCAAAAAACACTTTATTCTATTCTATCAATGACATCTGCTTAAAAAAAATACTAGATAGCAGAGGCCCAAGCTTACTATGAATACCACTGTACACCTGAGATTTCTCTATTTTCCCCAATATTTTTCCTTTCTAATGAAGGAATTCATTGGCTTTCTCTCCCTCACTGGCCACACTCAATTGCAAGTCCTGTTTATCCTACTTCTTAAATACACCAAACCCAGATGCTTAGTCATCTTCTCTATAATCATCCTAACTCACCCTCCACACCACAGCCAATGTGATCTGGGACTAAATAGAAACCCAATAGCCTTTTGTAGTTACTGTTCTTGGTTCTGTATAACAGAGGTCCTGTCTACCTCTCCATCCACATCCCTTGACCCTACCTAGAGCAGGGGTCATCGGCTTCAACACTACTGACATTTTGAGCAGGATCACTCTCGGTTGCTGGGGACTGTCCTATGCACTGTAGGATATTTAAAAGCATCTCTGGACTCTGCCCACTCGATGCTCATATCTTCCCAACACCTGCGATGACAACCAAGAATGTCTCTGTCTCTAGACATTGCCAAGTGTCCCTGGGGAGCAAAATTGCTCCCTCCCCCTCACATATCCTCTCTGCCCCATGCTCCCATTAAGAACCACTGATCTGGAGTTATCCTATGCTGCTACGGCTGCACAACTCTCAGTTCTGGAGGGGATACTCTCTTCCCATCATACCACTGGCAGTCACTCTGCCTGAGACACACTTCTCCCTCCCTTCCCTTGCCTCAATAACTAAGGTCCATTATTCTTGTTAGTAGCTCACATTTATTAAGTGCATGCCATGTGCCAGACATGGTATTAAAACTTAAAACACTGAAAATGTACTGATTTGTGACACTCATAACAACCCTACGAGGCAGGTCACGCCAGCAGCCCTGTTATGGATAAGGACACTGAGACACAAAACTATTCAGCAGCCTGGCCTACACCTTGCAGTTTTTACGCAGGGGAGCTGGTATCTGAAAGCACCAAATGGCTTTCCCGCACCTCTAGTCTGGGATCAGTTCTCCACCTATATGCTCCCAGAGTGCTCTGGACTTTTCATATTATGTATTCATCACAATTTAGCATCACTATTTATGTATCGGATGTTAATTTACAATGACAAACTTGCAAGTACAAGAATGAACCCATTCCTTTTCTTTAAAGCCAGTCACCTAATTCAGACAACCTATTCTGCTAGGCTAATGAAATCTCCAGTCTTATTCATTTGAGGGGCTCTCTCCCCCACTGTCCAGGCTCACTAGAGGGTCACTGGAGTTTTTTGCAGAGAATATTTGAAGGGATCCTTCAGTTTTCTCTGCTCACTGCTGATTGGCTCAAAAACAATATCTGTCGCCATGGGAACCACCCTCCCCTCCCCTTCCAGGACACAAGCATCAGTTCCTCAAGGAACCTCACCTTTCACAAGACAGAAAGTGTCTTTAAACAACTTCCACTTTTTCCCTTTGCTTCTACCTGCAATCCTTCCTGAGGTAAGGGAAGACAAAAGCTGGCCCTGAAGAGAAACCAAAGCACGAATAGCAACTTTTACTCTGCTTCCTGCACATCCAGGAAAACAAAAGAACTAAATGGCTCTGCACTGCAGCTTGACTTCAGCTTTCTGTACAGGCCGTGCCTGCCACGTCCACCTCTGAATCCCCAAGGGCTAGCAAGGCACGCGGCATCAAAGGTGCACAACAAACGGGCTGCATGAAGGAATAAAGGAATGAGTGAATCTAGGGAGAGCATCAACCAGTTATTTTTCTAGTTTGCCTCTGAATTGGCACAGAAGTAACGAGTGGCCTTTGGGTAGACGTAACTATGGGCCCTGGGAAGATGTGGCTTTATAGTTCTAGTTAGAAGCCACATGTTAAATAACAGGTATTTATTTCTCAACTTTCTTAAGCACAGACTGTTCTCCCTACCATGCATACAAGACTCAGCTAGATCTGGCCTCTCTCTCTCTCTCTCTCTCTCTCTCTCTCTCTCCCCTCTCTCTCTCTCTCTCTCTCTCCATCTCTTACCTTATTTCCTAGCACTTGCCCCTCACTCATTGTATTCCCGTGGCCTTTGCCTTCTTTCTGTTTCTCAAGCATGTCAAGTTTGCTCCTACCTCAGGACCTTCCTGGGATGATCCTCCCAGATCTGTGTGGCTGCCTCCTTTCGGTCTTAGCTTTAATGTCACTTGCTCAGAGAGTCCTCCCCAGATCCCATTATCTAAAGCAGCCACACTCACCGCCACGTATCTCCTTTTGTTTTCTCAAGAGTACCCTTCACTATCTGTTTCCTCCTCCCTGTCTCTCCCCCACTGTAATGTGCTCCAAACAACAGAGCCCGGCCACAGTGGGCTTCTCCACTGCTTGGCCCAAAGAGTTCACAGAATGTCACTGGATTAGATTTAAGATAAACCTGTACAATGAAAATCCTAATTGTAAACTCTCCAGTAAACTTCAGAAAACAGACTGATACTCTATTGGTCATTTTCACTTATGATCTTTAGGAGAACTGTAACATGTTTTAGCTTAAAGGGACATCAAAATGTTGGTGGAGCTCCAGTTGCTCATTTTAATGATGAGGAAACAGATCCACAGAGGGGAAGTAAATTGGGAAATTTCATGAAGCAAGTCAGTTTGTTTAAAAAAAAAAAGAGAGAGAGAGATTCAGGCACTAAGCCAGGCACTTTTGCATCCCCTGCTTAACCTAATTCCTTCATCCAGGTAACACAGATTGCTTCAACCAGGCAGGAAGGAGCCTGAGATTAATGAAGCAGCCTCTTCCCTGTCCTCCCTGCGGCCCAGGCTTACATTCCAGAAGACAAAATAAGCAAGTAAACAAATAAAGCAAGATAACTGCAAAAAAGATAAGTATTAAGAAGTTAACCAGACTGGAAGATGGGCAACATGGAACCAGAGAACTCGGGAGGGGAAGAGCGGAAGCTACTTGAAACAGCAGGATGCAGCAACGCTTTTACAAACCAGACTCCTGGATGAGAAAGGCAAGTTTTCCATTTGCTGTAACCTCTGCCTGGAAATCCTGTCCCACCCAGAGCTTTAGGGTCCGTCCTCACATCACGCAGGATTCTGCTCAAATCTCACGCTAGCGGAGAGGCCTTCTCTGGGCATCCTGTCCACACAGCACACTCGCACAGGCAGCTCTCGCCCTGTCTACTTGCCCTAACCCCCAAACCTAGAGCGCCCACTATTAAGGGTAAGGAAAAATGGAGACAGCCACGCAGAGACCTGCTGGGAGCACATGCAGCTGCCTTCGCAGAGCCGCCGTAGCGCCTTGCACTGCAGCGATCGCCCGCACACCCGTCACACTGGAGCAGACCCACCACGCGGTCTCCACCTGCGCCCAGGTGGGCGACAAGGACTGGCGCCGCGGGTGGCCGGAGCTGAGCCCGCCACCCCCGCGCGCTCCTGCAGGTCCCGCGCCTGCTACCTGTCCGTTTGGGCGCGCGGGCCCTGCACGGCTGTGGGGCCTGGCAGAGCTCCCCGGGCCCCCGGGCCCCTCGTCCCCGGCTGGGTGGGACACTCGCCCGACGCGGCCCGCACCTACCGGACGCGCTCGGCCGTAACGGCGTTGCCCGTGTGCCGCCGCAGAACCGCCAGGAACAGGAGCCGCATGCCGTCGCCGCCGCCCGGGCCATCGACCGGCCCCGCCGCCAACCAGGCCCGGGGGGCGGCGCAGACGCGGACGCCTGGGGCGCCGGGGCGGCCGGCAGCGCTCTGTCGTTCCCGCCCGCCGCTCCCCGAGGCCGCGCCCGCGCTCGTTCATCCTGCGCTGGGGCAGGGAGGGGGTCGTGCGGAGTGGAAAGGGGGCGCGCGGGAGGGTGGGGAGGAAACGCGCAGGGCGGAAAGGGAGCGCGCGGGGTGGGGAGGGGGTGGGGGGTAGCTCCCAGGAGGGCCATCACAGGGGCGCGGTGGGTCCCCTTCTACCGGGACCAGGGGTGGCGGGCTTATTTCCACAGGAACCAGGGTGGCCGCGGGCCGGCTCCCGCGGGGACCACTATCAGAGCTGGCCGCGTGTGCCTCCCACAGAGACGAGTGATGGCCATGCGCGGGCTCCCCTGGGGCGTAGTAGTGGCTCTGGGCCTGCTCTAACAAGGACCAGCAGAGACCTTGGGTCCACTCCCACAAGGTGCTGAGAGAGGATATAAGCCTCATTTTCCACAGCAATCTGTGAAGAGACCTCAGTCCGCAGGAAGCCTTGGATTCCTTACTGGTCATATTCCAGGGGACGTGGCATGGTCAGTTTCAAATTCGTTTCCACACCCTGGTAACCTTAAAACTACCCAGAGGAGGAAAATGTAGGGACTGTGTGAGGAGACAGTAGAAACCCATTTAGGGGAACCGGTGTCCCTCAGGAGCACAGCCAGCTGGGAGCCAACTATGCAGCAGAGAGAAGCCTGGAGTTACATTGGCTATCCCTGGGATGGATCCCAAACAGAACGTGTGGACTGAGAAAAGAAAGACGCTGAAGAGGACCTATGGCAAATGGCATCTCTGTAAATTTAAAACACCCCCCTCCCCCCGCCACCAAACTGTGCTAAGTATTTTACAAAGGCATGTTTAAAAACATGGAACATTAAAGTGGGTGCCCAGTATTTTAATTAACCATTGAGCTTGATTTCCTCTCACCCCAAAAATACCCTTAAAGCCCTATGAGGAAGTAGAAATGAGGGGAAACTAAGATTCCATGAGCATCATTAGTGGACGTTCTCCCAGCTCTGCTCTGTGCAGGACAGCTGACCTCCAGACTTCAGTACATAAAATGCAGTCCTGAGAAGAGACACTTGGCTAGAAAGCCTTCTCCCGCGATGACCTTCTTTCCCACTCACACTCTCCAAAAGTACTGAAGATCTTGCTCTTCTTCACCTTCCCAACCACCAGTCAAGCAGGCCCCATCACTGTTTAAAGACAAAAGCAATCTGCATATAGTAATATTCTACTGAACAACTTAAAACACTTTCAAAGAGGATTTCACAGGCAAACAGGGTAGGGGACAAGTTGCACAGAGCTGGCACAACCATTTGCCAGGCAATTTTAGAAAAAGAATTTTGTGTGTATTTGTGATATGTTTCATACACACTGGGAAGAAGAAATACAAAAAAGCAGTATATGGTGTATAGTACAGAAAGAGGGCTGGTATTGGCCAGTGATCTTCCACTTTTCACCTTGACTATGGAATATTAAAGGCTAAATGTGAGCAGATACACTTCACTGGTTTTACAATGGCAACTTTAGCCTGGATCTGGAAAAGAACGGTGCTAAGCAGAATTGTAAACTGGCAGCCCATGGGCTAAATATCATCGATAAATGTATTTTCTTTAGGTCACACAGTGTTTTCTGTTTTTGTTTTTAATTGAGCCACGCTTGTTAGAATTGGGAGCTTGCATATAAAAGATGGAATTTCTGATATCTATTGAAAAATGAGAGATCTAACAACATTAAGCCTCCATTCCCAGGTTGACTGGAGCTAAGAAGCAGCTGCCCCCTTTAAATGGGTGCTGAATGCTCCAATTCGTGACAGTGGTTGAAGGCTCACTTGAATTCCTTCATGACCTCAATCCACATTTCTGTTTTTGGAAGAAATTGAAATTTTCCTTATGTAAAATAAGTTCAGAAGTAAGTATTCTGAGTCTAACATAGTGGTTCCACAGTCACTAGAAAACCAGGGTTCCCTCTCTCTATTCCAGCACTGTTACATTTGACTGCTAGTTTCAAGATGGCCTCAAGGTACATCACAGCTGCAGCCCCACCCACCACATTCACATTCCAGGCAGTAAAGGGCAAAAATGGCACACTCAAAATGATGCATTTCAATTTAAGGGATCTTACTGGAAATTTACACAGCCCTTATGCCTTTTTCTTATTGGCCAAATGATCATTTCTTGCATCTAAGGAAACAGGGAAATGCATTTTGTTAGGTGGGCATATTGCCACCCTGAATAAAATTATAGTTATTAAAGAAAAATAGAATAGGTTTGAACTAAGTTATCTCTGCCATAGCAACCTAAATTAATAGGGGCTGGCCAGTTAGCTTATTTGGTAGAGCACGGTGCTGGTAACACCAAGGTCAAGGGTTTGGATCTCTATACCAGCCAGCTGCACCCCCAAATAGATTAAAGGAGGAAAATTGAATGATCCTATCAATCAGTACAATAAGATCATTCGATAAAATTCAACACTCATTCCTGATAGTAGAAAATAAATAAAAAGGAAAGAAAAAAGAAAGGCACAAGGGAGGGAGGGAGGAAAGGAAAAAGAGAAAGAGGGAGGGAAAGAAAGAAGGAAGGGAGGACCCAAAAATTTAGTAGTAGTAGGAACTAGAAAACCCTTAAAAGTTCTGTTTTTTAATTCTTTCAGGTAAAAATTACCTGACTCTGTGATTCTTTCTTTTCTAGTCCCTTTATAGCTTATGAGTGGTTGAACCAGGTGCAGAACTGCTCTCCAGGGAACTTTTGGAAATTTGGTGGTGTAGAAGGAAATTTGTTGTCAAAATGACTAAGGAATGCTATCAGTATTTCATGATGAGGCCAAAAACATTTAACATTGCAATGGCTAGGACAGCCCTGCCCAGACAAAAAATTTTTCTTCCACAAACGCCAGTAGATACCTGAATTAGTCAGGGTTCTCCAGAGAAACAGAAGCAGGAGGAGATTTATGTACATAAGCGGAGATTTATTATGAGGAATAGGCTCATGTGATTACAGAGGCTGAGAAGTTCCCCAATCTGTGACGCAGAAAAACTGGTGACATAATTCAATCTGAGTCTGAGGCCTGAGAATCAAGGGAGCTGATGGTGTGAATCTCAGTCTAGGGGCAGAGAAGATCAGATGAGATGTCCCAGCTCAAGCAGCAAGGTCGGGGGAAGGGGATAAAGGGGGAAAATTGCCTTTTCTTCTACCTTTTGTTCTTTTCAGCCCCTTAGTGAAATGAATGAGCCCCAACCACATTGGTGAGGGCCATCTACTTTACTGAGTCCACACATTCAAATGCTAACTTCATCCAGAAACACCCTCACAGACACACCCCAGAAATAATGTTTTATCTGGGCACCATATGTCCCAGTCAAGTTGACACATAAAATTAACTGTGACAATATCCCTTCCTCATGGTTGAGAAACATTGGACGTTATGAACGCTTTTTTTTTCCAAAACAAGAATATTTTTCTACCATTGGGCATGGCCTTCTGTCCTCTAGATAGCATCATTCCCTAGCCCCAGGCTTCCTGTGGTTGGCATAACAAATTACCACACACTGGATGACTAAAACAACACACTTTTTTTCTCACACAGTTCAGGAAGCCAGAAGTCCAAAATCAAGGTGTCAGCTGGGCTCTGGAGCCTCAGGCGAGAATCTGTTAGCTGCTTCTTCCAGCTTCTGGTGGCTGTCAGCATCCCTTGACTTGTGGCCACATCACTGCAATATCTGCCTCCCCGCACATGGCCTCCTCCTCTTCTGTCAAATATCCCTTTGCAAGTTTCTTACAAAGGCACTTGTCATTGGATTTAGGGCATGCTGGATAATCTAGGATGATTTTCTCCTCTCAATACCCTTATTTTAATTACAGAAAAAAAAACCTTTTTCTAAAAAGTTCATAGCTATGGTTTGAATGTTTGTGTCCCCTCCAAAATTCATGTTGAAACTTTATCCCCCATACAACAGTATTAAGAGATAGGGCCTTTTGGTGGTGACTTAGGCCATAAGTGCTCTGCCCTCAGGAATAGGATTAGAGCCTTATAAAAGGGCTAAGGCTGGCCAGTTACTCAGTTGGTTAGAGCACAGCCTTATAACATCAAGACCACCGTAGTGGCTAGCCACAAAAAAAAAAAAAAGTCAGTGGGGGGGGGCTTGAGGAGGTGAGTTCATCCCTACCACCGCTCCTGGCATGTGAAGACACGGCATTCTTCTCCTCTAGAGGACACTGCAACAAGGCACCTTTTGGAAAAAAAGAAGAATTCTCACCAGCCACCAGCTTCGCTGGCACCTTAATCTTAGACTTCCCAGCCTCAAGAACTGTGAGAAATAAAGTTCTATTGCTTATAAATTACTCAGTGTATTATTCAGGGTTCTCCAGAGAGACAGAACCAGTAGGATATTTAAATAAATATATGATAGGGGATTTATTAGAGGAATTGGCTCACACAATTGTAAAAGCTGATGAGTCCATCAACAGGCCTTCTGCAAACTGGATGCTATTAGCATGGCTCAGTACAAGTCCAAAGGAAGCATCAGAACCAGGGAAGCCAATGGTGTGATTCTCTGTCTGAGTCCACAGGCCTGAGGTGCCCCCACCACTTCTGGAGGTGCTTCTGGGTAAGTTCTGGAACTCAAAGGCTCAAGAGTCTCAAGTTCTGATGTCCATGGCAGGAGAGAAGAGTGTATCTCAGCTCCAGCGAATATATTGAGTTTCACCTTTTCCTCAGGTTTTGTTCTTTCCAGGCCCCCAGTGAATTGGATGATGCCCACACATATTCAGGGTAGGTCTTTCCCACCTAGTTCACTCAGGCTCATATGCTAATCTCTTCTGGAAACACCTTCACAGTCACATCCCAAAATAATGCTTTTCCAGGTTTCTAGGTATTCCTTAATCTAGTCAAGTTGACACCTAAAATTAACCACCATAAGTCCACTACTTGTCAACTTGGTGTCCATATTTATCTCTTAAACAGTACTTAATCTTCAAATGGGACAATAACAAAGTAACAGTTCCACCTAATATGATGCAACTATCCTGTATACAACCAAAAATGCACTAATCCCTTCCCCAGAAGAGGAGGTAATGTCCTTAGGTGATGTTTACTCCATGGGATCTGTATTTCTTAAATACAAAGACTATGATGTAAAGTTAACAATATTTAAATACTGATATAAAGTCAGTAAGTCTCACAGTACATGATAAAGAATAAAAGGAACAAAAACTAAGGTAATTGCTTAATATATGTACAGCATATATATAAATAGAGACATATTCTTAACACAATAGGGAGGATGATTACAATCCTCACTTCTGTCACTGGTCATGTGGTCGAAGCTGGTATTTATAACTACCTTCTTCTACTACCCATTCTGTATTCCCTCTGCCTCCAGCGAGCACATCAGCTGGTCATGGTTCTTTACCCACAGAGTGACCCAAACCTTCATCCCTGAAGTATCTGGGCCATTCACAGTCTTGCCTGGACTTTACTTGGTTGTTGTAATTTCCCATTGACCTAATCACAGGGCATGGTGGTACTAACAGATGCCCTAAGGGATCTCCTGTATTCCAGACATAGTCTTCCTTATCTCCATTGTAAGCAGTAGTCCAACTTCCCCTTTGTAGCCTGGATCAATCATCCCAGCCAATGCCAGAACTCCTTTCTTAGCCTGTTGACTGAGAGGCATGAGGAGCCCAAAATGGCCAGGTGGCAGCCTTAAATTCCAGTTCAGTAGGATCACTGTTATGTCTTCCGGTGGAAGCATTCCTCCCTTTAGAACTGTATTAATCCATTTCTGTTGCTTAATACAAAATACCTGAAACTGGCTAATGTTCAAAGAAATAAAATTTATCTCTTACAGTTTCACAGGGTGGGAAGTCCAAAGTCCAGAGAACACATCTGGTGAGGGCCTTTTCTTGGTGGTAACTCTACAGCAACACAAGGTATCCCATGGAGAAATGGCAGAACAGAGAGAAAGCTAACTCCTCACTCTTCTCCTTTTACAGGCCTCAGACTCATGCCCATGACTACCATTGAATAATTTATGGATTAATCCATTTACTTGGGCATGTTCCTCACAATCTAATCACTTCTTCAAGGACTCACCTTTCAATTATTATTTTTTATTTTTTTATTTTTTTAAAAGATGACCGGTAAGCGGATCTTAAGCCTTGACTTGGTGTTGTCAGCACCATGCTCCCCCAAGTGAGCCAACCAGCCATCCCTCTATACGGATCCGAATCCGTGGCCTTGGTGTTATCAGCACTGCACTCTCTCAAGTGAGCCACGAGCCGGCCCTCTCACCTTTCAATTATGATAATAGGATTTCCCACCCTCTTAACACTGTCACAGTGGGGATTAAGTTTCTAATACATAGGCTTAAGAGGACATAATTCAATCCACAGTAGGAACTAAGACCTCTAGACCAGCAGAGCATAAAGTCACAGGAACAGAAAGCAAAATTTTGCTTGTGGATCACTAGGAGTAATGGTGAGTGGTGCCACTTCCATTTGCACCCCTTGATTCCTGGACCCATGAATCCTACTATGGGAGAAACAATGTTATATATTGGGCACTGCTTTAGAGCATATACAGCCTTCTGGAGAACATTGACCCAGCCATGCAGAGTATTGTCACCTAGCTAGCACTGTAACTGTGACTTCAAAAGGCCATTCCACTGTTCTATCAGACCAGTTGCTTCAGGATGATGAGGAACATGGTAAGACCAGTGAATTCCATAAGTGTGAGTTCACTGCCACAATTCTTTGGCTGTGAAGTGAGTTCCTTGGTCAGAAGCAATGCTGTGTGTAATAACATTACAGTGAATAAGGCATTCCATGAGTCCATGAATGGAATGGTAGTTTTGGGAGAAGCATTGGGTGCAGGGAAGGCAAGTCATACCCACAGTAAGTGTCCATTCCAGTAAGAACAAAATGCTGTCTCTTCCATGATGGAAGTGGTCCAGTGAAATCAACCTGCCATCAGGTAGCTGGCTGATCACCCCAGGGAAAGGCGACATATCTGGTGCTCAGTATTGGTCTCTGCTGCTGGCAGATTGAGCATGCAATGGTGGTCATAGCCAGGTTGGCCTCCATGAGTGAAAGCCCATGTTGCTGAGCCCATGGATAACCTCCATCCCTGCCATCAAGGCTACTTTGCTCATGAGCCCACTGGGCAATAACAGGGGTGGCTGGGGAAAGAGGCTGACTAGTATCCACAGGACGGGTCATCCTATCCACCTGATTATTAAAGTCCTCCTCTGCTGAGGTCACCATTTGGTGAACATTGACAGGGTACACACAAATCTCCACATTTTTGCCCATTCAGAGAAATCTGTCCATACATCTCTTCCCCAGACTTCCTTGTCACCAATTTTCCAATCATGTTCCTTTCAAGTCCCTGACCATCTGGCCAAAACATTGGCTATAGCCCATGAATGGGTATATAATCACACATTTCTCCTTCCAGGAAAAGTGCACAGTTGGGTGTACTGCCCCAAATTCTGCCCATTGAGAAGATTTCCCTTCACCACTATCCTTCAGGGATGTCCCAGAAAGGGGCTGTAATGCTGCCCACTTTCAGGTGGTGCCTGCATATCGTGCAGAACCATCTGTAAACCAGGCTCTAGTCTTCTCTTCCTCTGTCAGCTGTTTGTAGGGAACCCTCCATGAGACCATAGGTGCACGCTGGAGGAGAGAAGGCAGCATAGTAGGAGTAGGAGCCATGGGCATTTGGGCCACTTCTTCATGTAACTTACTTGTGCCTTCAGGGCCTGTTGGGCCCCAGCACATATACATCACTTCCACTTGAGGATGGAGTGCTGCTGTGCAGATAACACCCAGTTCATGATGGGCAGCTCAGGTCTCATGGTAACTTGGTGGCCCCCAGTCAAGCATTCAGTGTCTACTAAGGCCAGGTGCTGTCTTTCAAAAGGAGAATTGTTATCTGCAGATGATGGCAGGGTCTTGCTCCAAAATCCTAAGAGTCTCTGCTGTAATTCACCTATAGGGGCCTGCCAAAGTCTCCAAACAGAATGCCTATCTGCCACTGACATCTCAAGAACCATTGGGTCTACTGGATCAAGTGGCCCAAGAGGCAGAGCAGCTTGCACAGCAGCCTGGACCTGTTGCAGAGCCTTTTCCTGTTCTAGGGCCCACTCAAAACTAGGAGCTTTTTATCTTACTCAATAAATGCACCAGAGTAACATACCCAAATAAGAAATGTGTTCCCTCCAAAATCCAAATAGGCCCACTAGGTATTGCGTCTCTTTCTTGACTGTAGGAGGGGCCAGAAACAATAACTTATCCTTCACTGTAGAAGGGATATCTTGACATGGCCCACAGCACTGGTCACCTAGAAATTTAACTGAGGTAGAAGGCCCCTGAGTTTTAGTCAGATTTATTTACCATCCTCTGGCACTCAAATGTCTTACCAATAAGTCCAGAGTTATTGCTACTTCATGCTCACTAGGTCCAATCAGCATAACATCTTCACAGACAAATGTAATGTCTTGTGGAAGGGAAAGGTGATCAAGATTCCTCCAGGGATGTGGTATTGTTTTTTGATTACTATTTTCCTAGGTAGAGGCAGCTCTAATGACTCCCATTTGGCCTTTCCCACCATAATAGTCCTCACTCCACAGGTCAGGGAAGCAACGTGGGGATTCTACCAGCTGCTAAGTATGTCTATTCCAATTATGCATTCTGGAACTGGGGAAATAACCACAGGATAGGTTGGCGGACCCACTGGACCCACAGTGAGTCAGACCTGGGCTAACACTCCATTAATCACCTGACCTCCATAATTCCCTATTCTAACTGCAGGACCACTGTGATGTTTTGGGTCTCCTGGAACCAATGTCAGTTCAGATCCAGTGTCCTGAAGTCCCTGAAAGGTCTGATTATTTCCCTTTCCCCAATGCAGTTACTCTGGTAAAAGGCTGTAGGTCCTTTTGAGGAAGGATGAGAGAAAGATTAATAGTATAAACTTTTGTTAGCATGCCAGGGTCCTTCCTCAAGTGGAGCCGGCCACCTCTTCATTCAAGGGGTTTTGGGTATAGAAACTGGCTCAAGTCTGGGAATTTGATTGAGAGGCCATGACTCTGTTTTTATGATTCTATTTAGACTTTTGTTCACTTGACCTAGAAGTTTTCTGCTTGTACAGATCGAGTAAGAATTCAGTAGGCTTCCTATCTATTTGAGCTCTAGGAACACAATGCATGATTAACTAGGTAGTGCCATACATCTACCCAAGTCAGACTATTCTGATTATTGCTTTGCCTCTGTTGTCCATCATGGTAACTATGCCCACCATGCCTTTGTTGCTTGGATGCTGCACTTGGTCCCTGCCACCTCGGGATCCGATTAGTCCCATTGTACTTAAGTTTTTCAGTTGAGTGACTGTGGTTCCCACTGTAAGGTCCAGTCTACAGAGAACAGCAATCACAGAGCTCTTCAGGGATGCTGGGGCTCCCCTCAAAAGTCTATTTCTCAAGCTCTTGGTGAAAGGTATGTCTTCTGGAACCTCCCACTGCAGCTGAGTTGCTTTAACTGAACAAATACATGCTAGCATTCCAATCTCCCAAAGCCTTTGAATCCCTTCCTCTACAGTTAACCAAGGGAGATCAGGCATCTCCAACTCACTCACAGTGGGCCACCTTTGATCCACATTTCAGCTGCAATATTAAATACAGAATCCCTGCTCAGTGGGTGCATATCAATAAATTTGGCCCGATCCAAATTTATGTTCCTTCCACCATTATCCTACATCCTTAGTATCCACTCCCATTACATATTCTCTAGATTTCTGTCTGTATGCATTAGAAAACTCAAATAGTTCTTTTGGATTGTAATGCACCTCCTCAAGGGTCACACTTTGTACCTTGCCTTTACGGGTCTGCCAGGCTTAGAGTCTAGTTATAGGTCTAGAATCAAGGAGGGCTGGTGGGAGCAGATCCTGAGGAGAACCAGCACTGTCTTGCTTGGAAACTGCTTCAGATGAAGCCATTACTGTTTCCTTAGGCAGTGCAGAGTTAATCCCCTCAGACAGAGGTGGAAGGGTCACTGCCTCTGGGGATGGGGGTAGAGAATTCACTTCAGGTAAACAAGACACACATTTAAGGGTTCAATGTTTCCCTCGCCTCATCAAGGTCTTCCCACACATCCCTATCCCAATTTGCAGTATCCCATTCTTTCCTAATCAGTGCCCTCACTTTAACAGCAGATACCTTGTGAGGCTGAAACCTCAACTTTTGCTGTAGTTCAGCCAGTCCCATGATGAGGACTCGGGTTTGATTTTCAGCAATTTCAATCCTGTGGGTACTGGAGAGAAGAATGTGACCCATGGCACACTTAGAAATTTTAAGTCATCTATGCAGCTCTTGAGTTGAACATTCAAACCCCTGAGCTCTTCTTCCTTTTCTTTCATCACTTGGTCCAGTGATGCCTGGAGTCATTATATTGCTTGGTTTTCCACAGATACTCAAAGGTTATCATGTATAGAGTCACTAAATCCCTTGCCTCTTACAAGTGGTGAATCAGGAATATCAAATGCATTTATTTTGCATATCTCTACAAACAGTTTGCTCCATGGACTATCAGTGCTCTTTGTATTATTAGAAGTTGAGTTAGCATTTTTAGGTCTAAAGCCCTAAAACCAATTAAAGAAACTCATCTTTAAGGTTCTGTTTCTGCAGAACCACTACTGGTACCAAAATCTGTATTGGTCAGGGTTCTCCAGAGAGACAGAACCAATAGGATATGTATTTAAATATACGGGAGGGGATTTATAAGGGAAATTGGCTCACACAATTGTGAAGGTTGAGAAGTTCCACAATAGCCCATCTGCAGACTGGATGCCAGTAGTGTGGCTCAGTCCAACTATGGAAGCCTCAGAACCAGGGCAGACGATGTGATTGTCAAAGGCCTGAGAGCCCAGAGGTACTGCTGGAGTAAGTCCTGGAACCCAGAGATAGAGTCTCAAGCTCAGACTTCACAGACAGGAGGGCAGAGTGTATACCAACTCCAGCGGATAGAGCAAGAGATTTGCCTTTTCCTGTTTTTTGTTCTCTCCAGGCCTCCTGTGGATTGGATGGGCCCACCCATATTGAGGGGGGATCTTTCCCACCCAGCCCACTCAGGCTCACATGCTAATCTCTTCTAGAAACACCCTCACAAACACCCCAAAACAATTCTTTACCAGGTTTCTAGATATTCCTTCTTTATTCTAGTCAAGTTGACACCCAAAATTAACCATCCACCCAGTTTATGGTATTTTGCTATTACAGCACAAATGGACTGAGACCATCACATTTGCAGGTTCCAGGGATTAGGACATAGACATATCTTTTGGGGGGATCACCATTAAGCACATCACAAAACCCATTTCAAATATGACTGTTTATGAAGGCCCCTGATGGTCTCATCTGGAACTGCTCTCCACCTTCTTTGACCCCCATGGCTTTTTGTTCCTCTCTCCCAACCTGATCCCGTTCTCCTTGATAACATGGAATAGTCAGCCCCTTCCTCTCAACTGGGTCAAGACCTTCCTGAAAGTTAAGTCACACATGCTTATAACTTCTGCTTGCCTGGGACATTGTCATGTGTAGCAAAGGCACTCAATAAATGTTTGTCGAATTAAATGAAATCATTGAATGTTTACTGTTGTGAGATTTTCTTATGAGAAAGCATTCCTGATTTTTAAATGAAAGTTGGTGGTACAAGAGGATTTGCTAGGCTAAAATTCACTACTTGTATTTGATTTTTCTGGAATACACCTGTTCCATAAGGTAAGAGATGCTGGTGTATCTTTTGGGACCCATTACTTAATCCATTCTTTGCTTCAGTTTACCCATTCGGAAAATGAGAAAAAACTGTAAACAATATCATAGTTAATTAGTTCATTTTGATGAAGTCTTTTATGATTCTCCCCAGTAGGTAATATAAACAGGTACAAAGGCAAATGTGTTATGATGGAATAATGTAGAAATATTTACTGAGGAGGAGGGTGATAAGAGAAAAGTTTGTAGGCATCTCTTATGAGATTTCTCCAGATGCTTCTAACATGAGAACCTTAAAATAGATGTAAAGTAAAACCTGTTTTTCGTTTGATCATAATGTTTGGTCAGACTATTTTTTCAGTTCCTGGCACCAGGAAAAATGAAACTTTATTATCTACCCTGCATAAAAATGACAGTGTTTTCAAGGGAGACCACTGTGGGCATACTAACTTTAGAAATGGTTTTTTGATAAAAATCAACACTTGACATCTTCTCTTTTTTCTTTTTTTTCTTTTTGTTGTTGCTTTTATGACATAACTGAGGCACTCTACTTTGTTTCTATCAGAGTTTTCAGTGTTTGTTCCATCATTCCTCTCCACAGAGGAGAGGAAAAATACAAATGGGGTGTGTGTGTGTGACAGAAAGAGGGAGAAGAAATAAATGGAAAAAGAGAAATAGAGAGGGGGAGGGAGAGAGAGAGAGAGAGAGAGAGAGAGAGAGAAATAATCATTTAAAAAGGAAGATACATATGGAACTGTGGTTTGTGTACCCTGGTTATATTTCCTTTTTTGTGACTTTCATTAACAGCACTTGAAAGTGACCAAATACCAAAAAAAAAAAAAAAAAAAAAAGCTCTTGGTCTGAAAGTAACTAGTTCCTGCTAGTGTTGCTTAATGAACATGATGAAGTCAGCCAAAAATAAATGATTATTCCTTTTGAGCTTTTAGCAAGGAATCAGGGCTTTGATTCCCACTGCTATTCTGATGACTGGGCAGACTCAATTCTTAACTTTTCAGCGCAAAGATGTTCATCCCAAACATTCTCATCACTGCCAAATGAGACAGTGAGCATAACAGCATTTGGGACAGCTGTAAATATTCACATTGCTAATAATGCAAGAGACATGGTCGACAGGACCTAGGTCCCATTCTGTGCATATCAGAGGTTTACTAAAGGGAAGACAGAACTTCTTTTGAACTGCTTCCAGTAACAACCTGTTGTTAGCGAAGGTCCATATTTATTCTTTTAACATTTTAATTTACTTTTATTAAATAAGCAAGATATGTTTAACAAATTCAGATCAGTAAAAAATATGAGGGGTCTTCAAAAAGTTCATGGGAAAATGTGTTATCTTTCAATTCCATTTTTCCATGAACTTTTCAAAGTACCTCGTAATTGTAAAAATCACACAAAATCCCAGTATCCTGAGATAAAAACTATTGATATTTTGGTCTCAAGTTCTTCTAGACTTTATACATAAATATAATCATCATAATAGTCCTGGTTACTGGGTGTTCCCCATGTGCCTAACACTGTTCTAAGCACTGGACAGTGTCCCTCAATCCTCCCAGTCCTACACTGTCGGCACTGTTGTACTCACCAGTTTACAGGTGAAGAACCTGAGGCACAGGAGGTCTGACATCTCCCCAAGGTGGACTCTGCTATGCTCCTTTGTCTTTGCTCTATGGATACAGTATTTTTGTTGTTGATTTTTGTTACAAAAAATAGGAACACTACACTGTTTTTGTTTTTCATAATATGCTCTTTTATTCACTTAATAATTGTGGTAGGCAAAATTCTAACCTGGCCTCCTAGAGCTCCCACCCCCTGTGTACACACACCTCCTATGGGTTATTCAGTGAAGCACCAATCCAGGGGCTGCTGTGAAGAAAATTTGCAGATGTGATTTGAATTCCCAAGTTAGTTGACCTTAAATTGGAAGATTATGCAGGATGAGCCTCACATAACAATTACTTCAAAGGGACTGAACATTTGACTAACGTCAAAAAGATTTAAAGCATAAGAAGGATTTGAGGTGAGGAAGATTCTCTACTGTAGGCTGTGAAGGTGAGGGGGCCCATGTCATGGGGAATGATGGTTGGCTCTAGTTGCTGAGGGCATCCCCCAGCTGACAGGCAGCTATGAAACTTCAAAACCCCACCTCAAGGAACTACACCGGCCACAACCACATCAGCTGCAAAGAGACGCCTGAGCTCCAGATGAGATATCAGCTAGGCCAACCCCTTGATTTCAGCTTCCTGAGGCCCTGAGCAGAGAGGATAGTCATGCTGATGCCCAGACTTCTGACCTACAGAACTGTGTGCTCATAAATGGGTGTTGCTCTTCTAGCTGTTGGAGTAACCTGTTACACAGCAGTAGAAAACTAATATCATCATATATCATGAACACCTGTCCACCTCATAATCCTACATCTGCAATATCATTTGAATAACTACATAATATTCCAGTACATGCATGCACTATCATTTATCAACGCCTTCTTATTGTACACCTTTGCTGTTTCCAATCTTTTGGCTATTTTAAGCAACATTGTAATGAACATTTTATAGCTAAGACTCTGCACACATTCTTAAATTCCTGGAGGTGGAATTGCACATTCAATGTGTGGGTGTATATGGTTCTGATACAAATGACTAAATGCCCTCTAGAAAAGTGGCACCAGATGACTTTTGCACTGGCCATTCATGAGCCCACTCATTTCTCAAAACATTGCCAAAGCTGGGTATTTCTAGGTCAAGTGATGAAATATGTTCCCTCTTTTTGCATTTTACAATTATCAGTGTAATTTGACTTTTTATTTTTCACGAAAGGCATTTGTGTCCTTTTGTTTTCTGTGTGTGTGCATGTGTATGTATTGCTCATATTGGCTGGGACTTTTTCAATTGCAAGTGACAGAAAGTCACATTTGCTTAACCAAAAATAGGACTTATGGGCTCACAAATGAAACATCAGGGAGAAAGCTACCTTTAGCCAAGATCAGAAGCAAGAGGTCTTTCTCTCATCTCTACCTTTTTCTGGGTTGCTTAATTCTTGGTTTTCCCAAGATGGGACCTGGCAACTCCATGTTTACATGTCTATAATTTCATACTCAGCAGAAGGTAGAATCACTTCTTCCTGCTCATTTCAAAATAAATCCTTGGATTAGCTCTGACCAACTTGGGTCACATGTCCATCTCTGAACCAATCATTTAGCTCAATAGATGGGATACTGCTGATTGGATAGGCTTAGGTCACATGCCCACTCCAGGGCTATGGGGTGCAGCCAGTCTCTCCTAAACCAGGGAATGTTGCTTAACTAAGAAAAATCAGGGTACAATTACCAGGGGAAATGGATGCCGAATGGGACCAAACAACAGCTATTCTCTAAAGTGCTTGGCCATTGACTATGCCAATTTTATTTACTGGACATTCATCTTTTCATTATTCTTAAGAACGCTTTATAAAATATGGACATTAACTTTATTACATGTATTTCAAATACATTTTTTCAGTTTGTTTGCTGTTAACTACAATTACTATTTTACACATATATAAGTTTTAAGTCTTTATGTAGTCAAATCAATTAACTTTTTCCTTTATGGCTTCTGCTTTTATTGCTAGGCTCAGAAAGACATTCCTCTCCTTAAGATTTTATATTTGCTAATATTTTTTCCTAATGCTTTAAAATTTTTGGTTTCTTCATTTTAACATTTAATCCATCTGGAATTTATGTTGGTACAAAATGTGAAGCCTAGGGGCCAGCCCCGTGGCTCACTCGGGAGAGTGCGGCGCTGGCAGCGCCAAGGCCGCAGGTTCAGATCCTATATAGGGATGGCCGGTGCACTCACTGGCTGAGTGTGGTGCGGACCACACCGTGCTGAGAGCTGTGATCCCCTTACCGGTCTGGGAAAAAAAAAAGAAAAGAAAAAAACAAAATATGAAGCCTAATTTTCCCACGTTTAGTTGCTTTTTCCAACAGAATTTATTGAACAGTCCACCGTTCTCTCCACGGACTGTAAATAACTTCATTATCATACACTGTTATTTTATGTACAGGTTGTCCTTTGTATTCTCCTCCATTGATTTTTCCTGTAAAGCCCAACCTACAAAGCAAATATACTTATAACACCAAGTATCTCTTTCATGATCACAACACAAATTAAGATTATTTACAAGGAATTATAAAAGTGGTAGTTAGAATAGGATGGTTAGGTGTGGTTGCACATTTCTTAACATCTTGCATTTCTTGCAATAGAAGGAAGCAGAAGTTCATTTTCTCTTACTTATCTCCCTCCCCCCACATTGCTGAATGCCTGATTTTTGCAGATGTCTTGTGGATTTTTAAAACACAGGAGAAAAAGTACCCAAGAAGTAGAGGTTGCTACTCACCAGAGTCAAATAAAGTGAGTGCTTGAAAAAAGTCAAATCAAAACCCACCTTCCTGACCATACACTCTCACATCCTCTATAAAAAACCCAAGTCATTCTGAGGGCTGAATTAGTTCATGCAAAAAGTAGGTTAGTGTGGCTTTGGTTTGGACTCAAGAATATAAAACCTGATTCCATTCCATCGGTTGGCTCTGTTTTTATTTATTTCGCTTCTTATGTTTTAAGCTTCTACGTAGATTATTTGCAGCCAGAGACACCTGTTGCAACAGTGACTCCATGAAATAAATAGAATCTGTGACAACTCTCTGTACCCAAGGAGAGTCAAAAGATCTATGACACGGCCTGTGACTATAATGACTAGTGACTTATGCTGTGACCTGACACACAAAGATGAGCTGGGCTTTCCAGAGTCTGTCCCTCTCTAGGGAACTAGGAAATCCAGAAAAGTAGCAGCACTGGCTGTGAGTGTGAGGGCTGGGTTGTCGTGCCATGTGGTGGTGTGTGTTCAGTGGTTACTTGTTCACTGAGTAAGTGAGTGATGTATGTATGGCGCAGAAAGACCATGATGGCTGCTTGCAAACCAAAGTTTTGAGGAAGCTGAAACTGTAAGGAGATGCAACTGTCTGGCAGCAAGGAGTGAGCAACTCTATAGGGACATGAAACAAGAGGCAGAAATGCCATGAAAAATGCCAGAGAAGTTAAGAAACCCCTGAAATGGCCTGTCTCTGATGGTTTTGGAATTCATTGCCTCAAACAGCATCTCTCTGAGCTCTGCACTAAGTGAGAAGCTCAGAGAACAGGGCAGTACAAGAGAAGGATGAGCCCTGTGCTTCTGAGCCAACAGTGCATCTCCAATTCTAGTTCACACCACAGGGGTCCTGGCAGTAAGGTCCTCTTTTTCAGAGGGCCCTTAAGGTGAAGAGCCTCCCTATAAAAATATACTTTGTAAGACAATGTTACTGATTCCTTAGATACTCCTTAGATACATAATGCTGTATTCATTAGGTCATTTATTCATTTGATTGTTTTAGCTGTAAAGGAGAGACTGATAACGATTACTCTCAGGAGCAGAGATATGTTGCAAGTATACCTAACAAAGTGGAAAAAGTCAACTCACATCAGTTCTTTAGTTATACAATCAGTGAGGCTTAGTACAGGGGCTGCAAACTCAGTAATTACAGGACCCAGGAAGAAACTCAAAGTGTGAATTGGACCTGGTATGAGAAAAGATTTCCCTCTCTTGTTCATTTTTTCCATTTTTTGATAGACTCATCATCAGTGGCTTTTGGCTGTAAGTGATGGCAGCTTAAACAATGTAAGATTTATTCTCTTTTATTATCCAATTCCTCTCTGATTCTCCATTGTGCCATCCACCAAGTTGGTTTCATTCTGAACTGGTTCATCTCATGGTTGTTGAACAGCTGCCAGGAGCTATTAGAGGCACAGGCTTCCTAACTCATATGCAATTTGGAAGGGTCTATCTTTCTTACAGTCATGGAATAAGGGCCCTCTTTTTTAGTCTGACTGAGCCAACTTATGTCACTTTTCCACTACTGAGCCAGTAACCATGGGCACGTCCTGGATGGCTTGGGCCTGGGTACCTGAACTAGTCACCATGAAGAATCAGGGGACCAGCTCTGGTGCTAACTAGTCAGACCCAGGAACAAAGATGAAGTTAGTTTCTCCTGAGCTACAGGGATAGCTGGTGAGAGGCAGGGGTGGGGTTAGGACAGACAGAGAATAAATACCTGAATAGAATTGGGATTCTGTTTGGAAGAAGAAAGAGGGTGTGGATGTTGGGTAAGTAATTGATCACTCACATTACACATTAGTATAGAGCAGGGTTGTCTGCTAGAACTTTCTGCAATGATGGTGTGATCTACACTGCACTATAGTAGCCATCAGTCTCATAGCTACAGAGCATGTGAAATGTGGCTAGTGTGATGGAGAAACAGAATTTTTCATTTTATTTAACATTAACTAACTTAAGTTTAAGTAGTCACATGTGGCAGTGCTTACTACACTGGACAGTGCAGATATGGAGAATTACTTCTTTCTTTTTTTTTTCTTTTTCAGACTAGTTAAGTGCAGTAGAGAGAAGGGAGGAAAAAAGAGAATAATTTCTCTTGGATAAGAAAAATAAGACAATGGAGAATAGGAAGGATTTAGATAAGCTAGAAAGTGTATCCTCCATCTAAAGACAGGAGCTGCTACCTGGCGTCAGCAGACTGTGGCTCTGTGGGAAGGTAGGTGTGTCTCCATTATCTGTTGCTTCATAACCTGGGCTGAGGCTCAGCTGGGCCGTCTTCCTGTTGGTCTTGCTGGTGATTATCCATGTGGCTGCAGTCAGCTGGCAGGGTGGCTGGGATGCTGAGACAATGGAGACCTCCTTTACATGCAGTGGCAGACTATTCCTCAACTCAGTTCTCTACAGCAAGGTAGATGGACTTCTAACATGGTGGCTTAGGACTCCCACGGCACAAAAGTGGAAGCTCCCAGACCTTCTCAAGGTTAGACCCAGACCTGGCCCAGGGACGCTTCTACCAAGTTCTTTTGGTCAAAGCAAACTGCAGGAACTGTGACCTGTGGGGACTACATCAAGGTTGAATACCATGAGGCATGGTTCAAGGGGAGTGGGGGTGGGAAGACAAAGTGTAACAGGCAACCACAAGTCTCAGATTTGTCAGAGCGACCCTCCCCCCACCCGCCCCAAGAACAACAGTGCATCCAAATTTATACCCGAAAACTCTCAACTTTTAACTGTTAGTTCACTTTCTTTTGGTAACAGCTTTATAGATATAATTAACATACCATACAATTCACTAATTTAAAGTGTGCAATTCAATGGTTTTTAGTATGTACACAGAATTGTGCAACCATGACCACAATCAATTTTAGAAACTTTTCATCACTGTGAAAAGAAACCCCATACTCTTTAGCAGTCCCTCCGCAATCTCCCCCACCCCCACCAGTACCTGGCAACCATACCAGTAATCTGCATTCTGTCTCTATAAGTTTGCCTATTCTGGACATTTCATATAAATGGGATCTTGCAATAGGTGGTACTGGCTCACTTTTTTTTTTTTTTTAAGATGTTGCAACCAAATCAAAACATTTCTGCATGCTGGATTTGTTTTGCAACCTCAAGGTATCAAAGACTGCAGTGTACAATAGATCTCCTGAGGACCAGGAATAAGTGCTCAAAATTCCTCAGCATACATCCTGAACTCTGAGTCTAGCCTCCCCTCCACTTTTTCACTTAGCTTTATACTTCTCAAAGGAACCCGTCCTAATTGGGTTAGTTTGCTATCACCCAAAATAGCTCAGCTGTATTGGGCAGTGCTTATGTACTAAGTTTTCACATGATTCAAGTCAAATGGCTTGCTCTCATTCCATGTCTAATATTAATTTATTCTAGACTTTGCCTGAGTGTGTCAATCCCATCAGTCTTAGAACAAATACTCAAAGTATATTAGTCTGTTTTTGTCCATTTATAACTGAAACTGGGGAATTTATAAAGAAAAGACATTTATTTCTTGCAGTTCTGGAGGCTGGGAAGGTCAAGGGGGCACATCTGGGAGAACCTTCTTCCTGGGGGGGAATCTCTGTGGAGGAGTCCTGAAGCAGCACAGGGTATCACATGGCAGAAGGGCAAGAGTATGCTCACATGTTCTCTTCCTCTCCTTATAATACCACCAGTCTACTCCTGATAACACATGCATCCATTGGTTAACCCATTAATCCATGAATGGGAATGATGTTTCAATATGACTTTTGAAGAACATTCAAACTATCACGCAAAGATTATCTCATCTACCAGCTGGAATGTGGAAGAAGCACTAAACTAAAAATTAGTTACAAGCCTTTTATGCCTGAGCTCTATTGCTTACTAGATGTGCGACCCTGAACATAGTGAGTTAGAGTACTAATATATGCCCTAGAAGATTAGTCTCAAAAAAAAAAGAAAAAAAAAAAAGTTAATGTAAGATGTTCTTGCATCATTTACAATCCAACAAATGTTCATTCATTTAGTTTATTCTACATACATTTATCATTGGCAGGAGCTGTGCCAGAGACTAGGAAACAAGATCGCAGCTTTACAGACAGATGTCAAATAGTTTCACAATTAAATAAATTATAAATTACATTTATACACACAAATTATAAATTATAAAATGGGTTCTGTGAAAAAAGTATAGAGAACCCTAACCACATAAAAAGTGGGGGGTGCAGGGCGATAATCTCACCTGGAAGGCTTAGGAAAGTGACATCTGAGCTGACAACTGAAAAATGATCGGCATTAACAGATAGGTGGAGAAGGTCCAGTTCCGGCATTCAATTATTTTTTCATTAGATATTTGTCAAATATATATTGCCGGCTATGTGCCAGCACTGTGCTAAGAATCAGTCAATGTGTCAGACATTCAAAAAATAAAAATAAAAAAAGATAATACATGCTACTTCCATACTTATTGGCAGGATTACTTATCCAGATGACCTAGTGGCAAGGCCTCTTCCCAGGTAGTGAATCCATCCTTGTGTTAACTAGAGGTAAGGATGGAGGAAGGAAGAGGAAATGGTCTCACTCACGCTCATCGAATCATTGCAGCTGTGGTCCCAATTTCTGAAGCAATGCTGGGGGCCATTTTCAGAAGACACTTCTCCACTCCACTATGTGTCAGGCCATGTCCTAGGCACAGGGGACATGGTGAGGAACAAGACATGAAAGTGCCCTGCCACCACGGAGACCTATGGAAAACATGCACAAATTGGAGAGAAAAAAGAATAAGCAAAAAATGTAACATATTGTATTAGTCTGTTTTTGTTTATAACAGAACACTTGAAACTGGGTAATTTATAAAGAAATAAAATTTATTTCTTGCTGTTTGGAGGCCATGTTCTAGTATAAGCATCTTGTGAGGGCCTTTTGGCCACAGTGAGAATTGCCTAAACAAGACAGCTAACCTTCTCACTCACTCTCCTTCTAAAGCCATCAGAACCACACCCATTACTCCATGAATGGATCAATTCATTCATGAGGGCATAGTCCTCACAATCTAATCACCTCATAAAGGCCCCACCTTTCAAATACCACAATAGGATTTCCCACCCTCTTAACACTGTTGCAATGAGGGTCAACTTTTCAGTACATGAACTTTTGAGGAATATACTTGACCTGTAGTACAGGTATATTGGAAAAAAGCCTGAGACAGGCTAGAGTTTGGCTTTTTCTAGGCCAGTGGTTCTCAGTGGCAGGGCAAGTTTGCCCTCCCCCTCCCACCAGGGGTCCTTTGGCAACGCTTGCAGACATTTTCGGTGGTCACCACCAGTGATGGAGGGGGTGGAACTGGCACCTGGTGGATAGCAGAGGCCAGGGAGGCTGCTAAACGTCCTGCAATGCACAGGACAGTCCCGCATTCAAGAACCACCCGGCTCCAAATGTCAACAATGCACGGGTTAAGAAGACCTGTCTCAGGACAGAAAGAAGGCCGCGGAGGCTGGGGGCAGGGGCAAAAGGGGCCAGCCTCAGTGCATCAGCCTAAAGAGCGGTCACCGCCGGAAGCGAGGGTTTAGCTGCCCTTTAGGCGCCGGTGCAGGATGGACGCCTCGGAGCGCCAGGCTCTGATTCCTCTAACACCGCCTGGGCAGTAAAGCCACCGCCCCGCACTCGGCAAGAACTGACCAGGACAGCTGGGCCGCCGCCTCCTCGGGCTTCCGGGGCGGGACCAGAAGCCCGCGTCTGGCGTGCTGAGCGGCGGCGAGCCCGCCCAATGGGGACGCCCGGGCTTGGCCGTCAGTCTCGCGAGAAGGGCGGCAGCGAGGGCTTGTGGGAGCGTCGGTCGGCGGGCGGCTGCGACCGCTGCGGCGCATGGAGGGCGCGGGCGAGCGGGCGCCGCTGCTGGGCGCGCGGCTGGCGGCGGCGTTCGCGGGCCGGCGCGTGGCGTGCGGGGCAGTGCTGCTGACCGAGCTGCTGGAGCGAGCTGCCTTCTACGGCATAACGTCCAACCTGGTGCTGTTCCTGAACGGGGCGCCGTTCTTCTGGGAGGGCGCGCAGGCCAGCCAGGCGCTGCTGCTTTTCATGGGCCTCACCTACCTAGGCTCGCCGTTCGGCGGTTGGCTGGCCGACGCGTGGCTCGGCCGGGCGCGCGCTATCCTGCTCAGCCTGGCGCTGTACCTGCTGGGCATGCTGGCCTTCCCGCTGCTGGCCGCGCCCGCCCCGCGCGTCGCTCTCTGCGGGGCCCTGCGCCCGGCGCGCGTGCTCAACTGCTCAGCGTCCTCCGCCAACGGCAGCGCGGCCTGCCCGGAGGCAGCTACCCGCCACTGCGCGCCCGCCACCTTCGCAGGGCTAGTGCTTGTGGGGCTCGGCGTGGCCACCGTCAAGGCCAACATTACACCCTTCGGCGCCGACCAGGTGAGTCGCGCGCCCCGCCCTCTTTCACGTGCCGCAGGACAGGGACAGGGGCCGCCTGCCCGGCGTGAGGAAGAAGCCCGCGAGCAGGTGGATAAAGGTAGTATGGAGGACAGGTATGATAGGTGCTGGGAAGGGGTCCGCCTAGGGCGGGGTGGGTGGATCCGCATACAGAGGGATGGACACTGTGGCTTTAAAGAAAATAGGCCTCGTCTCTTTGGAGGAGCTGCTGGAGTTGGGACTTGAAGGATAGAAGAGGTAGCAGTCGCTGAAAGAGCTTTCCAGGCAGGAGGATAAGCAAGTGCAAAGGCCCTGGGGCCAGGAAGCGAAGGGAAGGCACCCAGGTTACTTGTAGCTTCTTCGTTTACAAAGAGCGGCGTATTCAGTCTTTGTTATTTTAAGGGAGTTTGGGGGTGGGGTTTGTAGGAAAGGCCAGATGCAAAGGAGTTTGAATCAAGTTAGCACCAAGCTCCTCCTTTGCAACCATGAACGCCAAGAAATGAGGGAGGAACCGCTCCTGATCTTCGGGAGGGGAAAGGAAATGATTAATAAGTGTTATATGCAGAATAGGAGATTTTAAGAGCAATGGGAAACGCAGATCTTTTCAGAAAATTAAAAGGAGTGGGAGAAGTAATCGGGGACGGATCATGTGCGGGGTGTTAAAGAGTTTGAGATCTGTTTTGAGTACAGTAGGAAGCTTTTATGGGGTTTGAGCAGGGTAGTGATATGACTTATGTTTTGTGTAGAGCAGATGTCTGGTGACCACGGCCTGGGTGCCACATCAGGTTTACTTCCTGTTTTTTTCGGATTCACATGCTAAGAGTGGTTCTTGACATTTTTAAGTGGTTGGAAGCAAATAGAATATTTTGTGAGAAGTGAAGATTGTAGGATATTCAGAAGTCAGTCTCCGTAAATAAAGCTCTATACAGCCCTCCCCATTCCTGCTTACATATTTTCTATGCCAGGACTGCTTTCACTAGACAGTGGAAGAACTGAGTCGTTGTGACAGATCAAATGTCTCATAAAACCTGAAATGTTTAAATTAACTACCTGCCCCTCAGAGAAAAAGTGTGCGGATATCTGCTGTAGAGAATGGGTTGTGTGGAAAGGGGTGACAACAGGGATACCAGGTAGGTCTGTTACATCTAGCCAGGTGAGAGAGAGAGAGAGAGGCTTGGACTAGAGTAAAGGCAGTGGACATGGAACGAAGTGGGTGGATTTAAGATACATTGTGGAAGCAGAGTGGGTGGGAATTGCTGGTCTGGTGGGTTATATGTGAACAATAGGAAAGATAACTCCTAGGTTTATTATGCATTAAACCATGTGAGTGCCTTTCCCTTGTAACATTTACTGAGGGCTTACCATGCACCGGGCACTGTGTTAAGTACTTTATTAATCCTTATGACACCTCTGCTTTTATAGTGCACATTTTACAGATGAGGAAACTGAGGCTTGGGAGACTAAATCATTTGCCTGAAGTTACACAGCCTGTACGTGACTGAGCCGGGATTCAAATACCTTTTGTTTTGAATTTGAGTTCTAACCGTGCCTGTACAAGGCCATTCATTAGAGTAAGGAGATACCTTATAATGATGTGAAAAATAATAGTTGTCTGGTGTACTGAATTCTGAACCATGTTCTTCGTACAACAGCATGTGCTTTACGTGCTTGACCTTATTTGAACCTCACATGAGTCATATCCATTTTATAGATGAGGAAACAGAGACGCACAGTGATGATTTTCTTGTTGTCCTCTAGGTAAAGGGTGGTCGACCCAGGCTTTTATTCCAGTTCTGATTTCTTAATCCGTACTTGAACTACTGCACTAAGAAGGGCTGAATGTGTGTATTCTCTGATGGTTCCGCAGAGTTGGGTCTAAAGGCCCAGACTCATGGCCCTGGCCTCAGGGTACCACTGGATTACAGGCCTTCAGGGAAGGCGCAGGGCTGGTAGCACAGACCTTCATCTTTTAAAGATGAGGCCCATTATAGTGTGCCTCACAACAGTTTGTGGTTTATGTACTGTAATTATGCCTGTTGTATAGGGATCGTAGGCCTAGAGGGTTTGACTCACCCAGGGTTGTACAGCAGTTGGGTAGGAGAGCCAGTTTTGGAGCCAGGCAGTCTGACTTAAAAGTGCTCTCCCTGTAAATAATACACAAATAATTAATATTGCTTAAAAAAATAAATTTTCCTGTAGAGGTTATCTTGAATGAATCTGACAGAATGCACTCCTTTGATCCATAATTTAAATGTGGAAATTAAAAAGAAATGTGCCCTGTTCTACAAGGTAACTGGCCTAATCTCTTTAAACGTAGCACTGTAGTAGAAAAAAGGAGACCATTCTGGGTGAGTGAATATTAGGCCAGACAACCAGATGCAATGTCATAATTTGACTGTAGACCATGTGTTAGATAATAATGTGTTGATGTTATGTTTCTTGGGTGTGGTGAAGGTATTGTGGTCATGTGGAAGAATGCCCTTATTTTTAGGAGATTCATGATAAAATCTTGGGGATGAAATACATAATGCCACAACTGATTTTCAAATAATTCAGCCAAATGTTTTTTATATACAGAAAAAAAGAGTTCTAAGGATCTAAGTGAAAGGTATAGAAGTGTACATTTTATGATTCTTACAACATTTCTACAAGTTTGAAATTTTTTTAAATGGAAAGTTGGGATGTCCATGAAGTGATGAGTATATAAACTAAATGTAGTATATCCATGTGGAATATTATTCAGCCATAGGAAAGAAATTAAGTACTGAGGAACCTTGAAAACATTATACTAATTGAAGAAAGTCAGACACAAAAGTCTCCCTTGTATAATTCCCTTTACATGGAATGTCCAGAAGAGACAGAATGCAGATTGGAGGTTTCTAGGGGCTAGGAGAGGGGCCATGGGAGTGACTGTTAAAGGGTGCGGGATTTCCTGTTGACGTGATGAAAATGTTGTGAAATTGGATGGTAGCCATGATTTTACAACTCTCAGTATACTAAAGACCATTGAATTGCAGTTTGTGCAGTTCCTGGCCAGTATGGTAATTTGAACCCTTGACCTTGATGTTACCAGCACCACGCTCTACTGAGTGAGCTCACCAGCCAGCCCTGAGTTGTACAGTTTTAAAGGGTGAACTTTATGGTATGTGAATTGTATCTCAAGGGAAAAACTGGGGGAAAACATTAGTACCCTTATGCCAGAGTGCTTGTTCCATGCTCGGTGCAAACTGTTCGTTGAGAGAGATTTCAAAGGTTGTCCTTGTCCTGGAGGTGCTGGCTATTTCATAGAGGGAGGCCTGGGGTCTCCAGGCATGAAGCATGCTCTGCTGTTCTCCAGGGTGGGGTTGGTTTGTTCTGTTGTGGCCCTTCTCACTTAGAGGAATCGTATTTGCATTTTTAGGGTATTTTTTATACTTCCCTATCACTCACGTCTGGGAAACACTGGAGTGGTGAATGGGGTCAGACTCAATAGCTTTGGGAAGGAGGCCTTGGTTGGCTTTATGAAAGAGGACGTATAAGCCATGAGTCCAAGTGTGACATATTTTGATGTAAATCATGTCAGCCCCCTATCTTCCTCTAGTGCTTAACCTTTTTTCAAAGGTGATGAGCATTCTTGATGAATTGATTATTTGAAATGGTGACCTGAAAGAAGAAAAACTTATAGATTAACAGAGCAAATAATACATTTTTTTTCTAGAGGAAAAAGGTCAGCTGCTTAACTCGACATATACAGTTCTGTTTGCTGTACTTCTCCGAATTGATTTTGGTGGCATCTTCTGACCAGTCAAATGAAAAGCTTGTTTACCCTGATAGAGCATGTGGCAGCTGTACACATGATGATGTAATGCAGCTGCTGTGATGGGGCTTGTCTGCCCAGGGAATGAAAGCATGTGATGTGCCCTTTATAGCAGCCAGCTTCCCCTCTGTTACAAAAATGGCTGGTATGTGGTTATTTAGGCCTTAGTCTTCAGTTTATAAAGCAATTTTGATGATTACCCTTGGAAGTTGAAATAAATTAATCACGTCTACACAGGACATGAAGATGCATGGAATTGTAAGGTTAGGATTTCAGTAGACTAATCGAATGTTCATTTTTTCATGCTTCATTTGAAGAGGAGATAAGTCTGAGGACATGGGAAGATGTGTGCAGTACTACAGTGCGTGATGGAAAGGCCCCTAGTGCATTTCAATTCAATATGTAAATTGTCTTTTAAGTTTAGACATTATGCTTACTGGCCTCCTCCCTTTTAAGCTTGTCAAAACAATTACCTCTCTTTTTTTACAGTTTTAGTTATGTTTTCTCTGTAACCATTTCCCTGTTCACATTTTTTTTTCTCCTGATCTGTGTCCATTGTACCATGAGTGTTAGTGCCCACTATTTAGTAACATTTAAATGCGTTGTGTCCTGGTGAAGAACTGCCTGCCTTAGAAGTATAATACATTCTCAGTACAAACTTTCTTCAGTGACGATGCCTGCATTTGGTCTAGGAGCTCTGTTTAGCGCTGATGTGGATTGGAGAAAAGTTTAAACTCTTGAGAACATGTGATTTATTTAAAACTCGGATTTTCAATTAGAGATGGTTGTTACCAGATAATTAATTCAAGCATATTACTTTTCAGCACAATAGCCATGCTTAATCATTTGGACTTAAAAAAGATAAATTTTGAGGAGCACACAATTTTGATTATATATTTTACATCTCTGATATTAAAAAATAGAGCTTAAAATATTGTATCAAATAATATGATTGCTAAAAAGATGCTTATTGCATATCATAATTGGTTGTTTCGGAGTTATTTAAAAGTTCTTATTCAGTAGAGGAGATTGCTCTGTGGATCAGAAACCAGATGTGTTACTGGAATGGAATTTTCTAACCTTTTCATAACCTGTAACTTAAGGATGAGACTGTAGAAGTTCTTAAGACAGCAAAGATAGATAGTCTTTGTGTGAAATCCGGCATCAGCATTTAGCAAGTAAGTTTGCTAGAAAAATCTTATGAAATGAAACTCTCTAGAAGTATCTTCGGCTAGTGCAGGGCTCATTCTTACATTGTCCATTCAGATGTAAAATCCAGGTGGGAAGAGAAGGCTCACAGTGTACCTACCCCCATATGAACTTCCGATGTCATGGTTGCACTCAGGTAGTCTTGTGGAGGGAATAAGCCTGGACATTGCATGTGGTACCTTGAGTGCTCATGTTTGTCTGAGTCTAGAAAGTTTTTGATTTTTGAAGCTTTCAGGAATCATTACCCTTATCAGAATTTCTCGTGATTACATTGATAGCCTTTCTAATCTAAAAATGGGTGTCGTTTTAGCTTTAGTCTGTAATTTCCTCTGTGCTTCAGGTTTATCAAGATCTCTGATTCTCAGGAGACCAGATACAGTAGGGGTGGCCCTGGCCCCCTTAAGCAAATGTTACCTGCAGTCTTTCTCTGTGGGTCCTAAGTGTGTTTACTCTGTGCCTCATGACACTCATATTTAACTCAGGAACAGGTGGAGCTACATATCAGTGGTTCTAAAAATTACCTGTGAATAGAAGTACCTGGAAAGCTGATTAAAATGCAAATACCTGGGCCCCAAACCCAGAGATGATGATTCAGTAGGTCTGGCATGTGAGTCCCATGAATCTGTTTTTAAGGAGCATTCCAGGTGGGCCACCAAGGAAGATGATCTACATATTTAGAATTTAGCATAATTAGAGAAACATTACCCAGCATCTGTGGTAATTAAAAGTGTGGGATACTTCTTTGTAAGGAGGCCCTTGAATGTAACTGTGAACACCATTTTGATTATGCTGCAATTCTTATAGACTGTGATGACAACAGTAATTTTAATCACTTGATTATATCTGCTTTTCACCCTTGACAAGTTTTCAAGTGTTTTTCCTCTCTATTATTTTAGGTTAAAGATCGAGGTCCAGAAGCCACTAGGAGATTTTTTAATTGGTTTTATTGGAGCATTAATTTGGGAGCAATCATTTCATTAGGAGGCATTGCCTATATTCAGCAGAACGTGAGCTTTGTAACTGGTTACCTGATCCCCACTGTCTGTGTCGGCATTGCTTTCGTGGTCTTCCTCTGTGGCCAGAGCTTCTTCATCACCAAGCCTCCTGATGGCAGCGCCTTCACTGAGGTATTCAAAATATTGACATATTCATGCTGTTCACAGAAGCGAAGCAGAGAACGCCAGAGTAGTGGGTAAGTTCTTAATTCTCACAAGCTCAGTTTGACATGACTTACCAATGACTATAATTAAAACACTAGCTTATGTCCGTAGTGTGCTTACTGTGTGCTGGGCACTGGGCTTAGTGGTTTACGTGTCTTATCTCTTTTAACCTTGCATACTCTGGAGGAGGTGGGTGTGCTATTGTCCCCCATCTTAAAGACAGGCCAGTGGAGCTCATGCTTTTAACCTCCATATTGAACTTCCTCCTCTGCTAGAACAGATGGAAGGTCCTGGCTGCTTGGTGGAAGATTATAAAGATAGAAATTTGCAGAGGGCATAGAGGAGACAGAGTAGTACATGCTTTGTACATATTTCTTTATTTTAAAAAGCTTTGAAATACATTTGAATGAAAAACTAAGCAATTGCTCATTTTGTTGGTACCTATCTATACTCTTTAAAAAGTAAGATGCTGCTTTTTTACATGTAGTAAAATTCAACCCTTTTAGCTGTATAGTTCTGTGAATTATGGCAAACTTATTTAAATTGCGTAACCACCAGTCCCTGGGACCCTTTGTAGTCAGTCCCCTCAGGGAGTATTCTGATTAATTTAGGAATTTCTGATAGTTGCTGAGCAGGACTTTGACCATGCAGCTATTGGAGCTTCCTGTCTCTGGGCAGCGCACCCCATTGTTGGGGGCAGTGGAAGCTGGAATGTTCTTCTGCAGGCAGACTTGCACATTTACCTCACTGTGGCTTTTCTGTGTTTGTCTTATTTATGTACTTGGAGTCATAATGAATGTGTCTAATATTCCTTCCACATGGCAGATTTGAAGCTGCCCCAAAATAGCTCTTATGGGCCTGCTTCTTTGCTCTTGTCTAAACGTCTCTGATTTCTTTAGCTTTCCCTTGTGTGTTTTGACAGATTTCCTAACCATCCTAGCTGAACTACCGGAAATGCTGGTGAGTCATTGTGGCATTCAGATTCAGTTCAAAAGTACACATGGTGAGACCAAGTAGCCCTGCCTCAGCAGGAGACACTAGTCTTTTGCCAGGGCCTTATTTTGATTAGACAAAAGCAGTGTTTCAGATTCTGGATATTTATTCTATGGGTTAAATACCCATTGCAAAATACAACCTCTCTCAGGAGCAACCCTTAAAGTTTCAGTGCAACTGTGTGGGTGATACCTGGTAAACATTTCTGCAAGAGAACGGTATTGCTTTGAGGATGTTTTGGGGTTTTAACATACAAAAGGCATGATGAAGAAGTGAAGAAGGTTTGGAGTTACTTTTATTTAAAACCCTGTTTTTTTGATCAAAAATAAGCCAGAAAAAGAAAAAAGGAAAAAAAAAAGACTAGCTTGCAGAAAACTTGATGCTCTAAAGAATTTCCAAACTGTGCTCTTGGTTTGAACTGGTTCTGTGACCTTGATCAGGTTACTGACCTTTGCCAAGCCTACTTTTCCATTTTGAACAATGGAGAGGGACTGATCTCATAGGATTTCCATAAGGCCTGAGGAAGGCGAATGTGTGGAAGGCCCTCAGAATGCCTGGCGCAGGATGAGGGCCTAGTCAGTGGTAGCTGCTGTGACAAGGATGTCGTAGAGGAGGCAGGCGTCAGAAGCCTGAGGAAGCACAACATACACACAGCTGGTATTTCCATGATTGTGGCACGTAATTTCATCTGGCCCAGTCTCAGTTTCTGGCCTAGGTTGACCTGTGCTTTGAAGATGATTTTCTGCTTATTATAAAGTGAGAAATTAAGGTGTGTTTGTTCAGGTCATCAAACTGGAGTTGAAATGAGGTATGCGCCTCTTTGAGTTGAAAATTTGAGAACTAATGGACTGTCTTCCGTGGAGAACACATACATATGCATGCACCCATTGCAGAGAGTCGGGGGCACGGGCATCTTGAAACTGGAGCACACAAACTTTCAGGGGAGGAGCTCTTGTTCATGGGTTCTTGTCTGTGTTCCGATGTCATTTGTGTCTGTGTCTCTGTGTTGGAACCTCCTGTGTTCAAAATAGTACACTAACAATATGTATGAAATAGGTAAAGTTTTAGATGCATATTGACTTAGCAGTTTTTAAGATGTTTTAACGGTATAAAGAAAAAATAATATAACCACTAACCTTTGTGAATGATTCTTTGTGTGAAAATGGGTTTGTAATTTGGCGTTTAAATATTTTTAGAGAAACATATTTAGTGTAATGCGGTAAATCACTGGTAGTATCTATATTAGGTACATAAAGACTCTAAATTTCCTTTTCGGGAAAAAAAGTAACTTTGAGAAGTTATGTTTATTTTCAAATAGAAATATGAGTAATATCTTTGAAAATTACAGTTTTGCTTTTGAGTGTTTTTTTTTTTTTTTTTCCCCTACCAGACTCAGTTCCGTGAGGACAGGAACCGTATACTTTAAAAATGTATCCTTGTATCCCTTAAAAATGTGTTTTTGTATCCCAAAACTTAGTTAGTTAGACCAGTACTGGGCATATAATAGGTACTCAGTAAATATTTGTTGAATTGAATTTAGGCTTTTGGACCAAAATTTGGCAAAGATATTAATTACAGTTCTCAGCTTTTTTATTTTCTCCCACTCTGAAAGTCCAGGTTTAAAACATCAGCTTTATAACCTGAAAATAATTTTAAATAGTGGCAATTTAGTAAAATGAGACACAAATTTATAAACTGAAAAGCAGACAAATGAGATTTCCGTCCAAGTCCCAGAATTGGACACGCTCTTAATGGTAATTAATTATCTCCAGGCATTTCTCATTTTAGAGAACAATATGCAATTATTGCTTTTTTTTTTTTTTTCCTGTTTTGCTCCTGAAATCCTTAGTGCATGTTCCTCCCTTAGAGTGGTTTGGAGCTGAGAAAGATCTTGGAGCTATGTAGTGGGACCTGTTCATTTTATAAATAATAAGACAGGGCCAGGTTGTGTAAGTGAGTCTTGTTAGGACAATAGGCTCGTGTTCTTGACGGTGGCCGGCAGATGTGAGAGCAATGCGTGTGGGTGGGGAGCAGAGGGGCAGTGGTATCAGCAGTGGTCAGCTAAGGCTCTAAAGCCGAGGCAGCCTGGGTCCCAGTCCCAACTCCAACTCTTCTAGCTTCATTACCTTGGGCACATTTCTTATCCTCTTTGTGCGCTGGGTTCCTCCTCTGTGAAACAGGGCCAGTAAGAGTATTTGAGTACCTCGTAGGGGTATGGCCAGGATTAATGAGGGAGCATTATAGAGCAGGGCACACTGAGCACTTCGTGTGACCTGCTCTTGGTTTTGTCATTATCTGTGACTGTCATGACCATCTTGACTGCCAGCATTGCTCCTTCCCCTCAGCTCTTTCACCTGAGTAGAAAGATAGTGCTCTCCCTGCTAGGATGGAACCCTCCCTTGTAGTCGTACCAGCGACTAAATTAAAACAACTCAGAATGGTTTTATTGAACAGCATTGGTATTGGTCTTGATATCTGATAAATTAGTTCTTTAAAAATCCAAACAATCCAGTGCAATTTTTTTTTTCCCAAATATTAATCCAATGATGTATCTGATGTGGTTCCCAGCTTCAGTTGAAGCTGAAGGCTTTCCTCAACACAGGGATTTCTGAGTAGTGTAAAGCAGGGGCTAAGATCAGCCACAATTTGGACTATAATTATACTACATCTTCCTAGCTTCATTAAAATTACTGTAGCCACAATTGCCCTTTTGGAAAGGGAGACACCTGGCTGGTATGGGGATCCAAATCCTTCCTTGACTTTGTTGTTACAACACTGTGATTTAACTAAGTGAGCTAACTGGCCAGCCTCACAGAGAAAGTCCTTTTGTCAGCTGTTCAGTACATTTTGCAACATTTAGAAATAATATAGGTAGTTATATTTAGTGTGTACAATTAGTAAGTAATAGGATGAGTTAAAGCAAGTTTAAAACAGCTGGTTTTCTACCTCCAAACTTGATTTGTTACCAAATAATTGATTGCTGGGAGTGGAAGAAAACTAATTCCTTCATTTTATTTCCCAAAGTGAAGGCATTGGAGTCTTTCAGCAATCTTCTAAACAAAGTCTGTTTGATTCATGTAAGATGTCTCGTGGAGGGCCATTTACAGAAGATAAAGTGGAAGATGTGAAAGCTCTGGTCAAGATTGTCCCTGTTTTCTTGGCTTTGATACCTTACTGGACAGTGTATTTCCAAGTGAGTGGTGACAAACAGGTTTAATTTCCTTTATCTTCCTATCAAGCTTTACCCTGGCACTTGTTTTGGCCATGACTAAAGTACATAGGGCTTGGTGATTTTTTTTCCATGAGTGTAGGGTCTTGGAATTTTTGTCTTTAATTATGAATTTTGGCTGCTTTAAATATTTTGAAAATCTTTCCAAAAAAGAAGCTGAGAACTGGTATGCTTCTGGTTTTCCATGTCCCTCCTCTTAATTTAATTTCTCATTTATATAACTGGTGGTTTTTCAAAATTGATCTCCAGAGGACTTTTATGATGACTTTTAGTAATTATGATGACTTGTCCATTTCCAAACCTGATCCATTGTCTGTTGTGGGATTTGTTGCTGTGTCTCATCACAGTCTAGGTCAGGGTGGGTGTTGTGCTTAGAGTATGTGAGAAGCACACTTGGCTCACATATAATGATGCTGCTGCTTTTTCACCCAGATGCAGACAACATATGTATTACAGAGTCTTCATTTGAAGATCCCAGAAATTACAAGTATTACAACCACTCCTCATACGGTAAGAACAATTGAAATGATCTGGAAATTGTCACTTGGGGTTTATGCAATAGATGGATTCCTTGTACCAACTGTAGATGTTCTATAAATGTTAGCAGTTAGCACAAACTAAAAACATTATTACTGAAATTGAGTTTTTACTTATTTTAGAGAATATTTTTCCATTGGTTATATCATTAACTGGATAAAGTGGACTAATAGCAATCCAGCATTAGTTAGTATTTTCACCTGATTTTCTCTTTCCCTCCAACACAGAAAAATAAATGCAGATTCACTTAGAATGTCTTTTTCCAGTTCCAATGTCTTGAAACTGGAATTCTTTTTTTAGGAGTTTATGCTTTGTGGAAAGGAACTCATCTTCAATTGAGGTTCTCTGTTTAGATATTTGCTATCAAATAAGTGAGTATTCCTACTGTGGGGAATAAACACATGCCCATGTATTTTAAACTCCAGTTCCCGGCAGCCTGGCTGACCATGTTTGATGCTGTGCTCATCCTCCTGCTCATACCTTTGAAGGACAAAGTGGTTGATCCCATTTTGAAAAGGAATGGCTTGCTCCCATCATCCTTGAAAAGGATCGCTGTTGGGATGTTCTTTGTAATGTGCTCTGCCTTTGCTGCTGGTAAGAAGCTGTTTCTGCTCAAATCTGACTTCCGCAGTTGTGGGCAATTCAGAATGTAGTGATTGCACCTGAGCCTGCCTCGTGGTGTTCAGGAAGTGCATGTGATCTAAAAGAGAACATGGATCAATTATTTGAAAACACTGATTATTCTTCACTTTTCTAATTTTTCATTACGCAAATTAAAAAAAAAATTTGAGGATATGTCATTTTTTCTTCTAGAACTGGAACCACTGAAGTGCTCTGAAAATTGACTTTTGGATTGAATTAAAAGAGGCTTGCTCTCTGTCTACTGATTTAGATTTAGATATTGATTGCTGAATAGTTGAATTTTCACAAATTAAAGGTGCTATATAATTCTCAAGAATGAGAATTCCACCTTACAATTTTTAACCTCAGGTCTATTAATAGGCTTGAACCCTTGAACCCTTCGAATTTTTTATGTAAAATTTTGTGTGTGTTTTCCAAGGGAGAAAGATTTTATCAGATTATTATAGGCTCATGGACAGCACACCCCCCCCAACTCCTCTGCCCCCCAAAAGTTAAGAATTAATGCCTACATTTCCAGATAACAGGGAAATTATCCTTTTGAGGGACTTCAGTCTGTTTTCATAATTCTTGTATTCTGAAATATTAGTTGTTTATCTTTTGTTCATAAAGCTGAAATATTGCTGACTTTTTCAACTTGCTTTGGAGATCTTCCCTCATTAATATTTGAAAATTATTGAACATGAGATAACTTAGTTATCTAATAGAAGAAAAGTTGGTATTCCTGAATCAACTATTTATCATCTGCTGTTATGAGGAATTCAGTGTTAAGCACTGCTGAAATGGAATTTAATATTCTCAAACAATGCTTCCTTCACAGCAGCCTTCTTCTACTATACCCAGAGTGAACATATTGATATAGTACTTAATAGATTTAAAGAAATTAGTCCCTAGGCTTAAGAAATCTATATTCTAGAAACCAAAATATTTTAGAAGACTATTGCATTTTCTTTTGATCAAATAGGTAATTTAAAGTGAGGTCATGTGCGAATGAAGTTTTTACTGTGTGCTTTCTTTATAATTCAGTTTCTCTTCCAGAACTGTGGCACATGGGGAAATAAGCAAGAGCTAATAAGAACTAAGTTACAGCAGAACTCTAATTGCAGGCTTCTGTTAGGCAGAATCAGTAATCAGTAGGGCTGGCTGGAGGAACAGTCATTGCACTGGAGATGGTGTTCATCTGTCTGGCTTTCCCAAATGCCTATGGTGGAGCTTAGCTTTGACCTCAGCAGCTCCTCTTTCTTCTTGGGTTGGGTGCCTTCTCTGTGCCTCATGACCACACTGGCTGCATGCTGAGGAAGGGATTGCTTGTTCTCTTCTGTGGGAAAGGAGATGTTCTCAGTTTCCCAAGGCATTTTCTAGCAGGTTCTTGGTTTGGGCTCCTTTACTACCATCTTCTCTTTCAGTTTTATTAATGGCTGAATCGCTTCTGTGGGCTGTCCTGGGAACTGTGTAGGGCATCCTGATGGTTTCTGTACATGTCTGTGCAGGAAATAAGTGACAGATGAGTGACTGTTGAGATTTTCTAATCAGGCTCTGTCATTTCTACCTTTTAAAAAGTGCTAGCAGGATACACAGTACATCAAGTCCAGTACTTACTGAGCAGAATCAGGCTGCCTGCTAGATGGGCCTCCAAAGCAGCTGCTTGACTTAGTCATCACTGCTGGCACCTGTGGGGGAGGCAGGTGGTCTGAGCCAGAGTGAATACAACAGCTTTGAAGTTTCAGCATCTAAATTGGTTTCTTAGTTTACACTCTTAAAAAGGTTTTCTTTGCTAAGTGGCTGATAGAGTTTGGATGTGTTGTTCCCTCAAAATGCATGTGGAAATCTGATCCCCAGTGTGGTAGTTTTGGGAGCTGTTTGAGTAATGGAGGCAGATCCTTCATGAATGGATTAATATTCTCTCTGGGTTTGGGGTAGTGAGTTCTTGCTCTATCACTTCTCATGAGAGCTCTTTGTTTAAAAGACCTTGGCACCTCCCTCTCTCTCGCTTCTTCTCACTGGGTGATCTGCTCGTACCTGCTGGCTGCCTGCCATTTACCGCCATGAGTAGAAGCAGCCTGAGACCCAGGCAGGATGCAGCTGTCCCAGAATCGTGAGCCAAATAAACCTCTTTTCTTTATAAATTACCCAGTTTCAGGTATTCTATTATAGCAACACAGAACAGGCTAATACAGTAGCCAGATGTTGGGAAGTAGCTTAACCACCAGTTGGGAGGAGTTTATATCTTGTAACTGGACTTAAGCACAGTTTATTAAATTTAATATGAACAGCTGCCCAATTTTCATGCAGGTTTGTTCCCAGCCCTAGTGAGTATTATTTAGGAACATTAATGGGCTTTGAATACAGACCTGAAACTACTATAGCAACCCAAATTTTAATAGAAAAGAAACTTTATTTTGTTTTGTAACTTACCACCTGCACCCGTAGTAAATCAAGGTCTTCCATTTAGTACCGTGCCTGCTGGTGGCAGCTCTTTCTCTAAAGATCCAAAGACGCAAATTAGGCAGGTCCAGGGGGGTTCTTCAAGTCAGCTTAAGGAAAAAAGAAGTGTTAAATTTTTAGATTTATTTTTCCTCTTAAAATACTGTCCATGTGTTCTTAAATTAAGTAATAGATGCTCATTGGAGAATAGGAAACCTTAGAAATAAAGCAGAGAATATAAATCCACTATAATATTCTTAAAGATGCTCACTACTGATATTTTGGTATTGACCTCTCTATCTTGTTTGTGTGTTTGTACCCACACATACACATGCATCTTTTGTGTTTTTGCAAAAATGAAATCCTGTTGTGTAAGCTGATTTGAGCCTGATTAAGAAAAGATAAATGTAAGAAAACTGGAGAGTACAATAAAAGTTTTGCATGTTAATTATAATGAGGGGACCAAGATGAGTTGTACACACCCACACACGCACAGATTTAAACACTCAAAATTCCACCACCGAAGAAAATTCACTATTGACATTATGCAAGTACATGGGAAAAATAAGATATATATGATGTGTGGCATATGTTTATACTGTTCTTTGTAGTCTGTGTTTTTATTTAAAAAAACCTAATGTATTTTGAAGGTCCTTCTGTGTCAGACATTTGTCTGCATTCCTTTTTTGTCTTGTATTTGGATTTCTAGTTTTCACTGCTACAGTAATCATTGCAGTGAAATGTTGCTTATGTCGTTTACTTACATTCTTCCATCCCTAGAAGTGTCATCATTGCGTCCTTTTAAGGCTTTTGGTAAATACAGCCAAATTGTCTTCCAGGGCAATCATATTTCCCTCCCATCCTGCTGCGTGGATGGTCCTGGGTCCATCCACTGGGGTGGTCTGCTCTCTTGTACTTGGCTGCACTGATGGATGATGTACTGACTACAGCTGCCCAGGAGGAGTCCTCTCGAGGGCTTCGGGGCATTGGATGAGCATCCTGAAATTGAGGCAGAATCAACCAAGTACCTTTTTCTGGGATAAAGTCCATAACTTTTATTAGAAAAAGAGTTAAGAACCACTGGTATACAGCAGGTATTTAAAAGTTATTATAGTCAGTCCATGGTCATTAAAAGAAATAAATGTAAGTGGTGGCTGAATTCATTCATAATCCCTTCATACGAAAATGACCACTATAGCTATTTTTATTTCCTCCCACAACATTTTCTGTGTGTTTTTGAGTTACTTTAAAAAAAAAAAAAAAAAACATAAATGGAACAAACTATTCAGTTTATAGCCTGCTGCTTTTGTATACTATATACTTGTCATTTTTCCATGTTAAAAATTATACATTTAAATGATGCTTTTTAACAACTACATCATATTCCATTTTTGGATGTTATTTTTTAAAGCCAGTCCTCTGTTGTTAAATCTGATGATGGTTGATTCCAGTTTATCCTTATCTCAAACAAGGCTTTGTGTCCACCCATGTACATATGTATATGTGTACTTGTTTCCTTAGGATAAATCTCTTGATATGAACATGCTAGAGTGGAGTATAGTGTGTAAGAATTCTGGTCTTATATAGCACCCTTGCCAATGCTGATTTTTTTTTCTGTTAATCTTTTACTAGAAGGGTTAAAAAATGGTGTATTATTGTTTTAATATATAGTTAGTGATGTTTAAGATTCTTTCCCCAAAATTTATCATTTAGTTTGTGTCATGCCCATTTTTCTAATGGGACTTTCTATTTTGTGTTGACGTGTAATAAATCATTATTGTTTAAGAATTAGAACATTTTATCTCTACGAATGTTTTTTCTCATTTTTTTTCATTTTCCCTTTAATTTTATTTATGGTAACTTGCAGAGTTTTATATATAGATCTCTTCATTTTATGTTAGGTTTATTCCAAACTACAGTCATGCACTGTATAATAGTGTTTTGGTCACCGACAGACTGCGCTTATGACAGTGGTCCCTAAAATCATAATGGAGCTGGAGGTGTGTAGGCTACACCATGTTGGTTTGTATCAGTACAGTCTGTGATGTTCGTACATTGATAAAATCACCTAATGACGCATTTCTTAGATTGTATCCCTGTTTTAAGTGACATATGACTGTATTTTATATATTTTTGGTTGCCCATTTATGGGATTTTACAAAATTCTATCAGTTTTAGTGAATTATTTTTAAGTAATCACTCTTTGTCTTTAAATAATATAGTTTTGTTGGTTTTATTCCCCCCTGCCTTTCATAATAATTACACACTTCTCTCTCTTTGTTTGACAGTGTTGGCTAGAATTTCTAGAAAGCTGTTCAACATTAGTCTCATCTCTGACTTTAATGGGAGTGCTGCTAGCAGCTCACTGTTAACTTTAAAGTTTACTGTTGCCTGTTAGTTTGAAATAGATATTCGTGATGATGTTAAACATCTAACCTATTCAAGCTTACTGAGTGCTTTTGGCAGATTGAATGTTGAGCATTTCTCAGATATGTTTTTTTGGTATCCAAGAGAATTGCATACCCTCTCCCCCCACCACCACTTGGGCTACTTGTGTTTTCTATTTATATTAACTTTTTGATATTTAAATATTCCTGCAATTCTAAAATAAACATTGTTTATTAAAAGAGAGATGACTTTTATAATTTTATCTGAATTTGCTGCTGTGTTATTTAGTATGTGCGCATCTATAAGGGTACTTCAAAAAAGTTCATGAAAAGATTTGTATTATCTTTTAATTTTGTTTTTCCACAGTCATTTTGAGGTACTATATTTGGTATTGGCCTGTGGTTACTTCTGTCAAGTTTGGTGTCCGGGTTATATAGCTTCATAAAAGGAGTTGATAAACTCTTCATCGTTGTCTCCATAGGCAGGAGAATTGCTAGGATGAGAATTATCTACTCATTCCCAGAGAGGTTCAAGTATTTGCCCAGAAAGTCACCTGAGTCCATTACCTTTCTGAGAGGAAATTTGTTTGACAACTCTTTCATCTTTTCTCTGATTTTTTGCAGATTTTGTTTTCTCTTGAATTACTTTTTAAAAAAAGGTTCTAGTAAATCATTCATTTTCTTGAGTTTTAAGAAAATTTATTAGAGTGGAGATAAAAAATAGTCTTTTAAATAAATCTGTTATGTTTCCTTCCTCGTTTTTTAGTTTCATATATTTACATACTCCTTTTTATTAGTCTTGCCAGAGTTATATATATTTTATAATGTTTCCATGGAAGTATCTCTTGAATTATAAATTCGACTGTTACCATGTGGTTTTTTTTTAAGGCACTGAAATTTTGTTTTTTGTTTTTTTAATTTTATTTTGTCGATATACAATGTGGTTGATTATTGTGGCCCATTACCGAAACCTCCCTCCCTCCTCCCTCTCCCCCCTCCCACCCAACAATGTCCTTTCTGTTCGCTTGTCGTATCAACTTCAAGGAATTGTGGTTGTTATATCTTCTTCCTCCCCCCCCCCGGTTTGTGTGTGTGTGTGTGTGTGTGTGAATTTATTATTTTTAGCTCCCACCAATAAGTGAGAACATGTGGTATTTCTCTTTCTGTGCCTGACTTGTTTCACTTAATATAATTCTCTCAAGGTCCATCCGTGTTGTTGCAAATGGCAGTATTTCATTCATTTTTATAGCTGAGTAGTATTTTATTACAGCTCTGTGTTTTCTAATTGAGGAATTCATATATTAATTTGTTTTTATTATCTTGGATTTGTTTTGTGGTTTTCCTTCTCATTTATTGAGTTAAATTCTTCATTCACTTTTACCTCTTCTTTCCTGTTTAATGGTGTAAAAATATTTAATGCTGTTAATTTGCCTGTTATTAATGCTTTGCCTGGTCTCAAATGCTTTGGTTTGTTATAATGTTCTCTGTAAACATTGAAACTGGTTTTGATTTCCTTTTTGATCTGAGTAATTTTAGAGAATTTTTTTAATTTTATGGTATTGATGTTTTTGTTTATGTTAATGATGGCTAGTTTTGTTGTGGAGTTGGGAGAGATCATGGCTTTATAATTTCTGCATTGGGGATTTTGAGGCTTCCTTTATGGCCTAATGCCTCTTTCTAAAAATGTTTGTAGGGTGCTAAATAAGATGATTCATCTATTGTAGTGCTATCACCATATTAATCAAATTCTTTATAGCAGGAGTCCTACACTCCAATTTTGACACTTGGCCTCGGGTCACACAGCTCAGGGCATGGTCCAGATATAAGACTGTGGGTCTGTGGTAAGCAGGAAGGCACAGGTCCTACCCAGACACCTCTCAAAATACTCTGTGGGCTCAGCAACAGAAGCCTGTTAGCATGAAGCCTCATAAGGACAAGGATCTTTGTGTTTGTCTGACTCCGTAAGTAGTACCTAGCATGTAGCAGGCCTCAGGGATTATTTATTGTTTCGAAGTCTGGGACCTGAACTTACTTTTGGGTCTCTAGTTTGCAGCCTTTATGCCACTTAAAGGCGTGCGTGCGTGCGTGCGTGTGTGTGTGTGTCCTGACAGGGACCAAGAGAGGTGTGTTTCTGTGAGATTCTCACTGTATTTCTAGCAGCTGGATAGTATTTTACTTACCATAAAAGTTCATGATTAATATTTTCTCTGAATTATATGGGTCATTTATAGTAAAGTAGCCCTAAGTTTGAAGTCCAACGTCAGCTCTACTAGTTCTAAGACTCATTTTCCTCATCTTTGAATGAGCTTGACATTATTTATCTCTCTAGCTTATTGTGAGTTATAAATGAGACAATATCTGTGCAGCAGAAAGCAGAGGGTTGCTCATTAACACGAGGAGCAGCTGTTAGTGACTGCTGTTTTCAGTGTGTTCTTGACTTTTTTTTTCTCCCTGTGGGATTTTTGTTGTAACCTCTTTCCTTCTTGATGATTCTATGTTTGCCTGATACATCCTAGCCTGTCCTCTCCTTTTGTAATTTTTGGGGTACATTATGTTTCAGTTTTGTGTCTTATCCACAGTGTTAGTTGTGTTTTGCTTTTTGAACTGATGCATTTTTATGACTTTAAATTGAAGAACTTCACTCATTCTTCACAAAGACTGCTATGTTGGTTATTCCAGCATCTTCTTTTATGTTTGTTTTTATTGACTGAATTATCATCTCATTGTTACTAAATCCAATTACTGCTTCTTTTTGGCCTGGCTCAGTCTCTTCAGGAACCTCCTCTGTTCCCGTGGAGAGTCACTTTCCACCACCAGTGTCTTTCAAGATTGACTCCCTTGTCCTGACTGTGTTTTCTGCAGCATCCAACTGGGCACTGCACTGTTCCTCATTCTGACAACAGTCTCAACAAAGAATAATTTTTATTCATTTTTTCGTCTCTTAATTCTTGATCTCATTATTGGTGTCTCCATCTAAGCCAACACCCCCTTTATTTGTTACCTTTACTTCTTTTCTCTGCTAGAACTATGCCAAATAGTCAGTAGTAGTATCTTTTCTCTTCAGGTTATAAAATCTATTTATTGTTCCCACTAGTAGTCTCCACCATGAGGGTGCACGCGCGCGCGTGCACACACACACACACAGACACAGACACATACACACACAGACACACACACACCCACCCACCCACCCACCCACCCACCCACCTTGTCTTAACTCTCTTTTTCCTTTCCTGTGAAGGAGAAGAGTGTTATCCAACTTTGGTGTTTATCCTTAAAACAGGTTGAGGTGTTCTTCCTCATAGACCTTCATTTCCACGTCAAATATATTGGAATTGTTCCACCTAGAGGGCTGGTGGCTTGGTGCGGTCTCCTGCAGTCCTGGGAGACAGGCAGGAGTGAGTAGCCGGGGTGTGCAGAGGAAGCCCCTTGGCTGTGCAGCTCAGTCTTGGTGCTTGAGAGTGCTGAGGGGGCCGCTGCCTGCCCATCAGGGAGGAAGGCCATCACTGGTGGACGGCCGTTCACCGCCCCACCAGCCTTGCCTGACAAAGAGAACCACTGGGCACTCTCACGCAGATGCCCTCGCATGCCCCTTTCCACAGCAACTTAAAGTTCTTTTTTTTTTTTTTTTTTAAATTTTATTTTTCTTTATTGGTAATTATTTGATATGCGTTTATTTATTTATTTATTTATTTATTTAATTTATTTATTTTTAAATTTTATTTTGTCGATATACATTGTGGCTGATTATTGCTCCCCATAACCAAAACCTCCCTCCCTTCTCCCTCCCCCCTCCCCCCCAACAATGTCCTTTCTGTTTGCTTGTCGTATCAACTTCAAGTAATTGTGGTTGTTATATCTTCTCCCCCCCCCCCGGTTTTTGTGTGTGTGTGTGTGAATTTATATATTAATTTTTAGCTCCCACCAATAAGTGAGAACATGTGGTATTTCTCTTTCTGTGCCTGACTTGTTTCACTTAATATAATTCTCTCAAGGTCCGTCCATGTTGTTGCAAATGGCAGTATTTCATTCGTTTTTATAGCTGAGTAGTATTCCATTGTGTAGATGTACCACATTTTCCGTATCCACTCATCTGATGATGGACATTTGGGCTGGTTCCAACTCTTGGCTATTGTAAAGAGTGCTGCGATGAACATTGGGGAACAGGTATACCTTCGACTTGATGATTTCCATTCCTCTGGGTATATTCCCAACAGTGGGGTAGCTGGGTCGTATGGTAGATCTATCTGCAATTGTTTGAGGAACCTCCATACCATTTTCCATAGAGGCTGCACCATTTTGCAGTCCCACCAACAATGTATGAGAGTTCCTTTTTCTCCGCCACCTCGCCAGCATTTATCGTTCAGGGTCTTTTGGATTTTAGCCATCCTAACTGGGGTTAGATGATATCTCAGTGTGGTTTTGATTTGCATTTCCTGGATGCTGAGTGATGTTGAGCATTTTTTCATATGTCTGTTGGCCATTTGTATATCTTCCTTAGAGAAATGCCTACTTAGCTCTTTTGCCCATTTTTTAATTGGGTTGCTTGTTTTTTTCTTGTAAAGTTGTTTGAGTTCCTTATATATTCTGGATATTAATCCCTTGTCAGATGTATATTTTGCAAATATTTTCTCCCACTCTGTTTGTTGTCTTTTAACTCTCTTAATTGTTTCTTTTGCTGTGCAGAAGCTTTTTAGTTTGATATAATCCCATTTGTTTATTTTTCCTTTGGTTGCCCGTGCTTTTGGGGTCGTATTCATGAAGTCTGTGCCCAGTCCTATTTCCTGAAGTGTTTCTCCTATGTTTTCTTTAAGAAGTTTTATTGTTTCAGGGTGTATATTTAAATCCTTAATCCATTTTGAGTTGATTTTAGTATACGGTGAGAGGTATGGATCTAGTTTCATTCTCCTGCATATGGATATCCAGTTACCCAGCACCATTTGCTGAAGAGGCAGTCCCTTCCCCAGTGAATAGGCTTCATGCCTTTGTCAAAGATCAGATGGCAGTAAGTGTGTGGGTTGATTTCTGGATTCTCTATTCTACTCCATTGGTCAGTGTGTCTGTCTTTATGCCAGTACCATACTGTTTCGGTTATTATAGCTTTGTAGTATAGCTTAAAGTCAGGTAGTGTTATGCCTCCAGCTTTATTTTTTTTTGCTCAGCATTGCTTTGGCTATGCGTGGTCTTTTATTATTCCATATAAATGTCTGGATAGTTTTTTTCCATTTCTGAGAAAAATGTCTTTGGAATTTTGATGGGGATTGCATTGAATTTGTATATCACTTTGGGTAGTATGGACATTTTCACTATGTTGATTCTTCCAATCCAAGAGCATGGGATATCTTTCCATCTTCTTGTATCCTCTCTAATTTCTCTCGACAGTGGTTTGTAGTTCTCATTATAGAGATTTTTCACCTCCTTGGTTAACTCAATTCCTAAGTATTTTATTTTTTTGGTGGCTATTGTAAATGGGCAGGCTTTCTTGATTTCTCGTTCTGCATGTTCACTATTGGAGAAAAGAAATGCTACTGATTTTTGTGTGTTGATTTTGTATCCTGCTACTGTGCTGAAATCATTTATCAATGCCAAGAGGTTTTTTTGTAGAGGTTTTAGGCTGTTCGATATATAGGATCATGTCATCTGCAAACAGGGACAGTTTGGCTTCATCTTTTCCAATCTGGATGCCCTTTATTTCCTTCTCTTCTCTGATTGCTCTGGCTAGTACTTCCAACACTATGTTGAATACGAGTGGTGAGAGTGGGCATCCTTGTCTAGTTCCTGTTCTTAAAGGAAAAGCTTTCAGCTTTTCCCCATTCAGGATGATATTGGCAGTGGGTTTGGCATATATGGCTTTAATTATGTCGAGATACTTTCCCTCTATACCTAACTTATAGAGGGTCTTTGTCATGAATGAGTGCTGAACATTATCAAATGCTTTTTCAGCATCTATAGGTATGATCATATGGTCCTTGTGTTTGAGTTTATTAATATGGTGTATCACATTTATTGATTTGCGTATGTTGAACCAACCTTGCATCCCTGGGATGAATCCCACTTGATCGTGATGAATAATTTTACGTATGTGTTGCTGTATTCTGTTTGCTAGTATTTTACTGAGGATTTTTGCATCTATATTCATCAAGGATATCAGCCTGTAGTTTTCTTTTTTGGTTATATCTTTACCTGGTTTTGGTATCAGGATGATGTTTGCTTCATAGAATGAGTTTGGGAGATTTGCGTCCATTTCAATCTTTTGGAATAGTTTGTAAAGAATTGGTGTCAATTCCTCTTTGAATGTTTGGTAAAATTCTGCTGTGAATCCATCTGGTCCTGGGCTTTTCTTTGTTGGGAGCCTTCTGATAACAGCTTCAATCTCCTTTATTGTTATTGGTCTGTTCAAATTTTCTACGTCTTCACGGTTCAGTTTTGGGAGCTTGTGTGTGTCCAGAAATTTATCCATTTCCTCCAGATTTTCAAATTTGTTGGCGTATAGTTGTTTATAGTAGTCTCGAATGATTCCTTGTATTTCCGATGAATCAGTTGTAATTTCGCCTTTTTCATTTCTAATTTTTGTTATTTGAGTCTTCTCTCTTCTTTTTTTTGTTAGCCATGCTAATGGTTTGTCAATTTTATTTATCTTTTCAAAAAACCAACTTTTTGATTCGTTGATCTTTTGAATTGTTTTTTGGTTTTCAATTTCATTCAGTTCTGCTCTGATCTTAATGATTTCTTTCCGTCTGCTAACTTTAGGTTTGGATTGTTCTTGTTTTTCTAGTTCTTTAAGGTGAAGTGTTAGGTTGTTCACTTGCCATCTTTCTATTCTTCTGAAGTGAGCGTTTAATGCAATAAATTTTCCCCTCAATACTGCTTTTGCAGTATCCCACAGGTTTTGGTATGATGTATCATTGTTTTCCTTAGTTTCAATAAATTTTTTGATTTCCTGCTTGATTTCTTCTTGGACCCATATGTCATTAAGTAGAATGCTGTTTAATTTCCATGTGTTTGTATAGTTTCCAGAGTTTCGTTTATTATTAATTTCTAGTTATAATCCATTGTGGTCTGAGAAGATACATGGGATAATTCCAATTTTTTGGAATTTATTGAGACTTGATTTGTGACCTAATATGTGATCTATCCTGGAGAATGATCCATGTACTGATGAGAAAAATGAATATTCTGAGGTTGTTGGGTGGAATGTTCTGTAGATATCTGCCAATTCCAATTGGTCTAGAGTCTTGTTTAGATCTTGTGTTTCTCTACTGATTCTTTGCCTAGATGATCTGTCTAATATTGACAGTGGGGTGTTCAGGTCCCCTGCTATTATGGTATTAGTGTCTATTTCCTTCTTTAGGTCTTATAGAGTTTGTTTTATAAATCTGGCTGCTCCAACATTGGGTGCATACATATTTATGATTGTTATGTCTTCTTGATGGATCAGTCCTTTTATCATTAAGTAGTGTCCCTCATTGTCTCTTTTTATGGTTTTTAGTTTAAAATCTATTTTGTCAGATATAAGAATAACTACTCCAGCTCATTTTTCTTTTCTGTTCGCATGGTAAATCTTTTTCCATCCTTTCACTCTTAGTCTGTGTGAATCTTTATGGTTGAGGTGGGTCTCTTGTAGGCAGCGTATAGTTGGTCCTCCTTTTTGATCCAGTCAGCCAGTCTGTGTCTTTTGATTGGGGAATTTAAGCCTTTTACATTAACAGTTGTTATTGAAAGGTGTTGATTTATTCCTAGCATTTTATTGGTTGTTTGGTTGTCTTAGTTGTCTTTTGTTCCTTGCTTCTGATTTACTGTTTGGTTTCTGTGTTTGTTGGTTCTTTAGGTTGTAGATAGCGTTTTTGTTTGATTGTTTTCTCTTAATGAATGCCTTTTGTATTATACTAGTGGGTTTTGATTTTTCTTGGGTTTTTATGGCAGTGGTAGTTATTTTTCAGGAACCAAACCCAGTACTCCTTTGAGGATTTCTTGTAAGGGTGGTCGTGAATTCCCGCAGTTTTTGTTTGTCTGAGAAATATACTATTTGCCCTTCATTGCAGAAGGATAGCCTTGCAGGATAGAGTATTCTTGGCTGGCAATCTTTGTCTTTTAGTATTTTGAATATATCATCCCATTCCTTTCTGGCTTTTAGGGTTTGTGATGAAAAGTCTGATGTTAGCCTGATTGGGCTCCTTTATAGGTGATTTGACATATCTCTCTTGCAGCTTTTAAGATTCTCTCTTTGTGTCTGAGTTTTGCCAATTTGACTATAACATGTCTTGGAGAAGGCCTTTTTGGGTTGAATACATTTGGAGATCGTTGAGCTTCCTGGATCTGAAGATCTGTGATTTTTCCTATACCTGGGAAGTTTTCTGCCACTATTTTGTTGAATATATATTCAATGCAATCTCCGTTTTCCTCCCCTTCTGGAATACCCATTACTCGGATATTTGAGCGCTTAAGGTTGTCTGATATCTCTCTCAGATTTTCTTTAATGTCTTTGATTCTTTTTTCTTTTTGTCTGCTTGTGTTATTTCAAACAGCCCATCTTCAAGTTCAGAGGTTCTCTCTTCATCTTCGACAAGCCTGCTGGTTAAACTCTCCGTTGTGTTTTTTATTTCGCTGAATAACTTCTTCAGTTCGGCAAGTTCTGCTACATTTTTTTTCAGGACATTGATTTCCTTATACATTTCCTCTTTCAGATCCTGTATACTTTTCCTCATTTCATCATGATGTCTAGCTGAGTTTTCTTGTATCTCATTCAGTTTCCTTAGAATTATCACTCGAAATTCCTTGTCAGTCATTTCAAGGGCTTCTTGTTCTATAGGATCTAGAGTTTGAGATTTATTAACTTTTGGTGGTGTACTTCCTTGATTTTTTGTATTTCTGGTATCTTTTTTTTGATGTTTATTCATTGTGGCAGGGGGTTTCACAGTCCACCGGTTTGAGACTAATAACTAACTAGGATGTTGCTGTGGTTGCTAATTTCATATGGCTCCCTCTGTGACTGCTCAGTTGGCCTCTAGTGCCTTGTGTGTATGGTTGCCTCGGGTCTTGGGCTTCTCCAGGGAGCCACCTTTCTGGTCAGCTTGGACTCTGCTGGGCTGGTGGATCACGTACCACAGGGTGTGTGATCACTGTTGAGCTTTCACTTCCTGTGCAGGACTTCTCCCTGTTCCGTGTGCTCTGGCCCAGGCTGTTGGATCGTGCAGTGGCGACCGCACAGGGTGTGTGGTTTCTGTCGAGTCTCTGCCTCCCTGGCCGCATGTCTCCCCACTCTGTGCGCACTGGGCTGGGCTGGGACGTGTCTTCTGCAACCCTCGTCTATCAGCTGGGCCTTCAAGACCCTGCTCGGCACTGCCTCGCCCTGGAAGTCTACCAGGTTTCTGGTAGGCACAGACGACCGGTCGCTCTGGGTGCCTTAGTAGCACTGTGTAGATCTTTCTCGGGACTTGTTCACCTTTGTATTCCCCCGGCATGGACCGAGTCTAGCGCCCGCCTGCAGTCAGCTCTCCGGCAGGTTCAAGCAGACTTGGGAACTCTTCTACCACACTATTCCCAACCAGAAATTGGTTAGGCGTTTTTCCGAACTGGTGGCCGCAGAGATGGTATCTGCCTCTCAGTAACAGGAAGTTTACCGGGGGCCGGAGTCCAGGGTGTGGTGGAGTGACAGTCGGCCCTGCCCGTACTTCCTTGCCCTCCCAACACTGGCCGGGGACGCCCCACGCCACCAGCCCCGCCAGAGAACCACGGAGGGAGTGGGAGGGGAGGCCGGCCCGCAAGCCCCGGGAAGCCCCGCAATGGGACAAGCAAGTTGGAAGGCTCAGTGAGGAGACGAGCCGAGCCGAGCCGGAGCTGCCAGCACCTGGGAAAATGGAGGCAGCCCCGGGGCGATGAGTGGCCTGGTGATGCAGGCGGAAGCCAGGTGGGCGTCAGCCCCCCGAGCAGGGCCTGGCCAGGGGTCACTCACAGGGCTGTGCCAGGTTGGGCGCTCACTCTCTGCCTCTGGTTTGTCACCTTCCCCGTTCTCAGCTGCCGCTGCCTCGGGCTGCTTGCTCGGTCCTGCGGCGCGGCTCGGGCGCTCCCAGGAATCTTCTTTTATGCTGGCCTGAAACCTCGAATCCTGAATAGGGCAGCTGGCCACCTTCAGCGCGGCCCCGGCCTCCGGGATTCTGTCTGCATCCACAGCAGCCCTGGTGCCGTGTTCCCTGTTTAGAGACTCGCTTTTGCAGCTAAGAAACAGTTCTTTTCCTGCTACATTCTTCAAAGCTGTTGCCTGTAATTGAGGCAGCCTCTCCTGTCGAGGGCAAAGTGGCGGTCAGCCCCCACGACTGGCCACCAGCAGCGGTCCTCCCTTAAGAGATGGCAAGAGGAAGGTCCACAAGTTTCCCAGCTGCCTGAGGCCCAGTGGCCGCCTTTTCCACCTCAGCTACTCCACGCCAACCGCCGCAGCCACCGCCATCTTGAAACCCTAAAGTTCTAAATAGTGTGCCGTCCCCCCCTGGGGCTGAGTTTGCGTTTCTGCATTGGAGGACAGGGGATGAGCATTGAGATCTCCTCTCCTGCCTTCCAGTGAGGAGTCACAGGTTTTATTGATGGAAGGGAGCTGTGGATAGCTGGGAGATCTCTCTCTACTTTGCTCTTTGAGAGTGTTTTCTCTTTGGACTTATCAGTTGAGGTAGGGCTTGGGCACAGATTCTAGAATTTATCTTCTCATCACGCTGTTATATTCTGGTCCTTTCTCATACTCAGGCTTCAAGAGGAGTATTTCCAGTATATTCATTGCATTGCCCTCTTGTTAGAGTCTTGTTCTTCCTCATACTCATGTCTTAAAATAAATGTTTTAATATATACATTAAATATTAGAGTCTATAAGGAATATGTGTTCTTAGAAACAAAACCTGGTGGTCTGTTTAACCTAAGGACTTGGTCCTACAAATTGATGTTTTAAACTTTATTTTGATGGATTTATTTTTTGTTTTCCAGAGAGTAGCTGTTTCTGCTCTTGCATATTTTCCCTATGTCTTTCTGTTGCACTTGACAAACTACCAGTAATTAACTTACATTCTGCAGTAAGAGCACAGTGCTGCTGAGAGCAGAAGTTGATTTGTGAAGTTCAGTATACTTTCTTGCAAAGATTAAACCCACCCCATGCACAGAAACTAACATTATTACTATTAGTTGTTGTAATATAATAAATCCATCACTTTGGGAAAAACATTTCAAAATTTCTTACCTACTGCTAAGTAAAATAGCATTATTCTATTTTTAATAATTTTAAAATTATTTAGCTTTTTCCTACTTCTCTTTTTAAAAGAAACAAAAGTAGTATAGTGAGCAATGCAGGCATTTGAGGATTAAATTAAACAAATGAAATGTAAGGGTTGTGTGATATTACCTCTACTTAACTCACTTAGGAAACTGAAAAGCTGGGGGATTCCTTAGCTCTCTTGGGTTTCTGCGGGTGGGTTTAATTAGGCATTATTCTTTTATACGCTTTTTGGAATCACAAACATCTTAAAGCAACCATATACTTTTTAGTTTAATTGCAGATGTTAATAAAGAAATGCTGTATTAACCTACTTATGACTTCTAGGAATTCTGGAAAGTAAAAGGCTGGACCTTGTTAAGGAGAAAACCATTAATCAGACCATTGGCAATGTCCTTTACCATGCAGCTGATTTGCCGTTATGGTGGCAGGTGCCACAGTATGTGCTGATTGGGATCAGTGAAATATTTGCAAGTATATCAGGTAAGACTTCCTTAGTGTCAGGAGTGTCTGAATTTAGTCACAAAATAATAAGAGCTATGATGTTTTTGTTATACTGTTAGAATATGTTGAGACAAAAATAACATAGTACTTGCATATTTTCTGGCAGGGAGTTCTGGTATAAATATTAATACTATGGTTGAGTTTCTCTTTTCTTGATGTAAAAACAGTATTCCCAAAAATAATTTCATAAAAATGTATTAATTACCTTACCTTATAGGTGCCATAGGAGAGAGAAGAAGAAAGAAAATCGCTATTGAACAGTTTATGCTAGGTCTGGTGCTTCCTAACAAAGCCCTTTGCAGTGATTCTATGATAGCCAACCCTGAGGACATAAATCACAGCTCACAGTTCTTAGTGTTGTTAGTTTAGATTTATGTAAAGAAGCAAATCTAATTTTTAAAAACATGTTCTCACAGGCCTCTCCTTCCCCATTAGTGAGATTCTGGTGGTAAAGACAAGTATATTCTGGGCAGATCTGTTTCTGTCTGCTTGAAGCAGGAGAAAAGAGGAAATTAGTGATATTCAGAGGCTGGATGTATTGTGTGGGTAGCAGAAGGTGGTGGTTTTCACCTCTCTTCCCCTCTCAGAAAATTCATGCAGAACTGGCTAATGAATTTGTGAAGGGAATAAATCACAGCAGAATGGTGTTTCATTTAGAATGCATTGCAGATCTCCACGTCTAGTTATTATAAAAATCTAAATTTATAGATGGACCTGCTGAAATTGTTTTAAAATATATTGCCTTTGAAATAGAATTCTTAAGTAGAGTTCCCATTTTAGTGTTAGTGTATGTGCTTTGTTTTCAAACTCCTGTTACTTGAGAATATAGGAAAATTTTATTTCTTTAACCTGTTTCTTTGCATAAGGAACAAAAAATTCCAAGCTGACAAATCAAATGTTACCTTTAAGTTTGAGAAATAGGAGTTAGTTACCTTTAAGTGTGAGAACTAGGAGTTAACTTTTTTTTAGGAGTTGTTGTAGTGGATAGGAGAATAAGCAAGTAGCTTGTGGCCATTAATTTCTTGAGCTTGAGTAAGTACTGTCTTTATAATAGGGAAGGGATAGTGCCTGCTGGAAGCTCTTAATCCCTAAATTTAACCTGTGCTTATTCTCTTGTATGCAGCAAGAGCATTGATGTGATGCGCCACGGTGCACCTTTCACAAAAACCACCCTCCCTTTTCTTTCCATAGGTCTAGAATTTGCATACTCAGCTGCCCCCAAGTCCATGCAGAGTGTCATCATGGGCTTGTTCTTCTTCTTCTCTGGTGTCGGGTCATTCGTGGGCTCAGGACTGTTGGCACTGGTGTCGGTCAAAGCCATCGGGTGGATGAGCAATCACACAGATTTTGGTAAGAGCCAGCATCCTGTCTTACTGAAAATAAGTGATGGAAAGCCACGTGTACTCAAGCCCACTATGGGAGATTTGCAAATGAGTGAAGTTGTTTTCACATAGATGGGCCTGTGCGAAGAGCTACATGCACACTGTTACTTGTCCTACGTAGGGCCACTTAACGTTATTTTATCTACTCATGTCATTAACAGTTTCTTGAAAGACAAGTAAGTGTTCAAATCCTGGTGTCTAGATCTATCCCAGCTACACCCTGGTAAGCAGCTGCTGCACTGATTGTTATTTACTTGAAATATTCTTAATTAATAGATTGGCTTCTGTACCTTAATGTCTAGCACTGTTTTTACGAGGCAAATGCAATCTGTATCACAAATTTCCCTTTATTTAGTTTAGTTTTGTATTTTCTTTTTCTTTTCCTAATAGAACCTTTTAGTTTTCTGATATTAAAAAGGTAGGAATAGAGAGTAGGTTGCTTTTTTAAATAAACAGATAGTACTCATGATCAGTCATGATGGGATTTTGCAATCAATGCCAGTAGATGGCATCTTGGGCGTTGAACAAAATCACTCACCAAAGATCAGTTTTGCTTTCTCCAGATTTATGATAGCTTTTAAGTGGATGCAGGAGATGAAGGTTTCTTTTCTTTTTTGTGTGTGTGTTTTGTCTGTGAAACCAACCTTATTACTTTTTCTTGTATAATCATGAAGACTTCCTCCGGTTCAGTAGTATTTAGCTACTTTTAGGTTATAATCCCCTTGAATATCTGATGAAAGTTTAGGGACTTTTCTGTAGAAACTGCAGAATTCACAAAGACCTTCCATGATTGAGTTAAAATTCCTGTGGAGTCAATAATGTACTATCCAGAAACCTAAGCCACCACTGTCCCCACGGGCACTTGTCACTGATGTTTTCCAGATGAGGAGCTGCTCCGTGGAAGGCCTGGGACTGGTTCTGAAGAGAGGAGGCAGATCTGGGGCTTTTGTGTTTATTCTCAGCCTCTAGGAGGATAAACCACCTCTGGAGTGATTCCACTTGCACAGCGAGGTGCTAGAACTCTCCTAGGTTCCAGGTGCCACACAGAACAGACATCTTTCAAAGAAAGACTCATTATAGGGACCTAAACTCTATAGTCCTCAAGACATAGGTTCTGGTTCTTTATTTATCTTTTAATGTGTATAAAGGATTGACTTTTTTGTCTTTGTTTCCCAGTAACTTATTTCTCTCATTATTTAACATAATATCCCAAAGTTTACATGTCATTCATCATTTATTTCTGGTAGGTTCTCTGTAAACTTTCCATTGTGCAGTTCGTCTCTAGTATTTGTACATCGGGCCTGGATTCTATTTGTTGTTGTTTTCATGTTGTTTTGCAATATATTTGTAAACAGCCCCCAAACTATATACTCTAGTCATGTACAATAGCTTCTTGTTTTTGCATCGACAAGGAGCATTTGAGGTCCTTCTGTTGCGCAGCCTTGGTGTCCTGTGATGTGGGAACCAACACCAAGGACACAGACACCTGTGCCTCACCTTACTTGGGCGAATGGCTGTCAATGATGTTGATTTGGGGAGAGAATGGGATGAAATGGGACCCCTCATGCTTGCCTATGTAGGAGGAGCATCAGTGCCGGTACCATATTCCCTGCACTTCCTCATCGCATCAGCATTCACATGCGTGACGAAGCAGGCCGTGCTACAGCGGGCTTAGCATGTCACATTGGACACAGGAAGTCACTTCCTATATAGTTACAGGACAATAGCTTTAGGAAAAATTTTCCCAAATTTTTATTGCATTGTTTCCTTCTTTACCTGTCCTCCCTGCAGGCTTTTTCTTTTCTCTATTATTATTATTTAAATTGGGAATAACTTTCATACTATAATGTGTACTAATCTTAAGTGTGCAGCTTGATATGGTTTTAGTCCAGATTAAAATGCACAATATTTTGGAAGCCTTCGTTATTTCTTTTTTTAGTTAATTCCATCTCCTCAAGGAAGATAAATGCTGTTCCATTGTCGGTCACCACAGATCACTTTTGCCTGTAATTGTGCCCTTTTGGACTGTCTTCTTTCGCACAGCACTTATGTCAGTGAGAGTCCTTCCTAGTAATTTGTTCTTTATTATTTCTGAGTAGTGCTCCATCGTACAAGTATGTCAGGATTGATGCGTCCATTCTGCTATTGATGGATGTTTGGGATGCTGCCAACATGGGCTGTTGTGCATAAAGCTGCTGTGAATGTGATTGAACTTGAATGTTGGTGGATAGATACACTCATTTTCTGAGGTCCGGGAGTCCATCTTGTCAAACATTAAAGCCCCAGTGTTTGCTGTCTTTATTATTCTTCTGTCTGTAAAGAGGCCCCAGAAATCACAGGGGGGTTGCTGCTTAGGTGAGGGGTGTCTCTCTGAACATGCTGCAGAATCCCACACTGAGATTGATCCTGACACAGTGTGGCATGCATGTCTGTCTGCTGGCTCTGCACAGGCTAGCACAGTGTACAGTCCACTTGGCCTGACAGCTCTGAGCTTTGGAAGTTTTAAATGACTTTAATTTGTGGACATGCATATTTCAAAACTGGCACATAAAATGATGTGATATTTTGATGACAGTCTTGTCCTCAGGTGCTAATTCTGTATGGTGGTGACGGCTAGCACCAGGCTCTCTGTGTCACCAAGTACCCAGGACAGAGCCTGCTAAGTAGTAAGGGCTCAAGCAATATTTTGAAATACCTGTTGAAAAAATAAAACCTTATTCTTATAGAAATTCAAGGTATTAGCAGGTCTCTTCCCAAATCAATAGACATGGAAATTATTATCTTCTGTAACCTCTATGAATGAATTCTTTAAAAATATGAGTGCTTATTATACAAACATGCATATTATACATATTCATTAATTGTGTTTATTTGATAAGTGCATTGTTACATGTTTATCTAATATTAATGAGTGTATGCTCAGAGAGGAAGAGAAAGGAAGTTTCAGAATAACCCAACTTAAAAAAAGATCCTCAGAATAAAGGAAGTTTCACTTTTTTAAACAAACAAATTAGAATGTGCTTTTGAAGCATATCAGAAAGCACAGCAACTTTCATTTTAAGAGATCAGCTTCCTCTAGTGACATTGCCGACCAAATACATCTGTTTAGAAATGTCTCCGAGATGCTTTTCAGTGGGTGTCAGATGGTGTAAATGGTTCTAAGTCTGTGGGCATGTGGGGACAGAGGTGGCACAGTTGTGGAAGCAGAAATAAGTCTTTGTGACGTGCTTGAGCTGGCTCTCAACGTGTCCTACATGGTTGGGCATGCCATTTTCTACACACATCATGCACGTGTCTACACACTGAGTGGTAGTATCAGCTGGTGCTTTCAGAACTCTCTTCCCCGTTGGAAAGACCTACTACAGGATCGATAGTTCTGGACCTTTGTGTAAAGTGGAGATTATCACAGTGGCACATAACAATAAAGTCTTTATTAGGTACTTTACCTGGACCTTTACTCCTGTGATAACACTCTCTGGTAGGGTAGGGTTTTTCCCATTTTACAGATGAGGAAACTGAGCACAGAGAGCGCAAGCAACTTGGATTTTAACCTTGTTAGTGAGCTCCACAGTCCATGACCTGAACCTCTACACTCTGCAGCCTCCTTGGGGTTTATTGGGAGTTGAACAAAACATTACATATAAAATGCCTCAGTAGTGCTTGGCACAAAGTTGAGTATTGGTATATGTTAGTTAACATTAGTATTAACATATGCAGATATGTCAGGTCTGTGTCAATTTGCAGATGCTAAAGCCTGAAAATGTCTCGGAAAAATGAAAAAACTGAACTCCTGTCTTCCTATAATGCACGGAATACATTTTCCAGCTGTCCACCCTGGCTTGTGGAGGGTACATTGGAGTGTGCTGTTTCATGTCAGTGAACTACGTAGTGAACTGAACTCATGGTTTTCAGGCCGTATTATTGTGCCGCCGTGCTGTTGAAAAGTGTACAGATTCCATTGCCACATTATAAAGAGTATCCACTTTAGGATTTGATACGGAGACAATCAGGTGCTCTTTTTGTTATCTTCATGCTTGCCTTTCTGAAAAACACGAGCTCCACATGGGCATCACCATAAACATAGGAAATTCCCTGATGCTAGTCAAGGGGGTAAACACTGCATGGAAAAAGGCAGGAAGGAAATACACCATACCGTCCAGCACTTGCTGCTGGTGGCAAGAACACAGTAAGGTGACTTTACTCTCCCCATATTTTCTGTTGGTGGGGGTGGTGAACAGATTAAAGGCGACTTAACACTTTTTCTCTTGCCGCTGTCTCTCCAAGGTGGACATGCCACCTGTGTCTCACACTTTGTACCACTCCTCGGCAGCCCCAGGTGTAGGTCTTCCTGAGCACAGGGCTGTGGAGCAGGAGGGGCAGGGCTCACTGTGTGCAGCCTGAATCTAGAGCCTGGTGGAGACAAGTTGACCTTGGGTGACTTGGCCTCTCTGATGCTTTTGGGAACACAATACTTGTGTATTGAGAATTACGGAGGTGTGATTATTGTTTTATCATCACAGTTAAGTCACCCTGACCTTAGCAGGAACCAAATTAAATAGTAAAAGCTTTAAAAATATCTCTAGACATGCAGCTTACATGCCTCTTTTCATTTTCTCTAGGTAATATTAATGGCTGCTATTTGAACTACTACTTTTTCCTTCTGGCTGCTATTCAAGGAGCTACCCTCCTGCTTTTCCTTATTGTTTCTGTGAAATACGACCGTCAGCGATCAAGAGCAAACGGAGTGCCCACCAGCGGGAGGGCCTGACATTTCTGAGGTCCAAGGACAGTTCATTAGACTGTTGTGTCAGTAAATGTCTGGAAGTGCACTGAGAATAGGCAAAATTCTAAGTTGCCGTAAAGTGTCTGACTTTCCTAAAACATGCATGTTGCCTGGATTGGTTTCTTCTTTCCTTCTGCCCCAGTGAACTAGGTAAGTGCCTTCCTGTATTTATCTCCTGGCACGCTGGGCCCTCCTGGAGGAGAAATGCAGATTTTAAGTATGTTGCTTCTCATGATTAAAGGTCTCTCTGTGAACCCTGTAGCTGCGTTTCTTCTTTTACAAGAACACACAAATGGAGACTACACACATGTTGGTTGGCATCCCAGTTTCTTAAACAAGTATTATTATCACTTCATTCCCACAAGCCACACAATCTCACTTTTTTTCTTTTTTTAATTAATAAACATCTACTTATACTGAGGAATGTGAGGATTTTTTTTTACAGATAAAAGTGTGATCAAATGAAATGATTTTATATAAACATCATGTTTATGGTTTTCCTTCATAAGCCACAAATCTTGCCACATTCTTTGGTCCAGGGTGAGAGTGAATATACTTCATCTGCCTCAGAAAATACACATTTTTTAAACCCTCGGCATTAATTTTTTTTTCTTTTTAAGAAAGAATATACATCATGGATTATTTAACATCATGTGTCCAATCTTGAGCTACAGAACAACTTAAAGGGTATTTTAAACCTTAACTCGTCAGTCCTTATATATAATTTTATTTAGGGTACCAGTGAGACTAAACACCAATCATGGTTTGATGTAAAGAAAACATTCTTTTAAACAGAATGAGTATAATTAAAAATAATTGAAAATGTTAAATGTGAACTTGAGGTGTTTGACTAGTCACCAACTTTTGTATTGTTGTTTTACATGTATCTGGATTCTAAGTTTGTTGAACAAACTATTTTGTATTTGTTGCTGTATTTTCGATTAACTTTATAATAAAAAGCATCTCAAATTTGAGACTCATCAACTAGTTCTATATGTTGTTTGTCCTCAGTCATCATTTATTTAGCATTTACATATGGATATCGTGAGGATTCCTAAACTGTCATATTGAAGATGGTAAATTTTCTGAGTCAGGAATTGATTAGGTTAAAATGCCTGCTCCTGACACAGCTCTTTCCAAGGTGGTGATTCTGAAGCCCACTTTGAATTATAGTTTCAACATTTGGAGGAAACAAATATCCTTCCATAGTTGTTTGATTATTTTGTAATACACAGTATAGAAGAACTACAGAAAAATACAAGGAAACCTCGACCAGTGGAGCTAGGATAGAGTGGGGAGAGATGACTCGTGTGTTACTGGTTCTCAGAGGGGTTAGAGGTGTGTTTGGGTTACAAATAAAAGGGGTTGAAAAGTACTGCTCTGGGAAATATATTATTTTCCAGAGGTATAATTTTATGTCTTTAGGATATTGTAAAATATTTTCTTTATGAGGAATTTGTCATGAAGCTCAGTCAGTCAGAGCGTGGGGTTGTAACACCGAAGTCAAGAATTCTGATCCCCGTACTGGCCATCTGCCAAAAAAAAGAAAAAATTTGTCACGAAAGAAAAATAAGGTCCTGGTATGAGAACTCTTACACCCTTCCTTGTAATGTGTTGTGCTGTTGTTGGTGCCCTGGGCAGCACGGAGGCCATGAGTGAACGGCCAGATCCCCTGGCCTGGCAGCCCCGTCTGATCGGCCCAGGTGCACACTAGATGCGCCCTAACGTGATGAGGGCAGATTCTCTCCAGAAAGTTAGCTGAAGATTGGCACAATCAGGGTAACAAGGTGTGATGTTGTGTTATAATGAGAAACAGCATTTGGTCTCTGCCCCAGGTTTCTAAAGCCCTTGGAGACAGGGGTATAGGGGAATCTTTTGTTCTGATATTTGGTCTTTGACCTGGATTCCTGACACAGAGCTCCTAAAACCTTTGTTATTTTCTAGGTGATGGGAGCATCTTTTGTTGTAATGAGGCCACCCTTGGTGAGGTCCTGGGTAGACTTGGGGTGGGGGCTGTTTGCCAGGGGAACCAACCATGTGATTAGAGGGTTGGAACCTTCAGCCCCACCCCTCCCCCCATCTCAGGAGAGGGGAGAGTGGCTGAAGTTTGAGTCAATCACCAGTGGCCAGTGATGTAATCAATTATGACTGATTACGCCTCCATAAAACCCCAGTGGGAACAGGGTTCTCAGAGCTTTCTAGTTGCTTGAATACGTGGGGGTTCCTGGAGGGCAGCCCACAGAGGGCACGGAAACTCGGCACCCCTTCCTCCATAGCTCGCTGTATGCACAGCTCTTCGTCTAGTCTTGTAGTAGCCTTTGTGTTTCCCTGAGTTGTGTGAACCGCTCAGTAAATTAATTGAACCTGAGGAGGGAATTTCTGAAACTCCCTATTTATAGCTGGTTGACAAGACGTATGGATGACAACCTGCTACTGGGGCTGGCATCTGAAGTCGGGGCAGCCTTGTGGGACTGAGCCCTCAACATGTGGGGTCTGCTTATAGGTAGAGACAGTGTCAGAACTAAATTACAGGAGACACAGGCGGTGTCTACTAGAGAACTGCCTGATGTGGGGGGAACCCTCCTTCACATCTGGTGTCAGAAGTGTTTTGTGAGAGCAGAGAGAAAAAACTTGTTTTCTACAGACATCCTTTTACGTTTTTAACTGAATTTAGATAGGCTCACCCTACGGCACTGAATAGTAATTGAATAAGTGAATACAAAAAAGCAGTATGCCCTTTTAGAGGATTTTTAAAAATATGTGTTTTCCCTGAAGACTTTGACGTGTCTTTAACCAGTTCTTACTGGCCTCATAGAGTAAATGTTAGTACACTGCCTCTGAAGACACATCGACTTTCTTCCTACCAAAGCTGGGTAGAGAAGAGCGCTTTTTCCACAGTGTCCTGGACTGATGTAGAAAGGAAGTTTTTAATCAGACCTAGCTTTTTCACAGAAGCTTGCAATCCTGGTTTCAAACAAGGGCCTGTCAAGCAAGTCTGCCGGTCAGTGAGGTTTGAGTGGCTGAATTTGAGATGCTTCTTCCTGATGGACTGGGGAAAGCATAACACTGTGTCACATCCCAGAGTTTCAGAACAGCCAGTCCTTTCAAAATTACGTTGGGCCCATCCAAAACCCCAACCACTTCTAAACTCTAGGTAATAAAAAATAGATGATCTTCAATATTATCAAATTGTTCCACTTCGTGCAAAATGATTTCATCACTTGAAAATCAAAGCACATTAAGGAAGAGTGAAGCACTATAATAATTTGAAATCGCTGCATACCACAAAGTGATTCATGATTATAAAAACGAGCTGAGTATTTTATGGGGATTTTCAAATAGAAGTCACTTGAGTAAATATTTTTAAATTTTCATTCTAACACCGTCTTTTTTTTTAAATGGGGCCTTTTAAAGGAAATAATACAAAAAAGTGATATGTTGAACTAGAACATATTAAGGTAGATGAAAAATACAAAATGTAAAAGAAGTGAAGGAAAAAAATCCAATGATACAAAGCTGGGTAATAATATGATGATAATGTGAAAAAGTCAGCATTCGCTAATTTCCAAATTAGCTAAATGTGCTTGGGTTTTGATAGGGCTGCTTGGAAAGGAGCCAGCCCCTGCCGGGGACTTTATTTCTCGTCTCTTACTTAACCTTCTCAAACCAGTGCCCAGGAAAGAATCGTCACCTGACGCAGGGGAGCACACAGACTTAAGTCACAGGCTCTGAGGGGCAAAGACGGGTTGTGTTCTCTATGCCAGGCTGTGTCTCCCGTGGCATCAGGACCCAGCAAAATGGACCAGATGGGAGCGGGAGAAGGGGAGCAGACTGCACTATTAGCCCCTGACCTCTAGGACTCTGTCTCTAACTTTGCCTAATGCTCAAGCAGAGCTGCTATCCTTAGTTGTTTTTAAAGCTATGTCTATGTTAACCCTTCTCTTTCTGGAGCTGTTTAGTCATTAATCACTAATTTTTCCTGCAGAGCCCGAGCCTAAACTGCATTCCCAGAGAGATAGGAAATGGGGTCCTGCACATCTGATGACAGTGATTTGGGCATGAGGTGTACATTTGGAGTCTTATTTGGGTAGCTGATACAGCCTGAGTGTGAGTGAGCTCAGTAAAAGCCTGAGCATGAGTAGTGCAGGGATCTGACCAGACGCTTCTATGCCTTCAAGACAAGGAGGAGGGAGTGGCCAAAACCATCACATGCTCCTTCTGAGTAGGCTGAGTCCTGGGGGCCCATGGCCACAGGAGAACACTGCTGCTCTGAAGGGAATCACAGAAAAGGGGCCCTGCAGGACAAGGGAGGTTTCTACTTTTTAAGAATGAGGAAATGAGAAATTAGTATTTTCACGAAATTCTGAGATCTGTGTGAAGTGAGTATTGTCCTGAGAAAGGGTTGGATTCCCAAAGTTCTTGCTGCCTGGGATGGGCACAGGTCCCAGGAGTTAGGAATGGGTTTGGATTCATCAAGATGAGAGGAGGAAAAGGTACAGATGTTTTTACAACCCCCTCCACACGGCAGGGTCCTCAGCCTGGCTAGAGGACACCGCTCAGGGAGAATCTTCTCCAAATCCTCATTCTTAGCAAAATCCCAAGGGAGAAATGCAAGGGACAAACTTTGGGGGAAAAAGAGTGGAAAAAGCCGTGTATCTGCCAGGATGGTATGGCTGGCCAGGTGGGCCCAATTGGATGTGAAGGTCAGAGGACACAGAAGGCCAGCACTCCCGTGATATAGCCACCTCTTAGGATCCATCCCAGTAGAGAAATAGATGGCTATGGTACTGGGCTGAGTAGCATCCCCCCAAACCAGTGTCTATCGGTATCCTGTGAATGTGATCTTACTTGGAAAAAGAGCCTTTGCAGGTGGAATCAAGTTAAGGTGAGGTCATACTGGATTAGGGTGGGGCCTAAATCCAATATGACTGATGTTCCTATAAGAAGAATGAAATTTGGACCCAGACACAGAGCCATGTGAAGATGGAGGCAGAATTTGGAGTGATGCAGCCACAAGCCCAGGGACACCAGGACTGCCCAGAGCCATCCGAGGCTGGAAGAAACAAGGAGGAACCCTACCCCAGGTCCTTTAGAGGGAGCATGGCCCTGCTGACACCTTGGTTTTAGACTTCTGGCCTCCAGAACTGTGAGACAATAAATTTCAATTTTTAAGTCACCCAGTTTGTGGTACTTGTTAACGACAGCCACTGGAAATGAATACAGCTGTTTCCTAGGGCTGCTGCCAGGTGACCTAAAACAGTAGAAATTTATTCTCTTTTGGTTCTGTAGGTTAGAAATTTAAGGCAGTTGTCACTGGGCTAGCAACAAGGCTGCCTTTCTTGCCTAAGGTTCTCGGGGAGAATCAGTTTTCTTTTGCAGCTTCAAGAGGTGCTGCATTTCTTGGCTTATGGCCCCTTCCATCTGTAAAGCCAGCAGCAGTGTCTGACCTCCCCATCTACCCCGCTACCTTCCACTTTAAGGACCCTTTTGATGACCCTGGCCCTGCCTGAATAATCTAGGATGATTTCTCATGTTGCAGTCAGCTAATGAGCAACTGTGATTCTCTGCCATACAAGGAGACATATCCACAGGTCCCAGGAGTTAGTATGTGGCCGTCCATGGGGGCCTTCATCCTGCCTACCATAACGGCACAGAAACCAACCTGGTCGACTGGCAACCAGAATCCCAGAACGTTGAAGCGACTTGCGTGAGGCCCTGACATGTCACAGGAGAAGTTCATAGTAAATCAAAATATCTTCCACATATACAGTCGGTAAAAATGCTAAAAACTGCTCCCTCTAGGACTGGCAGTGCTGATAGTCAACAAAATTAAACATTTTTTGATAGAACCAGACGTGAAGTTTTATACTTTATATTACTGCATAAGTTCAGTTCGTGGGTACAAATATGGACATGAACAAAAATGTCAGTTTTAGGAAACTGAATTGGTAAGAGTACCGAGTCTCTCTATGCCATGTATTGTGAAGTCGTGCAAACTGCCTGAGTACAGCCTATCAGCCCGAAAATAAGCACGATCATGTCACCTTAGTTTCTTTTCATTTTTGGTCTAGGATTTTAATTTTTCTACATCCTGAACACAAAATTAATATGTTCCTGAAGTCAAGAAAATTGCAGCCAGGCCATTTATATGAACTGAAAGTTAAACATTTGCTCTGCTTATTAAGACGCATTAAGCAGTACTTTATTACCCACATAGCTCTAACTAGAATCCCATCTCCACCAGACAGAAAGCTTATTTGTGGTCGCTTTTCACATTCACACTGCAATTTAAAATCCATCAGGGAAATCGAAAAGAACTCAGGGCTGTCGCTAAGTGATATCTTTAAAGCAGAATGTGCTGATAGTAAAGGGTTTGCTACCGCCAGTGCCTTTCTTTGGGGGGGGGGGGGGGCAGGGCATGACCTTCTACATAGAAGCAGGCCAAGGAGCTTCTTCTTGAGCAGACCGAGGACGCAGTGAGTGCACAGCGGGGGCCACAGGACTTTCCTATGAACAGGTGGAGCATGGAGTGCCAACATGCCTATCTTCCTGCATGAGAGTCCCAGTGACAGCTCCGGGCCCAGGCGCCTGGGACCTGCTGCTCTCACACCTAGGTTGCCAAAGGCTTCCTTGCAGAATTATGAAGTCAGTGGGGCAGCATCTGCATGCTTATATCTTCTATCCTGCATGTGTCCTTTGCAGCATTTGAGTACTGGTGTGGTCGGAAACCAAAGTGAGAACCACCTCTCCATGGGAGGTGCTCTGGTCTCCAATATGAAAGCTGGACCAGACTTCTTGGACCTGAAGTGTTCGCCTCACCACATTTCTTGCCAGCAATCACCTTGATTCCCTGTGATGCTATTGGTGTTCAGTCTGGGAGCCTTTGTTGTCCACGGGGGGCCCCTCATTCTAAATGAACAAGTGCACATAGGGCTCATAGGGCTCACGTGGCCCTTCATGTAGGGTGGTCTTAAAGTGAATTGTGTTCTTTGGGAGCAGGCACTACTTGGTGCATTTGTTCTACATTTTTTAATATTTATTTTTTAATTGACGTGTAAAAATTGTATATGTGTATTGTTTACATGTTGTTTTGGAATGTGTATACATTGTGGAATAGCTAAATCAAACTCATTAAAATGCATTTTTTCACATACTTATTCTTTTGTGGTGAGGACACTTATCTACTCCAGCAGTTTTCAAGAATACAATACATTGTTGCTAACTGTCCGTTATGTGCAATAGATCTCTTGAGCTTATTCCATTTTTTTAACTGTGAGTTAAAGTTTAGACTGGCACTGTGGTAGGCTGAATAATGTCCCTCCCCCTGCCCAAGATGTCCAGTTCTAATCCCTGGAATCTGTAAGTGTACTGTGTTCCATGATAAAGGGGACATTGTAAATGTGATTAAGTTAATGTCATTGAGATGAAGAAGATATACAGTATTACCCAGCTAGGCCCAGTGTGATTTCAAGGGTCCTTATATGTGAAAGAGGGAGGCAGGGGGGTCAGAAGACCTGTGATGATGTCAGCAGAGGCTGAGTGATGCATTTTGAAGATGGAGGCTGAGGAATGTGGGCAGCCTCTAGAAGCTGGAAGAGGTAAGGAGACAGATTCTCTCTAGAGCCTCCAGGAGCGCAGCTGTCTACACCTTGATTTTAGCCCAGTGTCTTAGACTGTTTGGGCTGCTGCAACAGAAATGCCATAGGTGGAGTGTCTTAAACAACAGGAATTTATTCTTCACAGTTCTGGAGGCTCGGAAAGTCCAAGATCATGGTGCTGGCTGATTCAATTTCTGGCGAAGGCTCTCTTCCTGGTTTGCCAACAGCTGCCTTCTTGCTGTATCCTTACATGGTAGAGAGAGATCATCTCTCCCGTGTCTCTTCTGAAGGCACTAACCCCATCATGAGGGCTGCACCCTCATGACCTAATCAACTCCCAAAGGCCCCACCTCCTAATACTATCACCTTGGGAATTAGGGCCTCAACATATGAATTTTAACATATGAACATTCAGTCTGTAGTACCCAGTTAGTCCCATTTCAGACTTCCGACCTACAGAACTGTGAGAGATTAAATTTGTTTTATTTCAAGCCACGAAAGTTTTGATAATTTGTTCCAGCATCAATAAGAAACTAATTGAGGGTATTAATGTAGTAAGGCTTCCAAGCCACACTTACACGCTTTGTAATGTTTGTGAAGTTATAGAAATAAGTGTCTCTTTCATAACACTAAGGCAGTTTAGCATTCTTTCCGGAGCCTTTTTAATTTGGGAAAAATGGGGACTCTTTACCTACTCTACTTACTCTGTTGACACCATGGGGCAGCTATCCTCTGCACCAGGGCTGAGATTGGGCACAAAGTTTAAAGGGGTGCTAAAAAACCTCAGTTACCAAGATGAATAATATTTTAACATGACATTTTAAAATCCAAAATTAATGCAAAAAAATTAGTGATGAACAAAATCACAATTTTAAATAAAGGCAAGGTCTGTCCCTGCACTTTCCAGACTCAGCCTCATCTGCCTCGCCTGAATCCCTGCCCAGCGGCACATCTCACGCCATTTCTCAGTCCATGGACTAGTTTATTTCCAGGATGTAACATCCATGGCATGCCCCACAAGCATCACAAGTCTTTGGCTACTTTGAATAATTGTAAATGGATGATTTATCTAAAGTCACCTCAACGAGCCGGAATTTACAGCTTCAGTTTTATATATGTTATTTGTCTTTCCTAGAGGAAGGGAATGGACACCCTTCAGGGTTGGTCAGAGAAGCTGTTGAGTGGATTTATGCTTGGCATTTAAAATTTTAAGCCTGAACCAAGCTAGGGAGATTCAAAGGACTCCTTGCTTACTGCTCTTTAGGGCTCAGATATTTCAGAGACATAAACCAAACCACAGAGTTCAGCAGTTTTCTAATATTCTGGACACCGTGTTAAGTTCAAATCGTCATTCATAATGAGTCATAATATCACTAGAAACAAAGGAATGTCAGAGAAGGAGGTTCATCCTGTTTATTACTGAGCATCAGATGTCATTCATTCATTCACTCATATCACTCATTCACTCACAAACATCTCTTAGCCACCTATTATGTGCCAGACTTGGGGGATGCAGCAGTAGACACAACAAAGTCTCAGCTCTCCTGGAGCTCCCATTTTATTGAGGGAGACAGACAATAAGCATAAGCAAACAATAACATTTAAGAAGTGTGAGGATTATGCAGAAGACCATAGAAGGTGCTGTGATAGCCTGACGCAGACTGACTTGTCAAAGGAAGTTTGAGAAGGTAAAGTCTGAGCTGAGACCGGAGGACTCGGAGCCAGCTTTCGAATATCTGGAGGACAGAGTTTAAGGCAGAGAGAACTAAGGGAAAATCTGAGGTCAAGGGAAAGGTTGGTACTCGCAAGGAACAGAAAGAAGGACCAGAGTCTGTGAGGGAGAAGGAGGCGGGCAGCTGGGCTTGTGGAAGATGGTGAGGCAATTAGATGCATAGCAAGACTAGGAGCAAACCACTTCCCCCCCCCCTTTTTTTCTGGATGCTGGCTGATAGGGGGATCCAAACCCTTGACCTTGGTGACCACTTTTTAAGGCTAGCCCCCACCTTTGGATTAGCAGTTGGTATGAAACCCTTTAGTTGTCCACCATTTCTTATTTGGCCTGCCATCTAGTGGTTAAAATTTAGAACTACAGGCTCTTTTCAAAAATTGCTAAGGAGTTTTTTTTTAATGTCTCTGATGGAAAAATCGTGGTTGGCCAGTTAGCTCAGTTGGTTGCAGCATGGTGCTAATAACGCCAAGTTCCAGGGTTTGATCCCTGTACCGGCCAGCCAAAAAAGAAAGAAAGAAAAATTGTATAGAGAAGTAAAATACAGTTAGATTCCACCAAAATGAATAGAACCTGGTCACTCAATTGTTCTTCTAAAATCCTTTAGGCTCAAAGTCAATTAGATTGTTGAGAACTACTTTGTATTTATTAGAACTAAAATGAAAATTTGCATTTATCTTTACTTTTGTTTATTCTTTTTTGTACCAATACTTCTTTTTTTTTTATTGCCAATGAGATTAAGCACAAACATATATAGTTTTATAGTATAACATGGACTTACACCATCGTGACACACGTATGATCTGTTGCCAGGTCCTTGCTTAGGAGTCCACGCTGAGTTTTGAGGTTATAAGCATAACCTGCACCTGAGTCTCTCTCTTTTTCTTTTTTGGGCGGCTGGCTGGTACAGGGAACCAAACCTCTGACCTTAGTATGTTACTGAGTCTCTCTTGATGACAGCCTGGGATGAGATCTCAGGAGTAGGAAGTGGAACAAGAGAGAAGAGAGAGCAGATAAAAGAGAAGTTACTGAGTTGGCCCCCACCACAGGTGGTTGCTACTGGATCCTGTGGGTTCTTTTGAGGACCCTTACACAATGCATCTCCGAACTGTCTGCTGGGTACAGGAGGGGGAGAATTTACCCATTCCCCATTTTCCAGGTTTGTTTCCTCCAGCATTAACTGACTGCTCCTGGTTTGTCCAAGGGTGAGGGCTGAGCAGGTCCCCAGACATCCCCCTCCTGTGGAATCAAAGAAGCCCCAGGGCAAGAGCCAGAGGGGTTCTGAAATGAGGCACTAGAAGTGTCCAGTACACTATGAACCTACACCAACTAGCCTACAAGAGTTTCCAGAACAACATCACAGTGAGCTGAGGGCACTCCCCACACAAGAAGATTTGAACAGAGCCTGCCAATCCGTACACACCAAACTGGACAAACACCTCATAAATATGTTTGAACTTTTCCCAAGATGGTAACTGGCTGGTGATGACAAAGGCATTTCCCAGAGAGTTGCATCCAGACAATCCCCTCTTTAAACTGCCGAGTCACTTCCTAAGGAGGCGCTTCTTCGGGAGACCAGTGTTTGCCTCTTCAAGGTTCTGGAAGCCAGCATTTCCAAACCTGCTGGCTGGGCTCAAGGAGATTGTCATCCCTGAGCATTGGACCGGGGCGTTGGAGTGGGTCAGGATCCTGAGCCGACATGAGGCTGAAACCACCAACAGGCACCTGTCGGGTGGGTGTGGCTCCAGAGGCACTTTGTTCTGCGTGGGGAGTATTCACATTGACCTAATGTGAATTACCGGATTACCACAAGCTCTGTGGCTTAAAACAACTGGAATTGATTCTCTTACTGTTCTGAAGCCCAGAAGTCTGAAATTGAGGTGTTGGTAGGACCACGTTCCCTCTGAAGGTTCTAGGGGAGGATCCCTCCTGCCTCTTCCAGATCCTTGGTGGCTCCAGGTGCTCTTTGGCTGTGGTGGCATCACTCCAATCCCTGCTTCTGTCTTCACATGACTTTCTCTCTATATCTCTGTGTGTCCTTCTCTGTCTCCTAGAAGGACATCTTCATTGGATTTAGGGTCTACCCTAGCCCAGGGTGATCTCCGCTCAATTCTTACCTTAATTACATCTGCTCTTTTTTTTTTTTTTTTTTGTCTTTTTCGTGACCGGCACTCAGCCAGTGAGTGCAGCGGCCAGTCCCATATAGGATCCGAACCCGCGGCGGGAGCGTCGTCGTGCTCCCAGCGCCGCACTCTCCCGAGTGCACCACGGGCTCGGCCCACCTTAATTACATCTGCAAACACCCTATTTCCAAATAAGGTCACATTCTGAGACATGAATTTTGGGGGAATGCTATTCAAACCACTACACTCAACACTGAAAAAACAGATTTTTCATTAAAAATGCAGACTTCTGAAGAAGTTAGCAAATTGGTCAGGCCTGGATTCAGTCCCTGAGGCATAAGCCGGGGCTGAGTCATGGCCGAGTCATGGCTGCCTCCTTTAGAAGGGGCATCTTCTGATGTCTCACAAGTCCTGCCTCTCAGCAGACACAGTTGTGCCTTCTACCTGGCTGGCGAGTGCATTTATATCACCTGCCTGGGCTGGGCAAAGTCTGAGTTTCTGGTCCTCTATGTGAGAGAGATCAATAAGGAGTTGGCAAAGAGTGCTGACTAAGCAGCTGGCTTCATTATGGCCAAAGTGAAACAAAATTGCCTGACCTTGAAAAGCCCAGCAGCAGTGGAAAGCAGACCATTCACCCTGCTGTCTTCAGAACCTTAATAATGGCAGGTCACAGGTTAGAACATAACACCTCTACGAATTTCTCCACCGTGGACAGATAATTCCCATGACAGCAATTTATATCATTCCAATTAAGTGAAGCCATTATTTCCCACACTCATTAGCCCAGATGGCTCTTACCTCATGGAGGGGAAAAGTTCATCCAAGAGACAAAGACTTTATGTGGTCTTAATCTTGCCTGCAGTAAGAAGAGAATTTGACTCCTGTTACCAATTATCCTACAAACAGTCATCAGTACTGGAGAAATATGTTTACAGTCATAAGGCTGTAAGCAACAGAAATCCAACTCAGTCTGGCTTAAGCACTATAGGAAATTAATTGGTTTAAATGGATTTCAGGTATGGCTGGCTCTAGCAGCTCACATCATGTTATCAGGACTCAGTCTCTTCCCATCTTCTGGATTTGGTTTTATCTCTGCTGGCTTCACTCTGAGTCTTTCCCCAGAGGCAGCTGGAGCTCCTAACCCCCAGGTCCTCCATGTTTTTATTCTACCAGCCCTGAATCCTGTGAAAATCAGGTTTTTCTTTCCCAAGAGTTCCCACAAAAGTCTTAGAATTGATCTCATTGGTTCTAACAGGCCAGGACTGGGTTGTATGCGATACCTGGAGGGCGGGTCAGGACCAGCTCTCCCAAACCATGTGGATAAGAACTGGGGGAATGTAGCTCTCCAGGGAAATTCTGGGATACTGTTTCCACAGGAAGAGGAAACAAATTTAAATAAATTAAACAGATAGATATCTGCTACATACCCTGTTACCTATTTTACATATTTGGATTCTTTCCCATCTTAACCCTTCATCAAGTTCAAGGCCATCTACAGTCAAGCTCTCTGAACTTCACAGAGTGGTTTACCAACTTAACAACTAATCTTGCCTACCTTTCCTTATCATACTTTCTAATCAAGATCTCCCAAAACTGAAGCCCTTATCCATTTCACAGAGTTGTCAGAACAAAACATGATCTTTCTATTAAAAAGGCAAACACCATGCTTAGCAAAACATCAGGGCTCCACCAGTAGAAATTCCTTAGCCCAGGAAGTGGTTTATGGTCAGTCAATTCCACCTCAGTGTGAATTTCACATGGTGCTCCTTTGCCAGGGTATTGGGTTGGTAGTGGCCTTTGAACTGAGGGCTGGGTTCTGCAGAAATGGTGACAAAACCCAGAAATAGAAAAGCACAAGCTGGGGAATACTGAGGTTATTAGGGCACAAGCTGGGGCCCTCGGACAGTGGTTGTGTGCCTGGGTCAGTGGAGGACGAGTGGAAGGAGACCACACAATGAGATGGTCCAAGAGCCAACCTGAAACAGTGTGTTTCCAAATCAGACCTATCGCAACCTACACAAGTTTTTCTGTGTCCAAATGTACTAGTTTCCTGTGGCTGCTGTCACAGAGTGCTACTGACTTGGTGGCTTTAAACAACAGAAATTCATTCTCACACAGTTCTGGAGGCCAGAAGTTTGAAATCAAGCCATCATCCAGGCCAAGCTCCCTCTGAAGGCTCACAGGGGAGGACCCGTCCTTGCCTGTAACAACTTCTGGCAGTCCTTAACATTCCTTGGTTTGCAGACCCATCACTCCCGTCTCTGCCTCCTTCTTCACATGACTGCACTGTCTGTGTCTCTCACAAGGACACCACTCATTGGATTTCAGGCCCACCCTAATGACCTCACCTTAACTGATCACATCTGCAAAGACCCTCTTTCCAAATAAGGTCACATTCACAGGTACCAGGGGGTAGGACTTGGACATATCTTTTGGGGGAATGCAATTCAACCTACTATTTCAAGTATCATTTCCTTAATATTTTTCTTTAAACCAAGTCACTTTTTCTTAACCTAAATCAGAGGCAGCACAGAGCAGTGTTTGGGAGCATGGACTTTGGAGTAGATTCCTAGGGTGAAATCCCAGCTCTTCTACTTTCCAGCCGAGGAATGTGGGCAACTTGTTTTCTCTCTCTGTGCATGTTACCTTATCTGTATAATGAGAATAATAGAATCTGCTTCTTAAAATGGTTGTGACAATCACTTAACTTCAAATATGTATAAGGAACTTAGTACAGTGCCTGCTCCATATTGGAGGGGCTGTTGTCATGAGATGATTTGTTTTAGAAGGAAATAACGTTACTGCCTTAAACAGAAATCCAGGATCACGTTCCAAAAACAAAGGATCATTGTAACATTAAAGACCAGGAAAACAGCTAAACACAGTTGGCTGCTAAAGTCTGAGGCCTTAGAAAAGAGAAATTAGCCAATGTTGAGGAGGGGTTAAAGCCATGCTTGTACCTGACTGAGACTTTCAACTTGATTTTCAAAGAAGATTGAAAAAGGAAAGACTTTCTCATTATCTGGGTCAATATTATTTCATGCCATGGGTGTGTCAGCCTAAATCATTTCCCCAGGACAGCAGCATGCATCACACACTGCGTGGGACAGTGGAATAGCGCTTCATGGAGGTCCAGTGTCCAGTGATCTGGGCTATTGTGGGGGATGGGTGCTGCTTGGCAGTGCTCCTTCCAGAGGTTATGGGAATGGAGACTGGCCACCTCACTCCAGCCACACCAGGCCACCAGGCCCACCTGCCAGGCCATCTTCCTATGAGAACTTTAGGCTGCTGCAGGAAGAGGAGGTCCTCGCTCACCCTGGAGTGTGGTGGCCAAGTTCGGTCTGCAGCCTTCAGCAGCAGCCCTTGCAATGCCAGCGGTTGGAACCTGTGAAAAAAAAACCCCTTGTCTCTAGACTCTGCAGTGAGTAGGGGCTGCCATTGACAAAATCTAGCAATCTCCTGTACACAGACACACACATGCATGCACACAAACACATGCATACACACATTCATACACACGCATGCGTACATACACATACAAACACACTTACACTCCATCCCCCCAAGGGTCAGCCTCATCCTCCAGTTCCTTTCAAGGTTCCCCTGCAGAAGCCATGCCCAGAGCCTGGGCTGGAGCGATTAGGATCAGTCCTCTTTAGTCCTTTGGACGGGATTGGAGGGTAAAGGATTAAGGAAGCAAGGACTGTGGCTGAGCTTTGGTACACTCCCTCAGATGACATTACCCATTTCTCCAATAATTCATGTACATGTACAAATCATGTCTATTGTACAGAATTTCATACTTTAAGAATATGTTAAACATAGATAGTGTATAAAGAAGAATCCAACGAGCCCCCAGGGGCCCACCAGCCAGTGAAGGAAATGGTATCAATACCCTCAAAACCTGCTATGCCCCCCACTGTCCTCCCCTCTTCCCACCTCCATTGCAGATTTTCTATTTATCACTCTTTTCTTCATTGTTTTAGCACTTACGTATGTGTCCCTAAACATTATTTTTTTTTAGTTTTGTATGTATTTAAATTCTGCATACCTGGATCCACACTGTATGTATTCTTGCACGACTTGCTCCAATATTTATACATGAGGTTTAGACGTGTTGACACACTCAGCTGTTGTTTGCTCATTTTCACTTTTATTTAGCATTGTGTTATATATTTTTTATTATATTTATCAATATACAATGTAGTTGATTTTCATGTCCCTCTACCAATTCCTCTTGCCCCCATCCCTGTCCCCCCTCCCCTCCACATCATATCTGTTCACTTGTCTTAACAAGTTCAAGGAATTGTGATTGTTGTGTCTTCTTCCCCACCCCCCCAATTGTTTGTGTATTTATTTATTTTTAGCTCCCACAAATAAGTGAGAACATGTGGTATTTCTCTTTCTGTGCCTGACTTATTTTACTTAATATAATTTTTTCTAAGTCCATCCATGTTGTTGAAAATGGTAGTATTTCATTCTTTTTATAGCAGAGTAGATTTCCATTGTGTAGATGTACCACAGTTTCCTTATCCACTCATCTGATAATGGACATTTGGGCTGCTTCCAACTCTTGGCTATTGTAAATGGTGCTGCAGTAAACATGAGAGTACAAGTAACCCTTCGGCATGATGATTTCCATTCCTCTGGGTATATTCCCAGCAGTAGAATAGCTGGGTCATACAGTAGATCTATCTGTAATTGTTTGAGGAACCTCCATACCATTTTCCATAAAGGCTGCACCATTTTGCAGTCCCACCAACAGTGTATGAGGGTTCTTTTTTCTCTATTAATGTGCCACTTCTTTACCCAATATTTGGCTAACTGAGCATTTGGGTTGTCCCATATTTTTGCTACAGCATACAATACTCCAGGAAATAGGTTGGAACAGGTCTCTAAGATGTGTTTCTCTCCAGCGATGGAATTGGTGGACCTTCCTCCTTTTTTCATCTGCTGAACACCTCATCAGCTTCTAAGACTCCATTCAAAAATTGCCTGACTATGGGTTAAATGTGTCCCCCAAAATTCCATGTGTTGGAATCTTGACCCCCCACTGTAACCAAGTTAAGAGGGTGGGAAATCAATTATGATTCGAAAGGTGGGGCCCTTGAGAGGCGACTGGATCATGAAAATTGTGCCCTCCTGAAGGGATTGATCCACTCATGGAATAATGGGTTGATGGTTTAATCAGCTGTTGTGAACATGGTTCTGATGGCTTTATAAGGAGAACAGATGGGGAGATTAGCTCCCTTGGTCAGCCATCCTTGCCATGGGATACCCTGGTCACCACTGGACCCTGTAGAGAGTTCCCACCCAGAAAAAGGCCCTCACCAGATGTGTCCCCTGGACCATGGACTTCCCAGCCTCCCAAACTATAAGCAATAAATTTTGTTACTCTATAAATTATCCAGCTTCAAATATTCTGTTATAAGCAACAGAAATGGACTAATACATGCCTCTTCTGAGAAGCCTTCAGGTAATGTCTCTGTCCCTTTTACCCCCTCACCCACACTGGGCTAGTGGCAAGGACTGTGAGCTCAAAGAACAAGTCATGTCACAGCCCCAGCAGTGTTCCCTACCAGTGTCCTGTGTATAAGTCACATCTCTACAAGTGGACTTAAACCTCCCAAATTAACTCTTGCAAAGCATGAAAGCATAGGGGTTAAAAATTTGGGCTCTAGAACTAGGCTCCTTAAGTTCAAGTCCTGCACTGCCATGGGATAAATTGCACCTTGAGCAAGTCACCCAAGGTGGTAATAACTGTCTCTACCTCCTGGGGTCATTGAGCATTGAGAGAAACACCACACGCTACGTGCTTAGACCAGGGCCTGCCACATCTTAAGCGTCGTGTGTTTGCTACCATCCTTCTCACAGCCCACGTGCAACCCATCATCACATCCCATTGGTTCAATCTGCAAAACATGCCACACATCTGATCCTCCCCCATCACATTCCCATCCTCATCCAGCCTTCCTCGTGCTGCACCTGGACTCTTCCAAGAGCCTCCCGCCTTGGTGCCCTGATTCCACCCTCGCCCCCTAGACCCCATACTCCACTCAGCTAACAGGGTGATTCTTTTCTTTTTCAAAAAAAGTTAATTAGGTAATTTTTATTATATATATTTATGATGTACAACATGATGCTTTGATATTCATAGCAAAGCAGTTACTACAGGTAAATGAATTAACATATTCATCACCTTCCTAGCTACCTTGTGTGTGGGGGGGAGGGGTGTGGGTAGGTGGGTGGTAAGAGCACCTAAAATCTACTTTTAGCAAATTTCCAGTATACAATAAAATTAACTGTAGTCCTCCTGCTGTACTTTGGATCTCTGGACTTACTCATCCTACATAACAGCAACTTTGTATCCTTTGACCTGCATCTCCCATTTCCTCTCCTTCCCTGCTCCTGAAACCACCATTCTACTCTCGGTTTCAATGTATCTGATTTTTTTTTTTTTTTTTTTTAGAGTCCACATGTCAGAGTTCATACAGAATTTTTCTTTCTGTTTCTGGCTTATTTCTCTCAACATAATGTCTTCCATTGCATCATTTATAATTCCCTGAGATACATTTGCTTTCAGATGTCATGAATTTCTGTACTCACTGTTAGAATGTCAGCACCAAGAGAAGTAATTTTGGTCTGTTCTAGGTTGTGTCCTTGACACAGAGTAGATGCTCAATAAATATATGTTGAGTGAATGAATTAACAAATAAGGTCCAGATTTAATCTTATATGCTTTCTGTATTAGTTAGATATTGCTGTGATATTGTTGGGTAACAAATAAACCCCAAATATCAAAGGCTTATGGTGACAAACACTTATGGGTATGTGAGTTGACTGGGAGCTCTGCTTCAGATTGTGATAGGCTTCAGTTGGCTCCACTGGTCTCTTTTCCCAGAACTCAGAGTGAAGGGGTTGCAGTCAGCCAGGGTGTGCTCTCCTCATGGTGTAGGGCAAGGGCAGAGGAGACCACACCAGATCACAGGGGCCCATGGAAAGCCTTTTCTTGGCTTTGACATATGTCAGGTTAGACAAGGAAGTCACATGGCTGATCCCAATATCAGAAGTCAAGAAAATACACTCCACCCCTAGCAAGGGTGCAGAGGGTGGAAGAGCTATGAACACACAGACACCAACGACCACATCATTTGTGCTCCCAGTGGTGGTGCAGCCAGCCTCTGGAACTGTCAGCTGGCCACTGGCAGAAAGAGCCACTCTGGCCACTGGGGCTGGAGCAGAGGAAGTTGGGGGGAGAGAAAGAAGATGAGGTGAGAGAGACGAAAGGGGGACTGTGTGTTATTCCATTTCTGTTCTTATAACAGAATACCTGAAACTGGGTAATTTACAAAGAAATGAAATTTATTTCTACAATTTTGGAGGCTGGGAAGTCCATGTTCCAGGGAGCACATCTAGAGAGGACCTTCTTCTGGGTGGTGACTCTCTACAGCAACATGGTGTCACATGACAAGAATGGGCTGAGCAAGAGAGAACTAACCTGCTCACTAGCCCTTCTTATAAAGCCATCAGAACCATGTCCATGACCACTCATTAAACTATCATCCCATTACTCCATGAATGAATCAATCCATTCATGGGGGCACAGTTCTCAGGATCCAATCACCTCTCAAAGGCCCCACCTTTCAAATACCATAAATTGGATTTCCCACTCTGTTAGTGCTGTTCCAATGGAGATCACGTTTCCAACACATGAACTCTTGGGCAACACATTTAACCCATAGCAAACCGGCTCATGCAGGGATTTATTCTGGAATATTATTCTAACCTCTTGGGTGGCTTTGGGTAGAGGAGTGACATGATCTGACTGAGGTTGTAAAAGTACCACCCTGTTGACTGTATGGAGAAGAGACTCTAAGGTGCAAGGGTGGAATCAGGGAAACATGAGGTATTGAGAGAAAACTGAAGAGGGAGCATTTCCATCGTAAAATAATGTGAGCTTAATTGAATGCCCCGTCCCTTGACCACCTTCCATCATCCTGAGAAGCCTCAGTGACATACGTCACATATTTAGTCTTAAAGGATGATAGCATTTCAATCAGTGCATATTCAATGGGAAAAGAGAGATATGCTGGTGGAGGCAGCCCACTAGCAAAAGCTCAGACGTTGGAAAGAGGACAGGAAATGTGGTACAGGAACTGGCAAAGCACTCGCACGAATGGGGAACACCGACTCCATGGCTCCTGTTTCTGAAGAGGATGGAAATTTCCATTCCTCTCCCCCAAGACACGATGACCACACAATTTATCACCCAAAGAAAGACACCTTTGAGAATGAGAGTTTTTTTTTTTTTGTCGTTTTTCGTGACCAGCCCTCAGCCAGTGAGTGCACCGGTCATTCCTATATAGGATCCGAACCCGCGGCGGGAGCGTCGCCACACTCCCAGCGCCACACTCCCAGCGCCGCACTCTACCGAGTGCGCCACGGGCTCGACCTGAGAATGAGAGTTTTAAAAACACATCAAAACATCACATTGTAACCCATAGATACATACATTTACTATTTGTCAATTAAAAATAAAATAAAATGAAAAATAAAAATAACGAACGCTCTATACTTTATAAAGTATTTTCATGGAGTAACAAATTGGTTTTATTATACTGGTGTACCTATAAGATCTAGTCAAAAACTATTTTCAAAAATACAAAGTTTGAAAATCTATTTTTTAAAAAAATCATGTCTATGTACATTACAGGAAAATGCTAAATTTTTTATATTAATGAAAATATTTTACATGATCACATTTTATTCAAATATTTTATATTTAAACTAACCTAAGCAGGTTAATTGGCCTTGGTACATATTCATATCCTTTCAATCGTTTCTTAGTCATATATGTCTCTAATACTCTGCCACTACTATTTTTCTGAAGAATACATTTTTCAATGGAATTTGTCTAATATAAGCTCAGAACCAAAGCTGCTATTCTCTTTTCTTAACTTTTTAAATTTAGAAATTATTAATAAAACATTCAGCCCAAATATTTTCACAGGCAAAGTCTTTTTTCTTCTATTCAAAGGACTTTCCTTTGGTAAATATTTTTACAATGCAAAACCTATCAAACAAATTACCTCTACTTAGGTTTCTTGGAATATTTTGCCAAATTCTGATCCTGAAAAATTGTAAGCTTTCTCAAGTTTACTCCATCCTGACACAGAATACACATTTATTTAATTAAACATAGAAATTCTATGAAAAGATTATTCTTCCAAGTCAAGACATTTCAAAGCACAATCCCATGATTTCAAAACTAAATCTTGCCTGTCGGTTCATACTCATTGTTTAATTTGTTCTGTTCCTCCTGTGCTTCTGTAGGGATAAACTTCAACGTCTCTCTGCTTTCCAGCTTTTTTTTACCTCAATGATTGCAATTTGCTAAAAGTTTCCAAAAGCTAAGGATTGTGATGTTGCATTGTTTGAATACTCTGATTAAAGATTTCCATCTGATTGTGAGCAGAATGCATTCATAATCTCAAGCTTCTACAAAATAGTTCAGTACCACTGTAGGACACTTGGGTGGATTTATAATGTAGTTCTTCAAAGACTCCATCATTTCTAAACTCTGATTGAATAATAGCACCAAACAGAAAGTGGGCACTGCTTTGGTAAATGTTTTGTATCTAACTCAACTTCATCGAAACGTTTTGAGGTTCACTTACTCTGCATGTACAGAAATGTGTCTAAACTTTTATAGCTAGAACTTTGTATTCATGATCTGTTGCTGAGTAAGAAATTACCTAAAAATTTAGCAGCTGAAAACAACCCACATTTATGATATCACAGTTTCTGAGGGTCAGGGATCCAGGTAGATTGCAGCCGAGTACTCTGGCTTAGGTCTCTTGTAAGGTGGCAGTTGGTATGTTGGCCGGGACTTCCATCATCTCAGGGTTCCACTGGGGGATTATCCACTTCCAAACCCACTCACAAAGTTATTGATAGGAACTGTGGCTATTGACTGAAGACTCCGGTTCCTCTCCACATGGTTTCTTCATGGGATATTCACAACAGGGTAGCTTGCTTTTCCCACAGTGAGAAATTGGAAAGAGAACAAGAGACCAAAAGATATTGTGCAAAATGGAAGCCATTTTTGTAACCTATTCCAGAATTACTGTTCCATCACTTTTGCTATATTTTATTAGTTATGTAAAAGTTTTCAGAATAAAAATGGAGTCACTTGTGTTAAAAAAATAAATAAATAAAAAGGCAACTGTGAAATAGAGCCAGGGAAAGGCCATGAAAGGGGAGTTCTATTCCACTTATACCTGAAAACAAGAACTATCACAAAGGATTGCAAAGACACAACCTTGCACAGAGCCCATCTCGATCTTAATAAAAAATACTTCTGCAAGGACATCTGCCCATCAACTGCTTGTCCCACCTTGCGCTGGCGTCACCCCTGTTATTGATCCTTGTAGCCATGGATAATTATCCCCAAACAATTATGTAATCCTCCACCATTTTTCCTTTAAAACTCTATGTCTTCCTTTACCTCTCTGAGTATGCACATAATTTATTATGGCATGAACATTCCCATTGCAATGTTCTGTTGCTAATTAAACTCATTTTTCTTTTAGAGAGCCTCCCTCTGTTTGTTACTTTGGTTGACAGTTAGAAGTAAGTCACTCCATCCAGCCCACACTCAAAGGGAGGGAATAACACAGGGTGTGAATTCCAGGTGGTGGGGGTGATTGGGTTCTACCTTAAAAGTCTGCCCGTCACAAGATTTTGTCTTGCTAGACAATTGCAACTTGATTGAATACAATTATGAACTGTGTATGCACCACAATCAAATTGAGTAAGTTCTGCTCCTTACAGTTTCTTTTCTTAAAATTAATTAACCTATTCATTTTAATTGACAAAATAAATTGTATATATTTACTGTGTACAACATGGTGTTTTGAAATACATATACATTATGGAGTGGCTAAATCGAACTAATTAACATATGCATTATCGCCATACTTTTTGTGTGTGTGGTGAGAACACATAAAATCTACTCTCAGCAATTTTCAAGAATAAAATACATTCTTATTAACTATAGTCCCTTGTTGTACAATGATCTCCTGAGCTTATTCTTTCTGTCTAACTGAAATTCCGTATCCTTTGACCAACATCTCCCTAATGTCCCACTCCCAGCCACCATTTTTCTCTGTTTCTATGGGTATGACTTTTTTAGACTCCATACATAAGTGAGATTATGTGGCATTTGTCTTTCTATGGCTTATTTCACTTAATGTGATGTCTTCCAGGTTAATCCATGTCAAAAATGACAGGATTTCCTTCTTTTTTTAAGGCTGAATAGTGTTCCATTGTGTATATATCTACCACATTTTCTTTATTTATTATCCCTTGATGAGTACTTAATTGATTCCATATCATGGCTACTGTGAATAATGTGGTAATGAACATGGGAGTGCAGACATCTCTTCAACATACTGATTTAATTTCCTTTGGATATATACCCACAAATGGTATTGCTAGATCCATAAGGTTTCTTAATTCAGTACACTGTTGCTTTCTACCCCACTAAAATTTGTATTCATATCGTTCCTGCAAAAACAAATAATCATTTTATCTTCAATGTTGTACTTTTTATGAATCTACAATAGCATTCACAATATCAGATATATTATCTTCAACTGAACAAAAGTCCAAAAACTTTGATTTCATGAATCCAATGAATAAATTCTATTATTGTCAGAACTGATGTTTATTGCAAGCAAGCATTGAAGATAAAACCAGAACTATTGATCTGTTTGAGAAATTCGTCTTCTGCTAGTAGAGACTCACTGGGATGAAGTTCATGTGGGTCACAAGCTTCCCTTACACCAATCCCAGTGGCCGGGGAATGCCATGTTGGCTTAAGCCTGGATCCCAGGATCAGATCTGTGAGAGGAGGACAGAGGAGGTCCCTACCTGGGCTGAGAGTGGGGAGAGGTGCACCCACAGACAAAATCACTGCCTTTTATTGGAAAAAGAGAGAAAAAATTCTAGGAAAGCAACATACAAATATCCATTATTCTCCATTTAGATGATAAAGCTAATATCAGGAAAGGACCTTGACTGCAGGTCCTGGGCTGCTTTGGAGCCCTGAAGATATTGCCAACAGTTTGTCTTTCCAGGACCCCCATTTTGCAAGCCCAGCAGAAGGATGCTGTCCCCTCCCCAGAGTGGAAGATTCATTTTGTTTGGTGCTGTCTAAATATTGACTCTCTCTGGAAGCAGCAGACCCTACAACAACCTTCAGAATTTTTTTTTTTTTTTTTTCAAATCACTTCAGACTAAGGAAAACCCTGGAAGGAGATAGTCAACATTTTGCTGTAGTGTGTGGAGAGTGAAAACAGAGAGGATGAGAGATATACTTCAGCTGATGGGCACCTTTGTCAGGCTGGCAATTCCCAGGGGGTCTCAAAGCCTGGGAGAGTGAGGCTGGATGAATTCTGAATAAACATGAGGGGTCTGTGAGGGGAGACCGCTCCTGGGGCCAGCTCTTTCCATTCAGGTGGCTTTGGATAAAGCAGGAAGAGAATGGAATAGTCAGGAGAAAAGGCTGCAGCAGTAGTTTCTCTCAGAGAAATTACAAAACAACAACAAAAACACCCAATGCTGAGAAAGGGTGGGCGGTGGCAAGGACACCAGCGTTCATGAGAACCTGATTTGTGCAAGATTTTTAAAGAAGTAGTGTGTTTAAGTCTTACAACTGTGTCTTGAAGGTATAAGAACCCCTGCTGTTTTTACATAAGGCTGGGGTGGAAGTAATTCTTCTGAGTAACAGAAAAAATTTGGGTACAGTCAAATGTGCATATCCATTCAGTGATGGTTTAGTGGGCACTTGTCACATGGAGCATGCAGGAAAGAACCCAGTCCCAAATCCTGCTTTCATGGAGCTTAAAATCTAATCAGGATATCAGGGAGGGGAATTGGACAGATGATGAACGAGCAAAGAGGTAAAACTAAACAATGTCCCAGAGTGATCTCTGCTGCATGGGAAATGAAACAAGGTGACTGCCTTAGCTTAGGGGAGGCTTCAGAGACAGGGGACATGATTTCTGAGGACCAAAGAGTGACTAGAACCCACAACATGTTACCCCCATTTGTCCTTCCTGGGGAAAGAGCCCGCCAGGCAGAGGGAAGAACAAAGATCTAACTTTAGGTCTGTTTAAAGGATAAGAAGGTGAATGTGGCTTAGTGAGGGAAGGGGATAAGGTGTGTGGTGGGAGCAGGGGGGCCGGACAGGAAGAGAAGGGCTCTGTGCCGCATGCATGTGGCCAGAAATGGTGCTGACCAGGGCCACTGGGTCTGTCTGACCACCACGTCCAGGAAACGCCCTTATTAGTAGCTTGCTCTGGCTCTGACCAAGTCACGCTTGAGGTGGATTTGGTGTTTGTCAGTGGGACAGCTTTGAACATTTTGAGCAGGATACCTCTTCACTTTGCTAGACTGTCTTACGGGTTGTAGGATATTTAGTTAAAAGCCCTAACACCATGAAGAGGGTTCTCTAGTCACTGTGATGATTCCAAACTACCCTTCATATTATCCGATGCCCACTTGAGAAAAATCCTTCTACATGAAGGGGTAAAGCAGAAAGCCAGGTAGAAGGGTTTATTGCTTAAGGTAATGTCCTGGTTCTCTACCGTGGTCACAAACCACCCCACACCTACTGTATTTTTTAAAAGCAATGTTTTCTTTCTTCCTGCACTTGCCACTTGGGCAGGTCTGGGGGAGATCTCATCTCTGCCCCACTCAGCATCTGCTAGAAGGCTGGGCTCACTTGCTACACGTCTGGGCTTGATGCCAGCTGAGGACCGATACCTCAGCCAGGGCCGTGGCTGGACACCTACGTTTTGCCACTCCGTGGCTTGGTTTCCTCATGATGTGGTGAGTGATTCCAAGGGGAGGTGTCCTAGGAGAAAACCAGGCAGAAGCTGAATTGCTCTTTCTAACCTAGTGTTAGGGGCCACACATTGTCACTTCTGCATTATATTTACTAGAGCAAGTCACTACAACTGAGCTATATTAGAGAGGAGGGAGAGTAGAGCCCACTTTTTGATGGAAGGAGTTCTGAAGAATGTGTGCACATGGTTAAAAGCAGCACGAGCAAATACAGATAAGCCCTGGAATCTCAGTGGCTATACACAATGAAATTTAGTACTTGTGTCATGGTGCAACGTGGATGGTTATGTGTGTATGTGGAGGGGGGCAGTTTCCCATGTTATCCACTTGCTTAGGGACCCAGGCTTCTCTGCCTTGTGGCTCCTTCCTCTGATGGGTCCTTAGAGTCTTTTTCCAGACATTGGAATTCTGTGTGGAGATTTAATGGCCTACATCACTTTTAGGGGTGACACCCAGCCCCGTAGCCACACTATTGCAGGGGAGACGGAACGTGAAGCCTGTGTGTGTGTGCCTGTAACAGATTTAAGATAGTAGCAAATACTCTGACACTCTCATTGCCAGGAATCTATTTCCCCTTGTCTTGAATCTGAGCTGGCTCATGCTTGTCTGACCCAAGCAGCCAGTGCAGGTGATGACCTGCCTTTCTGAGCTCAGCGTGGGTAGGAAAGGCACCCCCCACCTTGGTCTTGTCAGAGCCCCCAGCTGCCATATAAGAAGTCCAACTGCTCTGAGGATATCATGTTGTAAAGAAACCAAGGGAGAGACAGATGCCGGGTCAAACCCAGTAGGTCCAGCCTTGATGCATAAGTCATCTCAGCTGTACCTTGTTTGAAATACTGACCCACAGACACATGAGGTACAATAATAATAAATTCTTGTTAGAGGCCACTGAAATTTGGGTTAATTTATTACACAGCAACAGGTGACTGAGACACAAGGAGGGAGAGACCATGATAGTAGTGAGCATTGCTGGTCTCTGCCCCATCTCACTTTTCTTCTACCATGACAGGACACTAACAAAGGAATCACCGTGACAGGAAACATCCCAGTGGCATACTGGCAGATGCTTCACAACCAGCTCTCTTGGGTGGAGGGGGTGAGCCTTGCAGTATCACCTTTGCCAGTTTCTACAGTGTAAATACTCCCACCACAGTTGACTCCAAGCTACCGATGCGGCATCAGTGATGTAGGCTTGATGAGAAATGTGCACATTTGGCTCTTAGGAACCTAAGCCACCCCCAGTACCACCCTTCACTCTGAATCAGCAGCCTCCTGAGATGAGGAGGTGTGTTGAGTTCAACACTCCGTGATACATATATTTTGGCTTTGTAATGTTTTCTGAATTGAAGGAGCTCTTGGCTTCTGAGGGACACTGCTGGGATACAGCAGGCAAATGGCACAGAAAGGATGTTCTCTGCTCAAACCCCTCCAGTGTCTGTGAGCTGCAGACCAAATCCTCCTAGTGGCCTGTACATTGAGCCCCCATCACCTCTCCAACTTCCTCTGCCCCCCAACATTTTCTGCTTCAGCCCCATCGGCCTCCTGGTGGACCCTAGAGCGTACCCCACGTGAACCTGCCTCAGGACCTTTGCACTGGCTGCTGTTCTTTCTGTGTGGAATGCTCTGCCATCAGGTACCTGAGTGATTCACTCACTCCCTTTCTTCAGGATTCTGCTCAAATGTTACTTTCTTAGGGAGACTTTCCCTAAAATGCTAAATTTAAAAGTCGCAGCCTCTTCGTCCCTGGGCTGGAGCTAGCTATCCCTCTTCTCTGATCTGTTTTTCTCCACAGCACTTCTCGCCTTTGAACATACCACATGATATATGTTATATGATTTGCTATTTGCCCATGGGTGGACTGGGGAGGGTGGACTTGGGAATACGGTTGTGGCCAAGTGGGCTTTCTAACTCTTTTCCTCAAGTCTAATCTTGGGACAGACCCTCCCAAGAGCAGTTTTGTTCTGCGCAGACCCATTTGCCTAGCCAGCTGTGGGGGGAGTGGGGGAGGGAGAGAAGAAAGACAGATTCTCTCCTTCTGTTATGCCCCACAGGTTGACATTCTTACATTAGAAGCCCAGGAGGAAACTCAGAAAGAGGAAGAAAGTGGCCTGTCTTTTGAAAGCCAAACTGTTATCTGACAAATTAGAAAGAAATATTAGGAAACACACAAGGAGAGGCATTTCTTTTCTTTCCCTTCAAGGATTTATTCTTCATGGGGCCCCAGGTGGCTTTGCCTTTCTGGCACCGAGTTTCTGGATGCCTCCTCTGGACGTAGACAGCTCAGCCCTCTCTCCTGCTAAGCAACTACAGTCCGCGTGCAGCTCTCCGTCTTCATTTCCTTCCAGAGAAAGCCGTTTTGCAAGCACAGCCATTCGTCGTAGGTTCTCCATCTCGTAGAGACAACCAGAGAAATGTGCCGGTTTGATTTACTCGAGGCAACGCTGTATCGTGGAGGGAGAGCGTCGGGGGTGACGTGGGGACGGAGAGCCATCCCTCAGCCAGCACGCGGCTGCTGCCGCCCACGGGGACGCCCGTCAGCAGCGCCACGGCTCTGTAGCGAGTGCTGAGCCCAGGGACAACGTCCACAGGCTTATAAAGCGGTTATGGCTCTGCTGAAGACGGCTCTGATGATTGCAATCTGGAAACAGATGTCCAGACTCAAATAAGAATGAAGACGTTGGGGCAGGTTAATCTTTTCCCTGGAGACCCCTGCAGGCCCCAGTTTCTCTCCTGAGCCCCACTCCGGATTTCATGAAGACCTTGGCTCTAATATAAAGCCTTTCCTGTCCTTCATCTTCTTCCTCTCTTCCCTTCCCTCTTTCTCTTTCTTTCCTTTCATTCTTCCCTTTCTCTCCTTTGCTCTTTTCCTTTTCTATTTTCTTCCTTTTTTCCTTTCCCTTCGTCCCTCCTGCTCTCCCTCATCTTTCTCTCTTTCTAATTAATGGCATCCCCCCCCCCAAGTCACTCCTTTCCTGGAGCAGGGCTCTGCTTGTGTTGGCTCACCACCCTCTTTTCTTCACATCCCTCTGTGCACGCAGTAGGAGCTCAACGCTTAGTTGGTAAATCAACAGATGAGCCACCAGGTGGAAAGGGAGGTGAGCTTTTCAGGCGGGAATGGTCAGGAGGCTGGGCGCTTTCCGCATGGAGGCTTGGGGAGTGTGGGGAGGGCCGGAGGCCTCTGAGGGAGACCCTGACGAGGAGGAGGAAGAGCTAATGCTTATGGAGCCCCTACTGTGTTCTGGCACTGTTGAAAGCACTTAGCATTCATCATCTTGTTGAATCCTCTTAGCAGCCCTGTGGGAAAGGACTTGTTATTAACCCCACTTTACAAAAGAAAAATCTGTGGCATGGGCAGACTACACAGCTTCCTGAAAGTGACACAGCTGGGGAGGGGCAGCCCAGTTCTGAACTGAGCAGGTTCTTCTAGGCACTAGAGAGAGCCATCATGAAGACCCATGAATTTCCAGGGGAGGGATTCCAGACCTAGCCCACCAATTTGTAGTAGTACTAATCTTCTCTGTATGTTTTCGTAAAATCAAATTTATAGCTATAGCATTTACATATCACCTGTCATAAGTGTCCAGTTCCCTGACTACTGTATACACCTATGTAACTACCACCACATGTTGTGCAGTTTGTATGGGTTATAATATACGTACTCATGTCATAGAGTTGGGCATTACCACCTTCACATCAAAAATGGGGAAGCTAAGGTTCTGAGAAGCTGGGGGGCTTGCTCAAGGACATACAATGTGTTAGCAGAGTGAGGGTTCAACCCCAGGTTCACCTGAATCTGGAATCCATTCCTGTCTTTTAAAATCACCTGCTGTTCACCCCATTATCAGCAAACGTGAAACCGGGCACTGGACATGACATTGACAGTTGTGTATTAGTCATGTCTACTCACAGCCTGGGGAGGGAGCACCGTGCCTGACAACAGGCCCATGAAGGTTGCACCTGGGAGAAGAGTGAGCTTGGGGGACTGTGGACAGACTTTGTGATGATAAGGGGTGGGTAACGCAGGTTCCCACCGGAAGATGTGACTGGCTTGTTTCAGTGATTCTGTGGACTGGCAGGGAACTGAGGCCTGGTATGCAGGGGTAAGCAGGCACTGTGCCCAGTCCCCATGGTTAGGGGTTGCCTGGCTGGAGGACCTTATCTGAGAGCAGTGTGGGGGGTGGAGAACTTGGAGCTAGTCTGTCTGAGGCCCCCCAAGTTTCTCCAGATGTCAGAGAGCCCGTCCTACTAGGTTTCACTTGCAGGCCTCACAACACACTGTCCCAGGACAGCCTCTACCCTCCGCATGTTAAGCACATGGAATATGGTGCTTTTTCTGGAATAGTCAGGCAAGCCCTTTCCCTTTGACAGATTGAAGTCTGGCTTGAGGAAGTAACCGCTTGAGCTAAAGCCGACCCTGCCCTTTCCCTTTGAAACTGTCCCATAATAGCTACTTTGTTGAGTTTGATTCCATGTCAGGTATTCTATGTAATTCTAACAACAGCTGCATGGAACAGGTCCGACTAGGACATTTACAGGAGCGGAAGCTAAGACTCAGGGAATTTAAAAAGCCTGCCTGTGGCACAGAGCTTGCAAGGTGGGGCAGAGATGGCATCTGAGCTCAGGTGTGGTCACGGGGTTACCTGCAGCCTGTGATCAAGCCTCTCTCCTCTCCCCTTATAACCTTACCTGTCACTCAGGTGTGTTCACTGGTCCACCTGTGCCCTGCCATCCAGCCCCTCTCTCCTCCCCCAGCAGCTCTACCGTTACTCAGATATCAGCCCACGGTGCACCTCCCTGACACATCCAGAGTTAAATCCCTTGTAGCATTCAGAGACTGAATCCCAAACATCTCTGAAATTGGGATATTTCTATCCAAATCAGATTCTTCAGTCGGTTGTACATTGGGGACTGGCAAAACGAGTTTAGCTAAAGTGAGAAATGATTGAAACCATCACTCATGCTTTACACCGAACCTTGGCCTTGCCTGGGGATCGTCCAATTGCTTCCCGTGGTTAGGATTTTCATTTCTACAGAACTTTCCATGTGTAATCACTGGCCTGGACTCAATCCAGGCATGCAGTGTGTCTTGGGGTGTAGTGATGGCGTAAACCCCTCTCTCCACACCTGAGGTCGGGTCTGGACTGTGCTCGTGTCTGAGGCCCCAGTGTCCAGCACAGCACTGGACATATAGCAGGTGCTCCAAGTGACGGGATATGTGCACATGACCATAGCCCTCCCTGATTGAATGTTCACTGTGTGCCAGGCCCCACCTAACTTCTTTGCTTGTGTGAAGCCATTGATTCCTGGTTATGAAATAGGACTGGAGTCAAATTCATCCTTCTCTGTGAAAGAGAGTGGGGTTTAGCTGCTACCTGGATTCCACTGAAATGCACTTAGCACACAGTAGATTTTTTTCCTGCAAACATTAGATATGAGGTTACTTCAAAAAGTTCATGAAAAATATGAAATTAAAAGGTAATAGTGACCCACAGCTGTGCCCTCCCCAGTGCCTGGGTCTCAGCCCTGGCAGCTGCTTCTGCTTGGGCACTCTATCTCAGCCCTGGTGGTAGTGTCTGCTCCTTATTTATTTATTCTTTGTTGTTGAAACATGATTGATCATACATATTTTGAGGGTGCAACGTTGACTACCATCACCTGTGTACAACATGTGTTGATCAAATCAATATTATTAGCATGTCCATTATTACAAGTCTGCCCCTTGTATCTGCCATTCTTATATGCTTTAAAGTTGCCTTTACTCCTGCTAGCTTTGTTACTCCAATCCCCTGTTATAGTTAATAATTCTTTATATTAAACTTATTCAAATAAAAAATAATAATAATATGAATCCTTCAATGAACTTTTTGAAGACACCTCATATTTCTAAACCCAACCCTCCACCCTCTTATCAGGCCAACTCCACTTTGCCGTCTTATGGCAAGGGAAACCCTGAGATTTCCTGCACACCTTCAGTGAAGAAGGATGCTGTCTTCACAACTCTATTCTAATATCTAATTCCTTTGATTGACATATCAACCTCGTTTTTCCTCCTTCCCATGGAGGAATCTTCTTCTTCTGGTCTTTGTTTTCTGATGAATCACCTGGCAGCTGCAACTTCTGAGAACTGCTATCTGGGGTCCTCCTCCCCCTATAATTATTTCCCCGATACTACATGATCCTTAATTACCTCTAAATCAATTTCTCTCCCTGGGAGCTGGTTGTTGCTGCTAAGGTTAAGCTCAAGGCTGATGGAAAATTCAATCTGAGTCACACATTCCCCAGCCCTCCTAAGGACTTCAATAGATAAGAAAGTGTCACTGTTTGGCTACTTGACATAAAGAGCCAAGACGTCTGTGAATATCTGATCAAAGTGGTAAAATGCTGATCCCAGCCAAACATCTTAAGATGTCGGTCAGGAAAAACGATTGGAACCTGCAAGTCAGGAAGGAAGGTTTACAAGTTTTTAGCCTTAAAAAGTCTCAGCAGAACCCAGCACTAAATAGTTCTCCTAGGATGTTTTCTCATCTGAAGGCACACAGATGGCACACAGCCATCCCTTCACCTCCACTTCCTACAGGTACAGAAGAAACCTGCCCAAAACCATTCAAAAAGGCCAACTCTAAAGCCTTCCTCCTTTGTAAGGAACCCAGTTGTTACTGGGTTAATGCTCACCTCCTCCACAGTCATGTCACGACAGTCTCATTTTAATTGACGGGTTGGTTTAGGAAAGAGTCGAGCCATGGGTGGCTGCCTGGAGGTGTCTGGGTGATGCTCCTATTATTTAAAAGAGAGATGCACAGGAGTGAACAGCTCTCCTTTCACGTGTCATATCATGCCCTTCTCACTTGTAAATACAGTCATTCCATCTCCAATGCGGCAATGTTGGTGGGTGTTTGGGTCATGGGGGCAGATCTCTCATGAATAGATTTAATGCCCTCCCTGGTGGTGGGGTTGTGAGTGAATTCTTGCTGTATTAGTTCCTGAAAGAACTGGTGGTTAAAAGGAGCTTGGCACTTTCCCCTCTTGCTTCCTCTAGCCATGTGATTCTGCACTCGCCAATTGACCTGCCATTTTCTGCCACTAATGGAAGTAGCCTGAGGCCCATGCCAGATGCATCTTCCTGGAATCATGAGCCAAAGAAACCCCCTTTCTTTATAAATTAGCCAGTCTCAGATATTCTGTTATAGCAACACAAAAATGGACTAATACAGCTGTGGACCTCAGTTCCACTTACATGGTGTTTCTGCATCTGTCACGTGCTCTCTCTGTGTGGTTTCTCTGTGGTCTCACCATGTGGATCTTTCCATGCGGGTCTCTCTGTGTGATCTCTCTTTGTGGTCCATATGGTCTCTCATGTGGCCTCTCCATGTAGTCTGTCTATTTGGTCTGTCTGTGTGGCCTCTCCATGTGGATCTCTCATGTGCTCTCTCTGTGTGGTCTCTCTATGTTGTCTTTCATATGGTTTCTTTGTGTGGTCTCTCCATGTGGTCTCTCTGTGGTCCCTCTGTGTGGTCTTTCCATGTGGAATAGTCTGGGCTTCCTTCCATCCTGGGGAAGCTGTTGTCCTCCCCCAGGCTGATCATTATCTAGAGAGAACCAGGCTGGAGCTATGTCCTCTTCAGGACCCACATGAGGAGGTCACATGGTGGCACTTCTGCCTTACTCTGTTGTTGGGAGCAGTCACTGGGTCCCACCAAAACTCAAGGGGAGAGACATAGACCTCGATTCCTTTCTAATGGGGATTGTCCCTGTCTCTTATCTCACAGAAGAGGAAGCTCTAAGAGGGAAGAAGAGCCTCCTGAAGGTCATAGCAAAATGATGGAAACAACTGGAATGTTCAATAACAGAAAGTGGATAAATGATTGCTCATCCATACAATGTAATGTTAGCTACTAAATGGAATGAACTTTATGTTCAAAAATAAAACCACTAAGCTATAGTGGTAATTTATTTTTAAAAGATGTATAAAAGTGGCTACTCTTAGGGGGCAGATAGAGATTATGATTATAGGATGAGGGGGACAGGAAGAGCTTCTGTGTAGGGGATACTTACCAGGGCATTCATATTACAGCAATTTATTATTTATAATATAATTATATAAATTATAATTTAATAACAATACATTAATAATTAAGTTTTAGTTTTCTGTATTTATGTTCTATTTAATTATTAAAAACTTTAAACAAGGCCAGAACAACTTGGCAGTCCCTCAAAAAGTTAAAAAAAATTACCATATGACCCAGCAACTAGGTTTATCCCCAAAGAATGGAAAACAGGTGTTCACACAAAAAGTTGTACACTAATATTCATGGCAGCTCTATTCACAATAGCCAAAAAGTAAAAACAGTCCAATCGTTCATCAATGGATGAATAGACAAATAAACATGATGTATCCATGCAGTGGAATATTATTTAGCCTTAAAAAGGAGGGCCGACCCCGTGGCTCACTCGGGAGAGTGTGGCGCTGGGAGCGCAGTGGCGTTCCCACTGCGGGTTCGGATCCTATATAGGGATGGCCAGTGCGCTCACTGGCTGAGCGTGGTGCGGGCGACACCAAGCCAAGGGTTCCGATCCCCTTATCAGTCGCGAAAAACCAAAAAAAAAAAAAAAAAAAAGGAATGGAGTGCTGACATACTACAACACTGATGAAACTTGAGAACATCTTGCTGAATGAAAGAAGTCAGTCACAGAAGGACACATATCAAATGATTCCATTTATATGAAATATCTAGAACAGCTAAATCCATAGAGACAAAAAGTAGATTCTGGTTGCCAGGGGCTTAGGGAAGGGGAAGATGGGGAGTGACTGCTTAGTGGATATGGGGTTTTCTTTTTGGGTGATGAGAATGTTTTGAAACTAGATAGAGGTGGTGGTTGCACAACATTGTGAATGTCCTAAATGCCACTGAATTTTGTTATGTGAATTTTACCAAAAAAAAAAAAAAAAAAGGCAAAGTAATTTGAGGGCTCTCCACTGGTAAGAAGAGAATGATGGGTGGCTGTCATTAACTACACCATGAGGCCGAGTGACTCCATCTTCCAGCCCGACTGTTCTGCTGGGCAGTGGGACAGGTGCTTTCTTTGTGGGCTCTGACAATGGCCACTTTGTCCTAATTCCTTTGTCCTTCACAGATCACAGCTCACACAGTCAGGGTCCTTGCCTTACCACAATTCCCTAGGCAACAGGGATCCAGGTAGAAAGGCAAGGAGGGAACAGAATTCACATTATTTGTCAGAATCTGGGGATTTCATCTCGTTTGATGCTTTCCTTAAGAGGAAGTACAGGCAATCAGTAGGAAAACAGCAGCACATCCTAGGAAAGCCACATTTTAACTGATGGCCTCAGTAATAGACCCCAAAGGGAATGTCATATCACAGTGGCCTGAACACATCTATCTTGTGAGACCTGGGGAGATGTGAGTAGGGGGTAGCCGTGTGTGTATGTGTATTTGTGTGTGTGTCTATGTGTGTGCTCATGTCTGTCTGTATGTGTGTTCATGTGTGTGTTTACATGCACACATGAATCCATGTGTGTATGTATGGGTGTGCACACCTGCGTGTTTATACACATGCATGTGTCTGTGTATGTGCTCATGTATGTATCATGTGTGTCTATGTGTGTTCATGTATGTATGCATATACATGCATGTGTCTATTTGTGTGTCTGCATTCACGTGTCCATGTGTATATGTATGTGCATGTGTCTGTCTCTGTGTGTGCATAAACCAACAAAGTAGTGACCTTGGGGACAAACCTCAGGGTGTTATTCCCTGGGGTATCTCCTCCAACTTCGTATTTGAAGAGTCACTACAAAGCCTCAGTTGTAAGTAATTAAATGACCTTCCAGAGATCCAAGTCTTTCATTGTCCTTGACAAAAGGAATAAAAACCTAGCCCTCAAAATATTAACAACATCTTTTTGCCACCTCAAACCAAACTGCTTTATAATAAAAAAGACAATTACTTTATTGTGTTCAGACCTCAAGTTATTCACTTTCATCCCTCAAAAATTTTTATATGCTTCTAACATACAGAAAGAGGGCATCCATGGCCCATAATCCTTTAAAATGAGAAATCATATATTTTCTTTCCTGCGATAAAAAGGCTCGGCTCTGTGAGGAGAGTGAAGCAAGCTGGCTGCTTTTCCTTCGGTCATCACGATGAAGGTCACTTGTTTGCAAGAGAAGAAACATGATGTCCTGTAGAGTGAGCTCATCTTGAGAGGCAGGGGTGGGCTTGGGGTAGGAAGGTCTGATGATGAACTTTCTCCAGTGCCCTGTGTGTGGCCCTTCCCTCTTCTTGTCCCCTCACCTCTCCCCACATCCTTTGTCTCTCCTCCTCCAGTCCCCAGACAGGGTCCCTGAAAAGCTGTCTCCTTCCCTGAAAACTTAAAGGATGTGCTTGTTGTAAAGATTTGACTATTTTTAAAATAGTGGAATAACATGGTGTAGTAGTTTCTTAGGGCTGCTGTGACAAAATGCCACAAACTGTGGCTTAAAACAACAGAAATGTATTCTCTCATGGTTCTGGAGGCCAAAAATCTGAAACCAAGATCCTGGCAGGTGGGTTCCTACCAGCTAGCTGCCAGCAAGTCTCGGCATCCCTTGACTTGTGGACACATTGCTTTCATCTCTGCTTCCGTCTTCCTGTGGCTTTCTCCCATGTCTCTCTGTGTCCAAATTTCCTCTTCTTAGAAGGACATCAGTCATAGGATTAGGGTTCCCCCTAATCCAGTATGACCTCATCTTAATGTGATTATACCTGGAAATATTCTATTTCCAAATAAGGTCACATTCTGAGGTTCTGGGTAGGTGTGAATTTTGGGGGTCCCTTTTCAACTCAGTTACACATACTGATAGTTCTATAGATGGTGCATAAAGCAAAGCTCATGAGTGGTCAAAATGACCCTTAAAACACTCTAGGAAAGAGGCAAAAAGGTCTTCCTGCTCAGCTTTCCTTGTGAGAAAAGAAACTCTTTCTTAGAGATTCCCAGCAGATCATCTTGCTTGTCATCAGCCAGAATTGTGCCACATGTCCCCTCTGGACCAGGTAGTGGCAAAAGGAGTGGAACTGCCATGCTTGGCTTGGACCAATCATTGTTCACCCGCTGGGATGGGGCACATTGCTACCTGCACAAAATTGATGCCAGCAAATCAACAAACTAATGTACGCCATACCACTGGGCAGATTGTTTGCAAAAATGTCTCAATTCTCCCTCTTTCTGTATCTATGTTCCTTATACTATGACTTTGCAGCTCTTCCATTAAGAGGTGGAGCCTATTTCAAGAGTATACACCTCTTAAATGGGAGATACCTATACAATAGAATATCATGTAGCAATAAAGAGAATGAAGCACAGATGCATGCTACAATATGGAAAACTTTACGGTAAGTGACAGAAGCCAAACACAAAAGGCCTCCTAGTATGAAATATTCAGCATAGATAAATCCATAAAAACAGAAAGCAGATTAGAGGTTGCCTAGGGCTGCGGGGAGAGCTGGGGGGTGATTGGAGAATTGGGGGGTGCTGGCTAGAGGTGAAGGGTTTTTTTAGGGAGTAATGAGAAAGTTTTAATGTTGATTGGGGTGAAGGATGCACAACGCTGTGAACATAAAGAAGGCCAGTAAGATGTATACCTTAAATGAGTGAATTAGATGGTATGCAAATTGTATCTTAATAAAAGTGTAAAAAGTGATATGTATTTCCTGGTTCAGAGCTGGCTTTGTGACATGCATTGTCCAAAAGGACATAACAGGGTGACATAGCATCAGTTCCAAGGCCTCCAGAAACCTCACACACAGTTGCCATATCTCAGACTCCTGTGGGTACTGGGTGCACAAGCCCAGTCTAGCCTGGGGAAGTTGATACATGGACTAATCACCCTCTGTCCCAGCAGACAGCAAGCCAGCCACCAGGTGTATGAGTAAGGACACCCCAGTGACCAGCCTCCAACCATCCCTCCAGCTGACCAGACCCAGGAGCAACCAGCTAGATCAGCCAAGTCACCCAAATGACCCATAAATGCAGGATCAATAATTAGCATGCGCTAAGTCACTGCATCTTGGGGCAGCATGTTACCCAGCAATAACTTTTGCAGCTACCATCACAGCTATTGCTCATGAGCTTCACCGACATATAATTCACAGACATCACAATTCGCCCACTTAAGAGTGTGCGACTCAGTGGGTTTTAGTATATTGACAAAGTTGCACATCCAGCCACAATCTTGGAACGTTTTCATTAGCCGGGAAAGAAGCTCAGTATCCATAACAGTCACTCCCTACTTCTCCCTCCCCTGGTCCTGGAAACCACTCTCCTATATTCTGTCTCCATGGATTGGCCCATATAAAGGGAATCATTCAATAAATGTTTTCTTTGACTATTTTTTTTTTCACTTAGCACAATGTTTTCAAAGTTCCCCACAGTGTAGCATAGCATCCTAACTTGCTATTAATAGTGTGAGTTATTCAGTTGCTTCCTTATTAACTGCCTGTCTTTCTCCAGTAAAGTCCATGACTTCAGGGAGTGTGTCTGTCTTATTAATTGCTGCATCCCTTCTGCCTAGAATTGAGCTTTGCACATAAAACACATCTTGAATGAATGAGTGAATGAGTGAATAGGGAAGTCAGTTTGTTTCTTGCTTCTTATTAAAAAAAAAAAAAGTTGGTGCGACTGCAAAATGGTGCAGCCTTTATGGAAAATGGTATGGAGGTTCCTCAAACAATTACAGATAGACCTACCATATGACCCAGCTAGTCCACTGCTGGGAATATACCCAGAGGAATGGAAATCATCACACTGAAGGGATACCTGTTCTCCAATGTTTATTGCAGCACTATTTACAATAGCCAAGAGTTGGAAGCAGCCCAAATGTCCATCATCAGATGAGTGGATAAGGAAACTGTGGTATATCTACACAATGGAATATTATTTTGGTGTAAAAAAGAATGAAATACTACCATTCAGAACAACATGGATGGACTTAGAGAAAATTATATTAAGTGAAACAAGGCAGGCACAGAAAGAGAAATAACACTTGTTCTCACTTGTGGGAGCTAAAAATAAATAAATATACAAACGAATAAAGGGTGGGGGGAAAAGACACAACAATCACAACAATTCCTTGAACTTATTAAGATAAGTGAACAGACATGATGTAGTGTGAGGGGAGGGGAGAGAGGGAGGGAAGAAAGAGAAATGGGTAAAGGGACATAAAAATCAACTGCAATGTTTATTGAGCAGTTAAAATAAAAAAAATTAAAATTAAAAAAAAAAGAAAAAAGTGGAATGACTATTTAAAGAATCTAACCCGAAAGAGCACTGAGTTATAGGCTTGCCTGACTCCAGGCATGTCTCGGGACACGTGTCTCATTGTGACATGGCGGCAGGCCAAGGACTTGAATAAAGATCAGTCCACCAAACCAAAGGGTCAACTCCTTCTTTCTCCAGCCTCCTACATTTGGTTTCCAGGTTTTTGCAAAGCAATACTGTTTTTGCTGTTGCATAACAACAAAAAAGTCTTTTATTTTTGCTTTTGGCAAAATTGACAGAAATTGACAATGGCAGATGAGAGAACTTTCCTTACTTGGTAATGAGACTAGCTTTGCCTCGGGGCAGAATGTTCCTCCAACTCCATTGATCACTTTCCATCTAAGTGTGCATTTGAGGGAGTCCACACATTTACTTTAATTCTAGGACCTTGGGCGGGAATGAATTACAACGTTCTTTAAACCAGTTTTACCAGAAGCCTTGACAGTCTTTTATTTCAAGAAAAAAAGTCCTTCATTTTCGAGACTGGCTGTTGGTGGTGGTGGGCACAGCCTGCAATCTGTTTACATAGCTGTGTCTGTTCTCCGTGTGATTGGAAAAGTCTTTACTGGCATCACTTTGTCAGGGTAGGGAAGAGAAAGAGGCCCTGCCACAAATCACTGGGACAAGACCCTTGTTGCAAGGTGTAATCACATCTGAGCCACATCTGACCCTGGGCTTGGCATCAGACAGCTGAATGCTCTAGAATCTTCCAGCACTCCCAGTAAACTTTTGGAGGTCAGAGCCTGTCTGCTAAGGAATATTTGCTTGGAGAAGGGCAAACACATTTGGGAGGGTGATAATTTTCAGACCTCTGGAGAACCATTTGGTGTTCCCACACTGACATAGCACCGTGCTGTAACTTGCCAAACGAATTTGTAATGGATGCACCTAACTCACAACTATAAAAAGAACATCTTAGGGGCTAGGGCAAAAAGGACATGTCACAAAGAAGAAAGATGGTCGTGAGGTATATGGGTCAATAGCTGATAGTTCACCAAAATCGAAATTCCCAGCCCCTGACGAATTTGCGAAAGAAGAAGGGAGTGAGATGTTTACTGCAGCCTCTTAGCCGAGTGCCTTGTGGGTTTGCCTTAGGTGTGTTGATTCCTTTAAACCTCACAACAGCTTTGCAAGGTGGTTAGATTGTGTGGTGCCACTGGGGACAGCGAGCACAGGAGGACCAAGAGCCGGGCTACTCTGTTTTATTTGTAGAACTTAAAGAAAAATACCTATTTCTATTTTTTGCTTGCACACAATGCCTTCTTTCTGCAAAATTCAAATAATTGGAGAATATATATATATATATATATATATATATATAGTAGAAAAATAAAAGACATCCCCCACCCCTGCCCTCCAAGAAAAAGCCACTGCTAGTTGCTTATAATCTCTCTGGTATGCTTTTATCAGTCTATGTATTATTATTATTATTTCAGCTAAAATGGGATTATAATCTTTACATTGTTATTTGCCTTACTTACAAAAATCTTTTTATGACCAAATTTTCCACACCTACGCAAAAGTAGAGGGTACAATGGTATTCACCCACTCATCATTCAGCTTCAACAGTTATTAGCATGCTGCATCCTTGTTTTCTCTACCATTCCTTACTTTTTAAAATTTTTGATTTGGAAGTTTTTGTATACAAGGGTAGAGAGAAACGTATCAAGAGTGTCATACTCCTCACCCAGCTTCAGCAGTTTCCATCATAGAATAAATGAATCCCTTTTAAAACCCTACTATTTAACTCCACCTTCAGATTTTTTATTTTTTTAATTTTACTTTTTTTGGTGGCTGGCTTGTCATGGGATTCAAACCCTTTACCTTGGTGTTATCAGCGCTGCGCTCTAACCAGCTAAGCAAAATGGCCAGGCTCACCCTCTGAGTTTTTTTAAAAAGCAAATCTTAGGCATCATCTATTTCACCTGCTACTTTGTTTCTTTTTTTTTGTAACAGCTTTATTGAGATATAATTCACATACTATACAAGCCACCCATTAAAAGTGTACAAGTTAGTGATTTTAGTATAGTCACAGAATTGTGCAACCATCACCACAGTCAATGAAAATTTTCGTCATCCCAGAAAGAAACCCCATACCCATCAACAGTCACTTTCCGTTCTCCCTGCCCAGTCCCTGGCAATCACTAATCTACTTTTTGTCTCTATGGATTTGCCTATTCTGGACATTCCGTATCAATGGAACCATGCAACATGAGGCCTTTTGTGACTGGCTTCTTTCACTCATCAGTTTCCACTTGTTGGCTGTTATGCATAATGCTGCTATGAACGTTCGTGTACAAGCTTTTACGCGGATGTATGTTTTCACTTCTTTTGAGTATATTCCTGGGAATGGAACTGTCGGGTTGTATGGTAACTCTATGTTTGACCTTTTCAGAAACTTCCAGACTGTTTTCCATAGCTGCTGCACTGTTTTATACTCCCACCAGCAGTGTATGAAAGTCCCAAATTTTCCTACATTCTCACCAATACTTGTTGCGATCTGTTGTTTCGAATTAAATCATCCCAGTGGGTCTAAAGTGATATCTCATAATGGTGCAACTTGCTTTTAAATATAACAACTTATCAGAGAAATATTAATAGGTCAGTATATCTGTAGCTATATTAATTTACTTACTAGCTAATCCATAACATGAATGTACCATAACATTTGAGTCATTTCTGATTTTTTTCAGCATCACCAACAAGGTGACAATGAATTCCCAGACACCTGCAGTTTTCACAACCAGGGCTCCCAAGAAAATTACACATTCTTGCCTTAGGGCATCCATTGCACATAATGAGTTAACTTTTCTCCCATGCATCTGGAATGATGCTAATTATGTATCACTGTTGGGAGACTTGACTAAATAGTCACTCACACTGTTTTCTGTGTTCTGTGATTCAGATGAGCAACCCTGGTTGAGAAAGGCTACATGTGCTCAAATACCTTTTGACACTTATCAGAGTAGAACTGTGAGTCTTAGGGTTCCCCTTTTGCATTTGGAGCTATTCCGAAATCGCCTTCCAAATGGGTCATATCAATTCACACGACCACAAACGGTGCAGAGCACATGCCTGGCACGATATCTTATTTAATTTTGGACAATCTGAGAAGTACAAAATATTTTGTTTTAATTTAGCTTTCCCCCCCATTCTTAGTGCAATTGAAAATTTTTTCAAATGTTTCATAGTCACTGATATTTCTGAATTTGAGAATTTCTAAGTGTTGGAATTTAGGATAATTACTCTTCGGGGAGACATGCATTTCCAAAGTCCTGGTGTACTTTGACATTTAATTCAAGATATTCCTGACAAAAGTTGGGGGCTAATTCTGTCTACTTGATAAAATATGGTACCAACATGAGTCAGAAGACAGCATACAGGCCACAACTAACTGTCTGATAAGTTTAAATTTATGTGATTCCTCATACACTTTTATTTAGGGGACTCATATTACTTTAAATTTTGCTGATAATTGAGCCTCTCAGCTTGTTTTCTGTATTTACATAATTCCGATTCACCTTAATTACAAACCAAACTCTACTACTCTTAACATAACTAGAGACTTGTGAGGCCCAATGGAAACACAGACCTGCTGGATTCCAGAACTCTCCATCATCCATTCTGGGGAGCTCTTCATTTTCCTACCCAATTTCTGAAAATCCATTTAAAAGTCAAATAAAAGACTTCTGTATAAGTTTGGGACCTGGGGAATGTCTATTCTCAGTAAACAGTCATACAGAATATTTTAAAATCTGCAATGACATCTCCCCTTTCAGACAGCATCTTCACAAGGTACTGTTTGTTAGCGACTGTTCATTTACCTGGAAGAACAGTCACCTTCCTTCACCTCTGTTTTATTAAGAAGTGTGAGTCTCATAACCATATAGTAGTGATATTTTGTTTTGTCTAATCATTTTTCTCTATTTGATAAAGCAAAGGTAAAATATACTTTAAAATTTCAAATAATTGTTCCCGCCTTGTACCTCCAAATAAAGTTTCCTTGTTGTTATCTCCATCATCTGCTATTCAAGAAGGGCTCTGACTTTTCCAGCTGAGTTTCCAGGTGGCATCTGAAGAATGGCTGGAAAGGAACGTAGAAGGGAGGAGGTGCAGAGAGGGTGGTGGTAGGAAGAGATGTACCAGTTTTGGTCATTTTGAGGTCACTGATGAGCATGCAAAGTGCACCAGCTCAGAGACCTAGCTGAGCCCGAGCCTCCTTGCCTGGGTCAGTTCTTATGCTTCCCTCTGTAGCAAGGTAGGGACGTCTTCCAAAATGATGACACTGTCCTGTCCACATCACGGGCCCTGCCCAGCATTGTCCTGCATCTGCTCTAGTGTGCATTTTTCTTTTTGTGAGTTATCTTTTGAGTAGACTTTTTACATTTAAGGAATGTATTAGCTTCCTATTGCTGCTGCAAATCACCACACATTTAAAACAGTACAAATTTATTAGTATACAAGCCTGTAGGTTAGGAGTTTGACATGGGTTTCATTGAGCTATAACCAAAGTGTTGGGAGGGCTGCATTCCCTCTGGAGGCTCTGGATAGGATCCCTTTTCTTATCTTTTCTAGCCTTGAAAGGCTGCCAGTATCCCTTGTCTCCTGACTTCTCTTCCCTCTTCAAAGCCAGCAGTGTTGCATCGCCTTGCGTCTTTCTCCAGTAGCCACATCTTCCTTCAGTTGACGCTTCTGCCTTCCTCTTCCATTTGAGGATCCCTGAGATTACATTGGGTCCACCTGGCTAACCTAGAATAATATCAAGATCCCATCTCAAGGTGGTTAACTTAATCACATCTACAAATTTCCTTTGGCCATAAAGGTAACGTTGGGGTGCAGAAAGCTGTTACCCAAATATGGTGCTTTGGCAAGCTGGAATAAAGAAGTAGCCTCAAGCTCCATCTGACCTTCCCTTTCTGTCTTTCAGTCCTCTGCCACTCTCAAACAGAATGAAGCTGGTCCCTCATCTGCCTGAAGCCTGGTCCTGCCACATAAGATGAGAATTACCTCTGGTTCTGTCCTTGAATCTTCATTAACTTAACTCATATCACAGGAAGGCAGACTGGGGTCTGTTAACACATCTGGACAGACTTTTCTCACAGACCAGTGTCTGCTATGTCAGCCCCATGCAGTATTTTGAAGAAAGTCATTTACCAGTCCCTGTCTGCTCTGAGGGCCTAATAGACTGTCACAGGCCATTGCATGTTCTCCAGCCCAGTGTGTCCCCTAAGAATCATTTACTCCTGCACCCACCTCCCCCTTCCCTATGAAGAGGGCATATAAACATCGTACCCCACTGGGGAATTGTGATTCCCATGCCTTTCTCCTCCCAGCATGTTAAAATAAAATTTCTTATGCCTTTCTCCATATTAATCGCTCTTCATTGATTCTTTCAGAGAACCTCCAGGGGCCGAAGGAGAAGTTTTCCCTTGGCCACTGCAGTATCACATTTACAAATTCCAGGCCCTAGGACACGGATGTCTTTATTCTGCCTGCCACAGGGAAATTCTCACATAACGAGTTTCACCTTCCCATTTTAGGAGTTGGAGCCCAAATATCCAGATTCCCAACCCTGCCTTGCTGCCAGGGTGCTGGCCATCAGGAAGGAACCCAGCCTCACAGAGGAGTGGATGGAGGACTGAGACCCCAGAGTTGATGATGAGGAATGTGGATTGGGTCACAGCAACTCCATGGTGGCCCATGGTAGACAGCAAGACTTTACAGATCACCCACAACGCAGGAAACAGCGAGAGCCTCAGCATCATAGCAGCAACTGGTGGCCATACTGCTGTAGGCTGCACTGCAGCTGTGATCCTGGTGGTCCCTCGGTGGGCTCCTTGACTTTCTTAGTTGCCTACGTGATTGTCTACAGAAACTGCTGAACATCAGGGGCAATATCCCTGCAGCAAGAACTCACAGAGATGCTGGGGTCCATGGCAGACAGCTTCTCCCAGCAAGCCTGAGCTTGAGATAGCAGCCCAGCTTGGTACTGCTGGGGTCGTTGGCCCTGTTGGATGAGGAGGGGGTTAGCTTTTGGTGGTGAGAGAGGCGTGGTCCTTCATCACTGACCAGATGTTGAAGTTCCTGGTTCAGAGGGGTAGTCACTGAGAGGAGGGGGTCCTCGCACCTAGGCTGTGGGCCTTTTCTGTGCTCAGCTCATTAGCAATTGCTAAATAGTTTTCCTCATCTGGCCAGGTCTTCTGGATCATGTTGAGCACGGTTCCTAGAAACTTAGCTTCAGTGTCCAGCCAAGGATTCCATGAGCTCCCCAATATCCTTGAAGGAAATGTTAATTGAGCTCAGTGGCTAGAGTCAACTTCTGATCTTCATGACTAAATGGATCTTAACTAAAGCTATTTTTAAAACATTACTTTTGGCTACTGCACTGTTTTCTCTTATTTGTTAATGTGTGGCACTGTAGAGGCTGAGCTGTCTGGGATCCTGGGATATATGTGTGTGTGTGTGTGTTGTGTGTGTATTAATTTTGCAAAGGGAATCCCTGAGAAATTAGCCAGATTTTATCCCATTTTGATTTTTGACAACAAGATATAAAGTGTGTCGTGTGGTCCTGCTGATTATGTATGTGAAAATATCTTCCTAAATGCACTTGTTTCCATGGGGTGGGACGGACTTTTCTCTAAAATGCACAATTTCCTCTGCAAACAGTTCTAAGCCAGTGTCTGCAGAAACATAAAAGAGAATCAGAGAAGAGCACAGTATTAGCATTGTCTGTCTCTAAACCAGGGAAACCCAGTCTTCAACAGCTATTGATTTACTTTCTGTTTGGAGAGATTGTTATTTGCTCTGATGAAGGCCAAATGCAGCTTTATAAGCTATTTCAGTGTTGCCCAGGTAAGTCCCCACAGACCTTCTGCCTCCCTGATCTGACAACATCCCAGAGTTGTCCACCTAGAAAAACCCCATATATTTATACAGCACTAAAGATCTTGTTATCTTTTTAAAGCACCTTTGGCTAGCTTAGGGCTGGGGGTGAAGAGAAAGGATGTTAAAGGAAGGATTTGTTATTTTCTTAAAGATGACATGTCAAAACCACAAAGTATTAACTAGGGCAATAAAGAATCTCACAATATGCCTTCAGTACTGTTCCGCTTCTTCTGACTCCTCTTCCCAAATAATAATGCCTGTGTGTGTTGCACAGTGCCAGCAGTGAATGAGATGCAGATGTTTAAAATCACTTCTGCCCCCCATGGCACTAGTCTGGAAAGGGGAACAAACACCCCTGGAGTCTTTCGTGAACAGTCATGGTTTCGTGCGTGTGAGTGGCGTTGGGGCTTCTGAAACACACGATTCTCTGAGTGCTGAGTCATTCTGTAAAGCTGTGCAGGCTTTATTTCTTCTATTTCCAGTCCTGTCCATTTTTCCTTCTTTGGGTTATAAAACCATATAATATTTCAGGGCATGAGCCCCACCCCACTTTCAGCTGATGAGGTTTTCCGAAGGGAGACATTTGACTCAGGCAACTTAGCCATAGCGACCACTTCATAAGTGGACACCTGATGCAGTGAGCTAAGGAGATTCCATTCCAAGTATTTTGTTTAAGTGATTGGGGAGAAGAATGGCTCTTTTTACTTGTGGTAGTGAGCAGTTGTGCAGCAAGTCTGGTGCTCCTGATGACCCGTTTTAGCCTGTCTGGGAAAGGAGTTAACACAGAGAAAGGCAGAGCTGAGATACAGAGAATGGCAAAAATCAGAACCTTGTGTGAGCACCTAGATCCAGCTATGCCTGAAGCTTCCTGGACTTTTAATTTCTGCTAGCCTTTTCCCTCCACTCCCAGTGATTTTTGTTTTCTTTTCTTTTGTTTTGTTTTCCCAAAGCCATTTTGTGTTTTTTTTTTTTTTTTTTTTTTTTGTACCTCTTGGAACTAAAAGAGAAATTATGTAATAATTTCCATTCTCTCTCCCACCTCACTTTTCTCCTTTTCTATCTTATTTTACTCTCTCCAATTCTGTTGTTTTTACCTGTTTTCCTTCCACTCAATTTTCTAGCTGTCTACTAATAACATCACAATGTTTCTTTCAGAGCCGTAATGAATGAATGGGCACTGGTGTCATTTAAGAGCATTAAAATGAAGACATACCAAGAGTTGATCCCAGGCAAAATGATTCCTGGTTCAGAAGAGCTTCTTAGGTTGCCAAATCAGGCTTCATTTTTAAGTTTAGGTATCTCCCTTTGAAAGCCAATTTTCCACACACAGAGGAGCATGGACTAAATGGCCCTGTGAAATCAAGGAATTAATTTTATTTTTGCCAGTTCCTCAAGGTTGCATATTTATATCAAGTTTGTGCTTCTAAGGAGGGGGGAGTCATGGCCAATCCTCTATGATTTTTATGAAACTCAATTATAAGTACATGATCCTGAGGCCTGTAGTTATGAGTGAATGGATTCCAGCATTATTCCTGGCATTTGTGCACTAAATGTCTTGCTGGAAAGAAAGTAAAGAAAGCTTAGTTAATAAATTATCTTATTTTTTTTACAGTAGAAAAATTTGATGAAGCCCACTGAAGCCTCAGCCTTTACTCTGGGCACCCACGGGTCTATACACATCTGCTTTTCTTGTTCCCCAAGGAAGAGGAGAAAGACTTTGACCTTGTGTCTTAGGGCCATGTCTGGGGGCATGTAGATGAACTTGTGCTTTAGAAAGGCGCAATTACACTTCAAACAGGAAACACAGAAGGAAATGTGCTCTCTTATGTGAAAGCCAATTATGGAGGCAGTGCTTCAGAATAATTAGAACACATTAAAATTTTTATTAAATAAAAATTTGGACATCCTGGGTAAGAAGAACCTGCATGCCAACCACAAAGCCTGAGAAGGGTTTCCATGGCAATTCAGATTTACTAATAACACCGACTCACCGCTGGCAATCTCAAATTAGAGGCAAGCTATTTCAGGTTAGACCTACCTGCCTGATGGAAATTTCCTTTTCGTGCCTTGTGCCTAAATAGGCCATCCCTGATTCACCTGTTCGGATATACCTGTAGCAAGTATCAATTGTAACTCCATAGCATTGCATGTGTTGGGCCGATTTTTCTGTTAAAGAGGCTGGAAGAGGTGGCTTGCACGGATCCACAAAGCATCTGTTGGCCTGTCTCGCCACCAGTGTTAGAGAGACAAACGTGTGGCCACTCGAAGGCTGGTGGAGTCCACAACTCCTGTGTTAGTTGGATGCCATTAGTGGCACCCCAGTATTTGTGGTGCCTAAAGAGAGAGCATTAATGCAGCTCCACGTAGCACAGGTGTAAATGCTTAAAATGTACTAATCAGGCTAACCACTAAATAAAATACGTTCCCCACCCTTACTGTGACACTATGCCAGGTCAAATAGATAATACTATGACACATCAGAGTTGCACAACAGGGAAAGCCTGCCTCTGACGCCTGGCCCACAGTCTGCCCACATTCCTCTCTGCTGTTAAGTGTGCCCCCAAAACTCATTGAAGCTTGATCTCCATTGTAACAGTGTTAAGAGAGTGGGAAATCCAATTACATTACTTGAAAGTGTAGCCTTTATGAGGTGATTGGATCATGATCGATCCATTCATGGAATAATGGGTTGATGGTTTCATGGGTGGTCATGGGCATGGCTCTGGTGGCTTTAAAAGGAGAATGAGTGAGCAGGTTAGCTCTCTCGCTCAGCCCATTCTCTCCATGTGACACCCTGCATCACTGTAGAGAGTCATCACCACGGAGTCATCCCCACACCCTCATCAGATATGTTCCCTGGATTTTGGACCTCCCAGCCTCCAAAACTGTAAGAAATAAATTTCATTCATTTATTAATTACCCAGTTTCAGGTGTTCTGTTATAAGCAACAGGAAACAGACTAAGACACCATCTCTCCTGTATCTTCTCCTGCAATCGAAAAGGCTTCACCTGCATGGATATAGACAGTTGACCTGCAGAAGCAAGTTCTGCTCAAACACCCTGCAAACAGCTGTTCCCTGGGCACCTCTCTGGGCCAGGGCTGGGGACACAGGATTTATGGTCCTCCACTGGGAGGTTGGCCTCAAGGTAGAGTCCCTTTCTGGCCTAGAAACACGACTAGAGACATAGTACAGTAGGTTTGGGGTCCAGGCACCTGGAGCACTGTCTTGGAGGGGGGCCAAAGCCCCTACGGACGTGTCCTGCTGTCCTCCCATATTAGTCTGCTAGGGCCACCGTAACAACATACTACAGACTTGTGCTTTCAATAACAAAAATTTATTCTCTCACAGTTCTAGAAGCTAAAAGTCCAAAATCAAGGTGTCAGCAGGTGTGGATCCTCCTGAGGCCTCTCTCCTTGGCTTGCAAACAGACATCTTGTTGTGTCCTCACATGGTCTTTCCTCTGTGCACATCTCTGGTGTCTCTGTGTGTGTCCAAATTTCTTATTATTATGACACCAGTCAGATTGGGTTACGACCCACCCTAATAGCCTCATTTCAATCACCTCTTTAAAAGGTCCTATCTATCTCCAAAGAGTCACATTCAGAGATTCTGGAGGTTAGGGTTTCAACATATGAATTTTTAGGGAACACAGTTCAGCCCATAATAGTCTCCTCCACAAGGAGGAATACAGGTAAAGATTAACGTACAGGTGGAAGTTAGCCAGAGCAGGCCCTCTGAGGTGTGGGGCCCATGACAGGGACACACCTGGCCCAGGTGTAGGAGCACAACCGCACTTTTTATTTTTTTCCACTGAAGTTAATGGTCTGGTCTCCCTGCTTTCATGAACTTTTTTCACAGCTGGACCATTTAAAAACTATTTTCAGATTCTATTTGCCATAGAATATGATCATATCCACCTGTCGCACTTATTCTATGATGGGTTTTGCTCTGTGTGAGCTACAAAGCTTTCTTCACCAGTTCCCCAGGTGGGAGTGTAGCCATAGCATAATGGCATTTTGCTGATAATAATGGGCTGTCAGTACAATTGAATGTGGTCGGCTCATAGAAAATCACCAATCTGTCACTAGATTAATCATTTTCAGAACTAAAGAAAGAAAGACAAAATATGACAGTTATATTGAGGAGAAAAGCAGGTTTTCAGCATTTTTCTAAAGAAAGTACATTTACTTCATAAGGGAAATGCAGAAAGTTGTCATTTCTAATGGAAAAGCCCTTCCTGATTGATCAAAAGATTCAGAGTTTACAGTTAGGGTTAAGGGTGTACTGCACTGAAGTGGATTTTTCTCCTCTTGAGAGAGAGCTGAGTTTGATCATTTGCTAATATGGAAACATTAGCAAATAGTCGATCTCTCATTGCAGGCTCCAGGCTAAGTGGAAGCTGGTAGAACAGACAGATGCTTAATGTGTCAATCTGCCCCAGGCAGGTGCTGCTGTCTTAAAAAATCCCTTAGGAGTTACCTTGGTCAATCTTTCTCCCTGGCAACAAAGAGAAAATGATAGAATTTGCTGAACATGGATACTCCAAGAAAACACTAAACCTGTAGCATGCCTGTTTTCCTGAGGCCAGTCTCCACATTAAAAAAAAAAAAAAATGAGTGATTCTTTGTTGTAGCAATTAGGAATACTGCTAGTAATACCACTCTCTACTGAGCAGTTTCAAAAAGCCAGGCAATGGGCAAAGTGCTTTGCCTGCATTAAATGAAAAAAAAAAGTCTCCTCAATGATGTTTGAAGTCAGGCATTGCAGTGAATTGAATGTCCCCCCAAACTGATTAAGGCTTAATCCCCACTGTAACTGCTGAGGGTGAGAAATCCTATTATGGTAATTGAATGGCAGGACCTTGTAGAGGTGATTAGATTGTGAGGACCATGCCCTAGTGAAGGGATTAATCCATTTGATGGTTTAATGGTGGTCTTGGATGTGATTCTGTTGGCTTTAAAAGGAGAGCATGTGAGAAGTGCTCTCTCTCTCTCTCTCTCTCTCCTTCTGCCATTTTGAGATGTGATACCCTGTGTTGCTGTAGAGTTACCACCAAGGACAAGGCTCTCACCAGATATCCCTGGACTTGGACTTCCCAGCCTCTGAAACTGTAAGGAATAAATTTCATTTCCTTATAAGTTACCCAGTTCCAAGTATTTTGTTACAAGCAACAGAAATGGACTGATACAGAAAATTGGTACCAGGAGTGGGGTGTTGCTTATAACAATACTTGAAAATGTGGAAGTAACTTTGGAACTGAGTATTGAGGAGAGGATGGAAGAATTTGGAGAAATAGGCCAGGAAAAGCCGAGATGCTTGTGTGAACTTAAAAGACAAAAAGACCATGGAAAGTTTGGAACATCTTAGTGACTGGTTAAATGGTGGCAACCAGAATGCTTATAGAAATGTGGACTATAAAAATCATTCTAAGGAGGTCTCAGATAGAAATGAGGAAGAGCTTATTGGAAACTGGGGCAAAGATCATCCTTGCTATGAAATGTCAAGAAACGTGGCTGTGTTCGGTTCATGCCCCAAAGTTTTATGAAATGTGTAACTTAAAGGTGCTGAACCAGGGTATTTGGTGGAAGAAATTTATAAGAAGCATAGCATTCAGGAAGCTGTGTGGCTACCTACAACAGCTTATGCTGAGTTATGGCAGAAAAGACATGACATAAAGCCAGAATTTATAATTAACAAGGAAGCAGAGAGTGAAAAATTGAAAAACTATCAGCATGGCCATGTAAAGAGTGAAAAGGTGTCTTGAAGAGAGGAAACCAATGGTATTTGCTAAGGAGATTGATACAGATGAAAGGGATTATCAAGAGAAGAGAAAAAAGACCTTGATGGCATCCCAGAGATCTTTGAGGCTACCCCTCCCATCACAAGCCCTGAGGCTTAGGGAGATAGAATGGTCTTGGGAACAGGCCCAAAGCTCCATGGGCTCACTGTCCAGGGCCACTTCAGGATGCTGCTCTTCATACCTTGGCTGTTTGGCTGCTCCAGCTGTGGCTAAATTGGCCCCAGGTATGGCTTGACCCCCACTGCTTTGGGAGATAAAATCCAGAAGACGTGATGGTGTCCAGGTGATGTTAAGTAAGCAGGTTCATAGAATGAGAGCTGTGAAGGCTTGGAAGCTTCCACCATGATTTCAATGTATGTATGAAAAGCTTGGGGCCCCAGGAAGAGACCTGCTGCAGTGGCAGAGTCACCACATAGAGCCTTCACTAGAGCAATGCAGAGTAGAAATGTGGGCTTGGAATTGCAGCAGAAAAACCCCACTAAGGCCATGCCTAGTGGAGCTGTGGGAGCAGGACCACCATGGAGACCCCAGAATTGTAGAGCTACCAGCATGCTATGACAGCCAGCAAGAGCTGAAACATGGACAAAGACCAGGAAAACTGTAGGAGCAGAGCTGTCAGAGGACTTGGGGATCTAACCCCCACACCAGTGTGCAGAGGATGTTGGATGTGGAGTCAAGATATGTGAATCACCAGCTTTAAGATTTGATGCCTGCCTTGCTGAGTTTTGGACTTGTTTAGGACCTGTTACTCCTTTCTTCTGGCCCATTTCTCCCTCTTGGAACAGAAATATGTATGCTATGTTTGTCCCACCATTGTATCTTGGAAGTAAATAACTTGATTTGATTTCATAGATGGGACCTTGAGACTTTGGGCTTTTGAGCTGAAACAATTAAACGTTGGGGTTGAAATAATTGTACCTGTATGTAAAAAGGACATGAGTTTTGGGGAGCTAGGGGCTTAATCCCCATTGTAACTGTCAAGGGTGGGAAATCCTATTATGGTAATTGAAAGGCAGGGCCTTGAAGGGGTGATTAGATTGTGAGAACCATGCCCTAATGAATGCATTAATCCATTTCATGGTTTAATGGTGATCATGGGTGTGGTTCTGATGGTTTTCAAAGGAGAGCATGTGAGAAGCTCTCTTTCTATCTCTGCTTCTGCCATTTTGTGATGTGATACCCTGTGTTGCTGTAGAGTTACCACCAAAGACAAGTCCCTCATTGGAGGTGTTCCCTGGACTTTGGATTTCCCTTCCTCTGAAATTATAAGCAATAAATATTCTATTTCTTTATAAATTACCCAGTTCCAGGCATTCAGTTATAAGCAAGAAACAGACTAATACAGGCATCATTCCCATTTTACAGCTGAGCAAACTGAGAATGAAAGTCACTAAATGCCACTCAGCTAGTAAGTGCCTGAGCCACTCAGTTTTTTTAACTGTACAATTCAATGATTTTTAATATATTCATAGTTGTGTAACCATCACCACAATTAATTTTAGAACATTTTCATCATTTCACAAAGAAGTCCCATACTCTTTAGCTATCACTTCCCTATTTATCCTCTCACCAGCCCTAAGCAAAAACTACTCTACTTTCTCTCTCTACGGATTTGCCTACTCTGAACATTTCATATAAATAGAGTCATAGAAAATGTGGTCTTTTTGTGTTTCCCTTCTTTTCACCTAGCATAATGTTTTCAAGGTTTATCCATGTTGTAGTACGTGTCAGAATTTGATTCCTTTTTATGGCTGAATAATATCTCATGATATGGATTGACCGCATTTTGTTTATCCATCTATCCATTGATGGACATTCAGGTTGCTTTCACCTATTGGCTTTTGTCAATAGTGCTGCTATGAACATTATATAAATTTTTTGTGAACACCTAGTTTCAATTCTTTTGGGTATTGTATTAGTCCATTTCTTTTGCTTATAACAGAAATACCTGAAACTGGGTATTTTGTAAAGAAAAAATTTTGCTTACAGTTTTAGTACTTGGGAAGTCCTAAGTCCAGGGAACACATCTGGTGAGGGCCTTGGTGGTGGTGACTACCCAGGGATTCAAGGTGTCACATGGTGAGAATGGTGAAGCAGAGAGAGAGCTGATCCTCACTCCTCCTTTTAAAGCCCTCAGAACCACATCCATGACACCATGAAGCCATCAGGGGGATAATCCATTCATTAGCGCATGGTCCTCACAACCCAATCACCTCTTCAAGGCCCCACCTTTTCATTACCATAATAGGATTTCCCACCCTCTTAACACTGTCACAGTGGGGGTTAAGTTTCTAATACATGGAACTTTGGGGGACACAATTCAATCCATAGCAGGTGTATACCTAGGCATGGAGTCTGAACCACAGTTTGAGCCGGGTCTGTCTGGCTGTTGTGTTTGTAACCAATAACTTTGGGAAAAGCAGAGCTCTCCCACCTGTGAAATAGCTTAGGTGGAAATCAGGGTGGCTCCTGGATGGTCAGGTCAACGCTGACTATCCAGATGTGGCCATTACCCCTCTCATTCATTTTCTGCCACAACTTCTAAGGTGGATGTGACATACTACCCACTTCTGGCCAGAATCTAGCCATCAGGCAAGTTTTGCTTCTCTTTTAGAGAATGTTTATTATTGTTGTTGTTGTATTATTTGAAATGCCTTTAGATGTAGCATGATCTCTCTGGTTCTCCACTCCCAATTTCTTTCCACCTAACTCTTTGTAGTAACTGCCTTGATCCTAGAGGCCCTCGCTACTGAGGTATATTCTGTGGACCAATCACATCAGCATCCTCAGGGAGCTGATTAGAAATGCAGAATCTCAGTACCACCCCAGCCCTGCTGAATGACAATCTGCATTTAGCGGGAAATGCAGGCGATGCCTTTGCACATTAAGGTTTGAGAAGCGCCTTTTTAAGCAGTTAAGCTTGCAACCCTTGCCCTCTATGACTTCCAAGGCTTGAGCTAAGATAGACACATGGATTCCCAGCTTCCTAGACACTAATTTTTCAGCCATGCCAAGATTTTAGAACAAGCACATTTGTTTATATCTGGCTGGATGAATCTAAGAATTGGCTTCTGTATACCCAGTATATCTGAGACAGGGCATACAAACCATTCCTAAGATTAGAGCACTTATTTGGTTCCTTAGGAATCTGGAGGGACTAAAAATTTCTTGGACAAAATATGAAAAGGGTCCAAATTATCAGCTTGTTTGGCTATTCTATAGAAATTTTTTAAAAATAATTTTTTTCTGATTATATGAGCAATCCATATTTATTACAGTAAATTTGAAAAATAAGTAAAAGTATGAAAAAGAAAATAAGTCACTCTTAGTCCCACATAGAAGATACAATAAGCCCAAATAGCTTCTTTTTCTCTGAAAATACACTCACACATACCCTTTAAAAATACAAAATTGGGATCATACCGTGTGCACTGTTTTGTGAACTACTTTTCGCTCAAAATATTTTTTTAAACATTTTTCAGATTCATAGAGTAATTTTTTACATTCAATGACGAAAGTTTTGTGTGAACACCTGGTTTGTGGTAGGCAGAATAATGGCCCCAAAGAGGTCCATGTCCTAATCAACCAGAACCCGCGAATATGTTATTTTACACGGCAAACGAGACTGAAGCTATGATTAAGTGGAGATTTCTAATAAGCTGACCTTGATATAGGAAATTATCCTGATTATCTGGGTGTGTAATGTAATCACAAGGGTCTTTATAAGTGACTGAGGGAGAAAAGAGGGTCAGAGATGTGCAGACGAAAGCAAGAAACCAGTGTGATGCACCATGAGAAAGACTCAACTGGTCACTGCTGGCTTTGAATAAGGAGCTCAGAGTCAGAGAGATTTGAAGAGGGTATGCTGCTGGATTTGAACATGGAGGAAGGACATATGAGCCCAGGAATGCAGGTGGCCTATGGAAGCTGGAAAAGCCACTGGCACAGGTTCTACCCTGGAGTCTCTAGATGGAATTCAGCCCTGCTGACACCTTGATCCTAGCCCAGTGAGCCCCATTTCATGCTTCTGACTTCCCAAACTGTAAGATAATCAATTCCTATTGCTTCAAGCCATAAGAAACTAATATGTGGTTCATGGTTTTAAGAATGCAGAAGAGCCATTAATAAAAAAGCAATATTCTTTTGTACCACCCCAATCATTTCCTGGTTCTCCTCTCCTGAAGTGAGAATTTAAAACCATTTCTAATTTGATCTATTTGGTGACTATCTTCATAAAATTCCATTTGCATATACTGTAATTCTTTGTTGTATGTACTTTAGATATCATTTAGGTATGGTAGCAAACGAGAACCATGTGAGTCTGAGCACTCACCACTATAGGATCACCAATAACACCCACCAGATAGAATTGAAAGGAAAGGCTTTTTACTTTGGAAGATGTCAACCAGGAGACAGAGGGTAAAGTCCCAATTGCTTCCACCATCAACTGAGGTCTGGGGTTTATATAGTTAAATGTATAGGGCAGGACAGGATGCTTTGAGAGATGTATTGGGATGTGCTGGGCAAGACAGGATATCTACTTTTGATCCAATCTTAGTTAATCATTCAGGAGGAGCTGTAAAGAGAAAACAAAGTTAATTCTATAGTGTATACATGTGTGAGTGTGTGTGTGGTGGTGGGGGAGTTCTACAATTACAAACTCCCCCTTCTGTTAGTAACTTCTGCAATCTTGAGGAAGGAATGGGGTCACAGACATCTTGTCTAGGTACTTCCTGCTGGACAGGGTCGTCAAATTCTAAGGAATCCCCATGCGGAATTTCTGAGCCTGCAAATGAATTTCTTCAAGGGTTACTGTATATTCTAATAAACATTGTCCTGGATCCCCTCCCCCCATCTTCTTATGCACTCGTAGGCCCAGGGCCATGCTTCCTGGCTATAAACAAATGCAAAGCCTGAAAAAGCGCAGGTAATAGTATCTCCTGAGGATGGTGCTGTTAAGGAAGTTCTTTCTAATCATGGACCGGTTATCATCAAGTTACAAGGGGCTAACAGGGATCCCTTTCTGAACCCAGGGGTTGGTTTTATAGTGAGCTCCTGTTATTCAAAAATTGTCAGATTCTTTTTTTATCCCAAAAGGGGGTGCCCTTTAGTAGATGTCAGGTACACACAAGGAGGTTTAGCATAGAGAACTGCTTTCAATTGTGTCCATTGAACCTGGTGAGCTATTCAGGCACTCCAGTTAAGTTTCCTACCTCTTTATGTGCAAGAGAGGCATGATGGTCTGGAACTAACTGTGTTTTTGGATGACATATCTAACAGTGGGAGAGATTACCAGAGGTTGCCAGGGTCTGAGAGATTCATACTGAAAAATTGTCTACCTGGGCCTAGCTAATCTTCAGGATAAGAAATTCAATCATAGTAATCATTTTCATGTAAATTTCAACTTTGAATCTGTAATTGGCTGGACTTCCCAGCTGCCTGGGTTGTACCTCTTCACTTGGGTATGATATACCCAGGTTTTGAGTCCCTTCAGATTTACTGCTGAATGGGTGACAAGTGACACATCATAAGGTCCAACCCACCTTGGTTGCAGCTGTGAATCAGGGTGTTTTTCTCTCCAGGTCTTGAGCAGGACTTGGTCACCAGGTTTTATAGCATGTAGAGGAATGTGTGTTGGGTAAGTCAACTTGTTAGATGCAAAATCATGTAACATAGTTAAAGTAGCTCCAATTTGTTTTACATACTGTTCTATAAGCAATTCTCCTTTTGGGGAGGAAGAGTTGGTAGGCCCCTGTGTCTGAGGAGTCAATGGTCTCCCATACAAAATTTCATAAGGACTCAAACCTACCTTGTTCCTGGGTGCCTTCTATATCCTTAGTAAGGCCATAGATAATACTTGGGCCCAGGTTAGATTTGTTTCCTGACAAAGGATGGCCAGGGCCTTTTTCAGGGTCCAATTCATTCGTTGTGTTTTCCCTGTGGTCTGTGGCCTCCAAGGAGAATGTAGTTTCCAACTTATATTTTGTTTTTTTTCAGAGGTCAAAAGATCTCTCTATCTCCAGATAGGCACATGAGCTATCATGAAAGCATATTTAGTACTTTGATTCTTCTAGCCAGGGTTAGAACTTGAGTCAAAGCAATTAGTTCAGCTTTCTGGGGTCATGTCTTTATTAAATACTGTACAAAATAAAATATTGCATGTTCTCTTCACTTTTCCCCATCCATTCCCAACCACCAAACACTCCACATACAGTAGTGCTCATCCCAGTGTTAGAGACTGAATAAAGAAGTATGAAATTTTCCAAAATGAAAATAATCAGGAATACAATTTTATGCTCATATGAATTGGGTCTAATAAGTCTTTGATGTTTTGTTTGTGTGCAAGAAACAGTTCTTTTCAACTATCCTGTTTCTTATTTAGAGAAAGTTTCATTTGCAGTTCTTAAAAGAAAGCTTTGACTATACTTCAAAATCAGTAGAAAAGGTTAACTTTCTCTCTTCTTTGATTTCTAAGATGCCTTATTTAGTCACAGAAAGATTAGATTTCTGTAGTTATGCAGCAATATCTACTCTGTATTTTCTTCCATGAGTGCTCTAAGAACAAGAACAAGATGCAACCTTCCAACGCCCTGGTGAATTCTTGGGTCAACAAGCCTGTCCAAACAGATCGTCTCTTTTTCACAGAGTAAGCTTAAGGATCTATGAACACGCCATTAGTGCTAACATTTTAATGACTATTGGTCAGAGCTTCTAAAATGTCAGTACCCAGTACACCTGTCGAAACCCTACAACTTGTGTTTCACAATTCATCAGGATGTACTACTCTGTGCTAGTCTATGACCACAGGAATGAGGCAGCACATGATGGTGTGCTCATGATTTTGGTGACTTCTTGATTAGCTATGGTATTTGTTAATCCTGGAACACATCATTTAAAATAATTGCAATTAAAAACTGATCATGGAAAAATTTTACTTTACAAAGGTTTAACTTACGTTTTTGCATCAATCTCTCTTTGATCATGGAATCTAAAATCTTTTGAGAAATCTGAGGAACCAGGAGGAAGAGCCTGGAAGTGTCTTACCCAGCTTGATGCTTCACCTGGTTCATAAAGTTGCTACCATCTGCATACAGTTCCATGTCAGATGCTTCAAGAGGTTGGTCAATCAAATCAGGTCAGCTAGAATAAACTTGTCCAATTATTTGCACACAATCATGATGAGGGATGAGGGGTGCAGGGAGGCTGGTGTATATATTATGAAACTACTGTCCTTTTAAAGTCAAATGACAGAAAAATCTCAAGCCCTGTGCATTGTTCTGAGATGGAACTATGAAAGGAAAACATGAATATTTCAGATGTCTCCCATATTACAAAAAGTTATCAACCTGTAAAAACCACACCCTATGTGCTTGAAAATAATCTAGCATGAGCCAGTTCTGTCAGTATAGGATGTCACAGTGATTATGGACAATTCTCCTCACCCCAGATCTTTAAACTCAATACTGCAGGCATAGAGTGTAAGCAAATCTGGGATAGTCTCCAACAGATAAGCAAAAGTAAGCTATGTTATTCTCAAAAATACTGTCCTGTATAACCAAATGCTCAGAGGCCACATTTTAAGTCTGCATTAATTGACCTGAAATGCATTTATTTTGGCACAAGTCCATCTAAGCTTCCTTTTATGTATTTTTTAATATGTCTAAGAGAAAACACCTGCTTCAGGTTTATTTAGGAGTATTGACCTATAAGGACACCAACTCCATTTTTAAGGTTAGACTAAAAAAAAATTAAATCACAAAAACCCTCTTTAGGTCAGTTAAAGGCCACATCTCTAGTTGGAATATTAAAAAAAAAAAAATCTCATCAGCCCATGCTGTAAAAGTTTATTTTTATTATTCATTTACTACTGTCAGTTCAGTATATATTCATGTGTGCTTACTTTATCTATTTATTTATTTATAAATTTAATTTTATTTTGTCAATATACAATGTGGTTGATTATTGTGGCCCATTACCGAAACCTCTCTCCCTCCTCCCTCTTCCCCCTCCCTCCCAACAATGTCCTTTCTGTATGCTTGTTGTGTCAACTTCAAGGAATTGTAATTGTTGAATCTTCTTCTCTCCTCCACCCCCAATTTACTTGTGTATTTATTTATTTATTTTTAGCTCCCACAAATAAGTGAGAACATGTGATATTTCTCTTTCCGTGCCTGACTCGTTTCACTTAATATAATTCTCTCTAGGTCCATCCATGTTGCTGCAAATGGCAGTATTTCATTCTTTTTTATAGCACAGTAGTATTCCATTGTGTAGATATAGCACATTTTCTGTATCCACGTATCCGCTCATCTGATGATGGACATTTGGGCTAGTTCCAACTCTTGGCTATTGTAAAGAGTGCTGTGATGAACATTGGAGAACAGGTATACCTTCGACTTGCTGATTTCCATTCCTCTGGGTATATTCCCAGCAGTGGGATAGCTGGGTCATGTGGTAGATCTATCTGCAATTGTTCGAGGAACTTGCATACCATTTTCCATAGAGGCTGCACCATTTTGCAGTCACACCAACAGTGTATGAGAGTTCCTTTTTCTCTGCAACCTTGCCAGCATTTATCATTCACAGTCTTTTGGATATTAGCCATCCTAACTGGGGTGAGATAGTATCTCAGTGTGGTTTTGATTTGCATTTCCCAAATGCTGAGCGATGTTGAGAATTTTTTCCTGTGTCTGTTGGCCATTCATATGTCTTCCTTTGAGAAATGCCTATTTAGCTCTTTTGCCCATTTTTTAACTGGGTTACTTGTTTCCTTGGTTGTAAAGTTGTTTGAGTTCCTTGTATATTCTGGATATTAATCCTTTGTCAGATGTATATTTTGCAAATATTTTCTCCCACTTTGTTGGTTGTCTTTTAACTCTGTTAATTGTTTCTTTTGCTGTGCAGAAGCTTTTCAGTTTGATATAATCCCATTTATTTATTTTTCCTTTGGTTGCCCGTGCTTTTGGAGTGGTATTCATGAAGTCTGTGTCCAGTCCTACTACCTGAAATAGTTCTCCTATGTTTTCTTTAAGAAGTTTTATTGTTTCAGGGTGTATATTTAATTCTTTAATCTATTTTGAGTTGATTTTAGTATATGGTGAGAGGTAGGGGTCTTGTTTCATTCTCCTGCATATGGATATCCAGTTATCCCAGCACCATTTGCTGAAGAGGCAGTCTCTTCCCTAGTGTATAGGCTTGATGCCTTTGTCAAAGATCAGATAGCTGTAGGTGTATGGGTTGATTTCTGCATTTTCTATTCTATTCCATTGATCAGTGTGTCTGTTTTTATGCCAGTACCATGCTGCTTTGGTTATTATAGCTTTGCAGTATAGTTTAAAGTCAGGTAGTGTTATGCCTCTAGCTTTCTTTTTTTTTTTTTTGCTCAGAATTTCTTTGGCTATACATGGTCTTTTGTTATTCCATATAAATGTCTGGATAGTTTCTTCCATTTCTGAGAAAAATGTCTTTGGAATTTTGATGGGAATTGCATTGAATTTGTATATCACTTTGGGTAGTATGGACATTTTCACTATGTTGATTCTTTCAATCCAAGAGCATGGAATATCTTTCCATCTTCTTGTGTCCTCTTTAATTTCTCTCAGCAGTGGTTTGTAGTTCTCATTATAGAGATTTTTCATATCCTTGGTTAACTCAATTCCTAAGTATTTTATTTTTTTGGTGGCTATTGTAAATGGGCAAACTTTCTTGATTTCTCTTTCTGCATGCTCACTATTGAAGAACAGAAATGCTACTGATTTTTGTGTGTTGATTTTGTATCCTGCAGCCCTGATGAAATCATTTATCAACTCCAAGAGTCTTTTTGTAGAGGCTTTAGGCTGCTTGATATATAGGATCATGTCATCTGCAAAGAGGAACAGTTTGACTTCATCTTTTCCAATCTGGATGCCCTTTATTTCCTTCTCTTCTCTGATTGCTATGGCTAGTACTTCCAACACTATGTTGAATAGGAGTGGTGAGAGTGGACATCCTTGTCTAGTTCCTGTTCTTAAAGGAAAAGCTTTCAGCTTTTCCCCATTCAGGATGATATTGGCAGTGGGTTTATCATATATGGCTTTAATTATGTTGAGATACTTTTCAACTATATATCTAACTTGTAGAGAGTCTTTATCATGAATGAGTGTTGAATTTTATCAAATGCTTTTTCTATAGAGATGATCATATGGTCCTTGTGTTTGATTTTATTGATATAGTGTATCAGATTAATTGATTTACATATGTTGAACCAACCTTGAATCCCTGGGATGAATCCCACTTGATTGTGGTGTATAATTTTATGTATGTGTTGCTGTATTCTGTTAGCTAGTATTTTATTGAGAATTTTTGTGTCTATATTCATCAAGGATATTGGCCTGTAGTTTTCTTTTTAGTTGTATCTTTATCTGGTTTTGGTATTAGGGTGATGCTTGCTTCATAGAATGAGTTTGGGAGAATTGCCTCTGTTTCAATCTTTTGGAATAGTTTGTAGAGAATTGATTTCAATTCCTCTCTGAATCTTTGGTAGAATTCTGCTGTGAATCCATCTGGTCCTGGACTTTTCTTTGTTGGGAGCCTTCTGATAACAGCTTCAATCTCTTTTATTGTTATTGGTCTGTTCAAGTTTTTTTTCATCTTCTTGACTCAGTTTTGGAAGCTTGTGTGTGCCCAGAAATTTATTCATTTCCTCCAGATTTTCAAATTTGTTGGCGTATAGTTGTTTATAGTAGCCTCTAAAGATTCCTTGTATTTTATATGTATCAGTTGTAATATCACCTTTTTCATTTCTAATTTGTGTTATTTGGATCTTCTCTCTTCTTTATTTAGTTAGCCATGCTAATGGTTTGTCAATTTTATTTATCTTTTCAAAAAACCAACTTTTTGATTCGTTGATCTTTTGTATTGTTTTTTGGGTTTCAATTTCATTAAGTTCTACTCTGATCTTCATTATTTCTTTCCATCTGCTAACTTTGGGTTTGGATTGTTCTTGTTTTTCTAGTTCTTTAAGGTGAAGTGTTAGGTTGTTCACTTGCCATCTTTCCATTCTTCTGACATAAGCATTTAATGTGATAAATTTCCCCCTTGGTACTGCTTTTGCAGTATCCCACAGGTTTTGTTATGATGTATCACTGTTTTCATTAGTTTCAAGAAAGTTTTTGATTTACTGTTTGATTTCTTCTTGTACCCATATGTCATCAAGTAGAATGCTGTTTAATTTCCATGTGTTCGTATAGTTTCCAGAATTTCGTTTGTTATCGATTTGTAATAATTAATCCATTGTGGTCTGAAAAAATACATGGAATAATTCCAATTTTTTTGAATTTGTTGAGACTTGATTTGTGACCTAATATGTGATCTATCCTGGAGAATGATCCATGTGCTGATGAGAAGAATGAATATTCTGAGGTTGTTGGATGGAATGTTCTGTAGATATCTGCCAAGTCCAATTGGTCTAGAGTCTTGTTTAGATCTTGTGTTTCTGTGATGATTCTTTGCCTAGATGATCTGTCCAATATTGATAGTAGGGTGTCCAGGTCCCCTGCTATTATGGTATTAGTGTCTATTTCCTCCTTTAGGTTTAAGAGAGCTTGCTTTATAAATCTGGCTGCTTCAACATTGGGTGTGTATATATTTATGATTGTTATGTCTTCTTGATGGATCAATCCTTTTGTCATTGTGTAGTGGCCCTTATCTCATTTTATGGTTTTTAGTTTAAAGTCTGTTTTGTCAGATATAAGAACAGCTACTCCAGCTCGTTTTTTATCTCTGTTTGCATGGTAAATCTTTTTCCATCCTTTCACTCTTAGTCTATGTGAGTCTTTATGGGTGAGGTGGGTCTCTTGAAGGCAGCATATATTTGGGTCCTCCTTTTTAATCCAGTCAGCCAGTCTGTGTCTTTTGATTGGGGAATTTAATCCTTTTACATTAACAGTTGTTATTGAAAAGTGTTGATTTACTCCTAGCATTTTATTGATTTTTGTTAGGATGTCTTAAGTGTCTTTTGTTCCTTTCTTTCTGATTTTCTGTTTGTCTTCTATATTTGTTGGTCCTTTGGGTTGTAGATAAACTTCTTTTTTTTTCCTCTTCATTGTTGGCATTTTTATTTTACTAGTGGGTTTTGATTTTTCTTGAGTTGTTATGGCAGTGGTAGTTATTTTTCAGGTAGCAAACCCAGTACTCTCTTGAGAATTTCTTGTAAGGGTGGTCGTGTGGTAGTGAACTCCTGCAGTTTTTGTTTGTCTGAGAAATATACTATCTGCCCTTCATTTTGGAAGGATAGCCTTGTGGGGTAAAGTATTCTTGTCTGGTAATCTCTGTCTTTTAATAATTTGAATATATCATCCCATTCCTTTCTGGCTTTTAGGGTTTGTGATGAAAAGTCTGATGTTAGTCTGATTGGGGCTCCCTTATAGGTGATTTAATGTTTCTCTCTTGCAGCTTTTAAGATGCTCTCTTTGTCTTTGAGTTTGCCAATTTGACTACAACATGTTTTGGAGAAGACCTTTTTGGGTTGAATACAGTTGGGGAACTTTGAGCTTCCTGAATCTGAAGATCTATGTCTTTTCCTATACCTGGGAAGTTTTCTGCCACTATTTTGTTGAATATGTTTTCAATGCAATATCCTTTTCCTCCCCTTCTGGAATACCCATGACTCGGATATTTGAGCACTTAAGATTGTCTGATATCTTAGATTTTCTTCAATGTTTTAAATCCTTTTTTTTTTTTTGTCTGCTTGTGTTATTTCAAACAGCCCATCTGCAGGGTCAGAAGTTATCTCTTCTGCTTCTGCAAGCCTGCTGGTTAAACTCTCTGTTGTGTTTTTTATTTCATTGAATGAATTCTTCAGCTCGGCAAGCTCTGCTACATTCTTTTTCAGGGCATCAATTTTCTTGTACATTTCTTCTTTCAGGTCTTGTATACTTTTCCTCATTTCTTCGTATTGTCTAGCTGAGTTTTCTTGTATCTCATTTAGTTTCCTTAGAATTATCACTTGAAATTCCTTATCAGACATTTCAAGGGCTTCTTGTTCTATAGGATCTAGAGCTTGAGAGTTATTACCCTTTGGTGGTGTACTTTCTTGACTTTTCATATTCCTGGTATCTTTCCTTTGATGTTTAGTCATTGTGGCAAGGGATTCCATGGTCCACTGGTTCGAGACTAGTGTCTGGCTAGGATGCTGCTGGGGCTGCCAATTTGGCATGGCTGCCTCAGTGTCTGCTCGCTTGCCCACTGGCGCCTCAGGTGCATGGTTGCCTCAGGTCTTGGGCCTCTCCAGGGAGGCACCTCTCTGGTCGGTGTGCACTCGGCCACGCTGGGGATGGAGTCCAGCAGTTGCGAGGCTTACCTGCTCAGTTGCGCACTGGCACCTCGGGGCGTGTGGTCTCCATGGATCTTGGGCCTCTCCAGCCCCACACTGTAAAAGTTAATGCAACTAGCAACAATCAACTGAGGGAAAAATAAACCTGCTAACAACCAGCCTGCTCATTAGTACAAAAAGTAGTTTAACTCAAATACTCAATCAAGGTATATTGCCTACCCAACTGCCTCACCCATCAGCAAGAAGAGCTTAAAAACCTGGAATAACAATAATACAGCTCCTGGGACAGTGCTCAGAAGGTCTACAGGTGGGATGAAGACAATGTCTAAGGATTTGTATCCTATAAATCGTCTTTAAAAACCCAAAGTAACACAAACATATTGAACTTGTCTATGAATTAGAGTCTATGAAAGAAACATAGAGTTCATGGTGTGCACAGTAATGCGCTGACCCAGGGTAAACTTTTCAGCTTCTTGGAGTATGTTGCAAGTTGTGGCCACTGACTGCAAACATGTGCGTCATCCTTTACTGATGGGCACTAATTACTTGAAGTGGCTACCTGTCTATTGAGTAATAGATTTCTTCACCCCTGTGAAATTTCAAATCCCAAATATTTTACCTACTTCCACTAGGTGGGACAACGGCAACGTTAAGGACCTTTCCCAATTTTGCAGTTTTTGTTGGATATCAGGCAAACTTTGTCCAATAAAGGTCATATTAACCAATTGCGTTTTTTCTGGCCACATCTGTATATTTATGGTAAGCCTTCAGAATTTGTTCCAGAAAAATGGTCAGATTTTCATTAGATTTGTAATGAAAATCATATACTTAATTCATATACTTTTGATTTGGGGGCACCCCTTGCTGCAATCCAGCCAGTATGCATGCCCCAAATGTTGGATCCTACCTGCATCACTGTTGCTGGGGTTCCATACAGGACTGTGGTGCAGAACAGCTTCTTTGGTGTTGGATCTTACCAGGTCGTTGTGGTTCTCAGCATGTAGTTGGCTGGCTTCATCTCTGGCTTGCTCCAGTGCTAATCAGTGTTCCTCTGAGGTCAATTAAACAGTGAGAAGCTGCCCAAGAAGGGTGGTGTGCAGTAAAAATAGATTCAAAGAGTTGAGACATTTTAGTAGGGTACCCCCAATAAGCGGGGTTCTTTTGTTTCCAATTATAAAGGTCAGAGGTAGTTAAAGGACTGTATACCCACAGCATTCCAGCTGGTTGTCCACTTCACTTAATCCACTTATGGGCATTTGTCTTAGGGGGTATAAGCCCCACTGTGGAAGAGGGCCTTTAGCCAAATTGAACACATTTTCAGGTATGAGACAGATGGACCATGTTCTTTGCCAGGCCAGGTTCCTTTCCTTTGAGAACTGTATTATAATTTAAAATTCCACTTACCAGCCACTTCTCATGATCTCCCAATGTATATTGTAGCCATGCATTACTACAAAAGAAAATCATATTCTTCTTCTTCATAGGCTTATTGTTACACTCTGCCCAGTTTTGTAATATACATCCTAGAGGACTAATAACTGGGATAGACGATTGATTTCCCATATCAACTGCCACAAACAACACACTTACCAAAGTACTATTCACAACAAATAGCAAACTTACAAATAGGTCTGTCAAATGAACCCCTGGTGAGTCATTGTAACACTATGGGCAAAATACTGCAAATGGGGTTTGCCAAATACCGTACAATGCCCAAGTGGGAGTACCAAAAGGGCTCACTTGTCTGGATCAGAAAATCCAATGCTTTCCTTTATGGGTGAGTCAGTTTTCCAAGCACAAGTAGCAGGTGACATTTAGGGGAAGCTGGGAGTTCCTGTCTTCTGTCTAAAAAGGGTTGAACAGCTGCTTGGATAATGAGGTGGAAATTCTGTTCCCCGGAGGCCACCCAAGCTATGAGCAGCTGTTGGCCCCACCCCGAGCACCAAAAATTTGGTAGCAAATGAGTCCATGGGACTCCCCTTCACTGAGGGAATCCCTGACCCATGTGGGTTCAAGCGCTCACTGCTATAGAATCACCAATCACATCCGCCAGAGAGAACTTAAGGGAAAGTCTTTTTGTTATGGAAGATGTCAACTGGGAGACAGAGCATAAAGTCCCAACTGCCTCCCCCATCAACTGAGGAGTGGGGTTTATACAGGTAAATGTATCAGGCAAGACAAGATGATTTAAGAGATGTACATAGGACATGTTCAAGTGTGATGGACAGCTGCTTCCTGCTTTGTGAGACAGGATGCATTGAGAGATGTATTGAGATGTACTGGGCAAGACAGGATGTCTGCTTTTGGTACAATCTCAGTTAATCATTAAGGCGAGCTGTAAAGGGAAAACAAATAATTCTGTAGTGCATACATGAGTGTGGGGGATTTTCTACATTTACAAGGACTCTCAGCTATGTGGGATGTCATTTTATATTTCCTACCGCCCTTTACACCTCTCCTTTAAATTGTTGATGGCTGTATAATTACTTTTAATTCTTTAATTGGTTACATATATAAGTGTAAATAATGTACAGTAATCTCTACTTTTCAGTCCATCAATATTAAATTTTATCTCGTGATGTCCACGTGTCAAACGGAAGTCTAATGCTTTTAATGTGCTTTCCATTTCTCTTTCCCTTCTTCTTCTGGCAGCTTACCTCTGGTCTGATAGCACAAAAAGTTCAGTAAGATTTACTGTGTGGCAACACTGATCTAAAACTCTCTGCTTTAGCTATAAGTTGATTCTAAAAGTTGAGAATGAATATAAAATGAGTACATTAGTGTGCAAACTGAAATTTTTTTTAATCGTTTTAGATGGTCCTAGAGTATCATTTTCCATTCTTTCATTCTAATATAATGACTCCATGACATCAACTAAATGACAGTCACTCTTAATCTGAAGGCACAAAAACATATTTTCTTCATACCTCCATCAAAAACTTCCAGATCCTATAGCTAAACTCAAGGCCATGATTTTCTTACATAGATTATTGTTTTTCCAGGATTTACTAATGGCTTTCCCTTTTTCTTACAGAGAAGAAATATATACTTTTATCATGTTGCTAAGATCTTCCAGCATTTTCCTCATTTCATCTCCCGAAATAAATTCTTCTATTTTTCTTCTTAAAGTTGTTCTTCATTGAGACATTGACTTCCTGCTTCAATTTGAATGGATGCTTCCTACCTGTCAGAGAGATGTTCTGTTTTCTTCCCAGCACATGTCTAGGTAAGTCCCACAGTTTCTTGGGTCCCACTTCTTTAGGGTTTTCATCCTCAAGTTAATACATAAGTAACTTGTTTACTACAGGGCAGGATTTGGGGTCTTTTCCTGTCTAACAAATGATCTAGCTTCACACTTACTCTTGTATGATAGTTTTTCTCTTTCTCTATCTCTCTCTCTCGGAGCATTTAGGATATTCTTTTTATCTTTAAAATTCTTAAATTTAAGGAAGATATGTTAGGGGTGGGTGTTTTAAATGTGCTGTGTTCACATTAGGTGACTTCTGTTATTCTAAGCACCCACGTCTCTCTGTAGTACTAGAAGCTTTTCTTCGATTATTCTTTTAATACTTTTATCCCCTAGGTTGTCTCTAGTGTCTCCTCAAGCTCCTTATAGTTTCTGCCTTGCTCTATGTTCTGGGAAAATTCCTCCAGTTTATCTCCTAGCCATTGAATTTAATTTTTAGTTTCAGCAATGTTGTTTTTTAAATTTCCAAGAGCAGAGAGTGCTTTTTATCCATTGCTTCTTTACAATGTTCTTATTTTCTGAATACAGTTGCTCTAAAAGTGATCATTAACTTTCTTTCAGCTCTCTTCTGTTCTCCAAAATATTTCCATTTTCTACAAGGTCAGTTTATCTGCTTGCTTTTATTGTTTCTTGTTTTTCTTCATAGGTCTGCTCCTCTTTAGCAGTATTGCTCATATTCTGGAACAGGATATCCACATTTTAAAAATTTACTGCTTGCTCTCCAGATAGTTTGCAACATTTAAACAACCACCAGCCCTTCTGGGTACATTTCTCTCTCTCCATATCCTCACTAACTTCAGTAAACAACTGCAACAAAAATTATTGCTAATTTGGAAGGTGACAGATGGACTGTTTTCATTTGCAATCATTTGAACAGTTTTCAGATGTGTATTGATCCTTTGTATTTCTTCTTTTACCAGTTAATAATGGGTTAGTAGGTGGAAACAAACTGAAGTGGGAAAAGATAGCTAGGAGAGAAATTCTCTGGCATCCCTGAGTCCTCATTAAATACCACGCTTCTTTCCTTGCCTCCCAAGTCTGAACTGTCTGGTGCTCCTCTGTCTCCTTTCCCCTCAATGAGAAGTAACAAATCCATGGGATGAGTTATTCTCTCCAACTGGGAAGAGAGATAAATCAGTCAAGACCAAATAGGAGAGAATGACTCCTCTAAAGCTTCAGAAAATGCTCAGCTAATGAGAAAAGAGACCCTCTGGCAGCTGCGTGCCTTTTTCTCCTCTGGTCTGTTCTCACCATGGCATTAGGAATTTCTACCTTTTTCATTAAATTGTTCCAAATGAAGAGAATTCATCAAGCTACACAGGCACCTCTTTGGAAGTTATAAAGCGAACTCTTTAGAAATGCAGACACAGGCTGAATCAGACAAAAAGCCCTCATTATTTGGGCACACTTAAAAAAATTCAAACCTCTGTGCATGGATTTGGGTCAGCAACAAATGGGACAGGATAGCAGATGCAGGTCAACCCCTTCCGTCCTGGAGATTCTTCTTCTGTAGGATTTTCCTGTGGCTGCAACAAAGGCCCATAAGCTGGGTCACTTAAAACAACAGAAATTTATTTTCTCTCAGTTCTGGAGGCCAGAGTCTGAAACCAAGATTCGGCAGGGCCACAGTTCCTCCAAAGGCTCTGGAGAAGAATTCTTCTTTGCTTATGGGGGTTGCTGGCTGTAGAGCTAGGGCTAGGGTCTGGAGCTCACAGACCCCTCCGAGCCCATTCACAAACCCTTCACATGCAGGTCTATGAGCCAGGTAACTGGCAAAAAGGTCCTTGGAGCCTTGGTTGAAGAAGGAATAGTCTTTATTCAGCACACACACATCTAGGAGTTACACGATCCAGAAGAGAAACTCAGGAATTCAACTGCTCCAGGCAAAGTCCACTGAAAATCTGTAACTGTGCAGCTGCCAGTGGAGTAAACATGTTCTATTTTTAGACATGAGCTCTCTGCCAGCCAGCCTGCTTCACAAACTGAAGAACACACAATAGCAGCAAACTAAAAAGATACATTCATGCACATGCACACTAACTCCACCCACACACAACTTGTTTACAAAGAATGACAATGTGCTGCTCGACCCCCAACCAGACCTGAGCCGAGGGAGCCTGACTAAATTATCCTATTTTCCTCCTACTGACATTCCTTGGCTCCTACCTGCATCACTGCAATCTCTTCCTCTGTCTTCACATGGCCATCCTTCCTCTTTATGTGTCCATGTCTTTATATGGCCATCTTATAAGAACACCAGTCCATCCTACTCCAGAATGACCTCATCTTAACAAATTACATCTGTAAATACCCTATTTCCAAATAAGGTCATATTCTGAATTTTGGGGTGGACATGAATTTTGGGAGGACACTATTAAACCCAGTACATGTGTCAATGATTACATCTTTTCTGACCACCAGAAATCCAGAGAATTTTTTTCCTTTCTGTTTTCTTTATTGTTGCTATGAGGAAAATAGAATAGTTTGGTCAGCTCCCTTGATTCAGGTCTGGTTAGAGGTGGTGCAGCACATTTCTTTGCAAAATAGTTGCATGTGGGTGGAGTTAGTGTGCATTTGCACCCATGTATCTTTTTAGTTTCTGCTACTGTGTGTTCTTCAGTTTGTGAAACAGAGCTGGCCAGCAGTGCTCACTCTAAAAATAGAACATGTTTACTCTGCTGGCAGCTGCTCAGTTTTTCTTTGGACTCTGCCCTAGCAGTTGAGTTTCTGAGTTTCCTTTTGGGCTTCTTAGTTCTTAGACGTGTGTGTGCTGAATAAAGTCTATTCCTACTTCAACCAAGGCTCCAAGGACCTTTTTGCCAGTTACCTAGCTCATAGACCTGCTTGTGAAGGGTTTGTGAATAGGCTCAAGGGGTCTGTGAGCTCCAGACTCAGCCCTAGCTCTACAGTTGCATAATTCCTGCATGTGGTGAATTATGTTTTGTGAAGATAGCTGCAGTAGAATATATCCCATCCCATGACTTGTAATCCTGTGACAAAGTAGGGTCATGGAGTCTATATTTCCTCCCCTTGAACCAGGGTCGACCTTTTGGCTAATAGAACACAGACATACTGACATCAAAGACTTCTGAAGCTGGGTCATAAAAGTCTAGATATGGCTTCTACCAGGCATTTGCATGCTCTCTCTATCTCTCTGTACTTACTTTTGCATCCTGACCTACCATGTATGAAATTCTGTCCAGCTACCATGAAGCCACCATGCTGGAGAGATCACATGCAGATAGAGATATTTGAGGAGCACCAGGTGTTCAAATCTTCTCAGCCATGTGATAAAGAAGCTTCAAGATGGTCCTAGGACCAGCCCCTTTCTGACTGGATCTTCATGAAAGATTATGAGCCAGAACCAACAAGCTGAGCTGCTCCTGAATGACATACTTCCAGAAACCACTAGACATAAATTGTGTTTGATGTTTGAAAGATTAAGTGTGGGTGGTTTGTTATGCGGAAAATGGTTAGTGAATTCACTGCCCACTTCAGGAAAGTGGAGGCTCTACAGGAGGCCTCTTCTTGCAGATCCGGAAGCCCAGTTGCCTATGGAATTGTCATCAATTTCATAACCTTGGAATCAGCTGATTCCAGGCCCCACGAGAGAGGCTTCTCCAAGACACAAAAGATATGTCCCTAGATGGTTCTGCCTTCCCCCTCAGCAAAACCTCTCACACATGCTTGCACTCCAGAAAGTGGAGAAAAGAGGCAACAAAAAAGAGTACTGTTAAATGGATGAGTTTTAAATTGTAACTAAGTTCATTTGAGCAAAGAAAAACAAAACAAAACAAAAATGATTTGTGAATCGGGCAGCCCTCTGAATCAGAGCAGATTCAGAAAACTTCAACTAACAGCATGATCAGACAGCATTCATAGGAAGCAGAAGTGCAGGGTAGAAACAACTTAATTGGTTAATTGGTTACAGAGCTTCTTGCTATTAACTGAAGCTCAGCTACAGTAGTTAAACTCTGTAACAGTTTGGCCTGTCAGGCCTAGTACAGGAGCCTAGTCCAAATCAATGGCCTTCTACAAATTTTACTTAATAGTAGCTTTTCTCCTCCTCCAAAAGTGGAAGGCATGGAGAGGAGCCTTTGTGGCTAAGTCTTCTGCCAGCCTAACTCCCAGAGCAATCAGAGTGGGCCAGGTCGAAGATAAAACAGTGGTTTTTCCAGAATCCCTCAAGGCTAGAGCCTGGCCAGCCTGCAGGTCACCTGCTACACTATGAGTGGCTCTTAGAAAGGTGTAGGAAGGCCGACTGGGCTTCTTCTGCCCTTCCTCTTTATACTTCCCCTCCTGCCTCTTGCCCCACTGCCCAGGCCTTAGAGATGGGTTCTGCCTCAGCCTCAAAGTACAGTTTTACCTGAGGGAAACTTCCTGAACTGTTGCATACCCCGTCTCTCTGCTGCCCTAAGCAGAGGGCAGTGTCTGCACACACGTGGCTTTGCTCTTTAAAGACAGAGGCATGTCTTCTCTCAGGAAGTCTCTGTTCTGGAATGTGGATACCCCTTTGTGTTTTCTATGTCTTTTCCCAAAAGTGCTTTCACTCTCAAAGTCTTAGTTTGAGTTCCTCCCAAGGAGAGCGTGCAATGGGACTTGAGGGCAGCTGGTCACTCTGGGAGGTGTAGCAGCCAGTGTTCATCAGGATGGCAGACTGCTAAGAGTCATGGAGAATAAGGGAGTCACAATCATGGGAGAAGCTGGGGAGAAAGTCTTGAAGAGGGGGTTGGAGGATCAAAGAAATGTCTCTAATCAGCCTTTCTTCTTGGCATGAGCTACAGGACAAGTGGAACTTTCAGGAACCTCAGGGAAGCCAGGAATGTCCAATTGCTGGAGTAGGATGGTGAAGGTGTGCTGATGAGGAAGTCTGTGGAAGTGACTCTGAAATACCACTCCTAGGAAAATAGCCAGGAGAATTGAAAACATATGTTCACACAAAAACTTGTACATGAATATTCTTAACAGTATTATTCATAATAGCTAAAATGTAGAAACGACCCAGATGCTAATCAGCTGACAAATGGATAAAACAAATATGGAATATCTACACAATGGAATATTACTCAGTAATAAAAAGGAATAAAGTACATATACGTGTACTTTTATATATATAAAACTATGTATATAAATAGTATAAAATATTAATATATGCAATAAATATAAAATATAAAATATAAATATAAATATATATTTTATATATATACACTACATATATAAATAATACAAAATGATTATATATATATATAAACAATGTTGGTGAACCTTGAAAACATGATAAGTGAAAGAAGCCAAATACAGAAGGTCACATGTTGTACGATTTCATTTACATGAAATGTCCAGAATAGGCAAATCCATGGAGACTAAAAGTGGCCAAGTGGCTGCCAGGGATGGGGAAAAAGGGGGCATGGAGGGATTAGTGGACAATGGATAAAGGGTACAGGAACACCCTTTTAGGGATAATAAAATGTTCTAAAATTCAGTGTGATGATGTTTGCACAACTCTGTGAATATACTAAAAACCACTGAATTGTACAAGAAGTTCATGAAAAGATAGTTTTACACGAACTTTTTGAAGTATTCTTGTATACTTTAAAGGAGTAGAACATATGGCATGTGAATTACATCTCGATGAAGGTGATCAGCCTAGGGTCACTGCTGGCCTGCAGGGATGGTGGCCAATGAGGAGCAACGGCCACAGAACGGGGTAGAGTGAGAACCTCCAGTGGGTCACCACAACAATCCTCAGAGAGCAATGGCGGCTGGTTCTCTTCCACCTTCCAGAACCCTAACCCTAACCCTAACCCAGCAGCAACTCTAACCCAGGACTGTACAGGGAAGGGGGTTCTGGGAAGCTCAGTTGCAGCTTAACAGCTGGCACAGGACAAAGTCATCTCCTGCAATGGTTCCCAGAAATGCAGGGAGGGCGCAGGGAGAGTGAGAAGGAAGAGTGATACCTCCTCACAACAGGACCTTATCAAAGTCATGACCATGGTAAAGGAAATGCAATTCTACCAGCCCCACCTGAGAAGCTTCTGGAATTCCTCTCTGCATTGTCCACCTGCAGGTGGAGGACTGGAGCACTTTCCACGGGCCCTCACCCACGTCGGCTGGGCATCAACACATCCATTCAGGTGGTGCTGGTGCTTGTGCTAAGCAGGCTCCCGACTCAGTGAAGTCTTTCGGAAGAAGTGGAGAGGCAGAGAGTGCTTGAGCTGGACACAGTAGGGGCTGGGTAAATCTGGGCTGGCATGGAACTGCTCCTGCAGCTGCCACCAGATGTGGGCAAGGGCCTGGGATGCCAGAAGGACCTGCTACATCCCACAAACACCCTTTCAGCAGCTCCACAAGAAGACCTGATGTTGCTTAGGTTGGTAGTTTAAGGCTTCACTGTCCAATAGGCAGGGGAGGATAAAACTTATTTTTTCTCTACCTATCTTAGATTCATTGCTGGGTTCCTGCAAATTAGACCAACCAAAGACATATTACTAAGAGACAAAAACAGGAGTATGTTAATGCGTGTATCATGTACCCACCAGGGAGAACCCTGTGAGGAGAGACTCGAGGGATGGTCGGAACTTATACAGCATCTGCAATGGACTGTGGGTGTGTTGTCCTAAAGTTCATATACTGAAATCCTAATCCCTAAGAGGATGGTGTTAGGAGGTGGGGCATTTGGCACGTGATTAAGTCAAGAGGGTGGAGCCCTCCTGAATGGGATCAGTGCCCTTATAAAAGAGACGCCAATAGCTCTCTCTCTGCTCTCTGCCACGTGAGGGCACAGTGAGAAGACAGCCATTGGTGAGGCTGGAGGAAAGCCCTTTCCAGAACCCGACCATGCTGGCACCCTGATCTTGGGTTTCCAGTAAATTTCTGCTGTTTATGAGTCACCCAGCCTACACTTAACTTTGTTATAGCATCCTGAACAGGCCAGGACAGCATCTTAACAAAGAACAATACTTCTGTAGAGGAGAGAGAAGACAAAGGAAAGAGCTGTGGAGCATCTGGGGGGTGGGGCGTGGAAATTGTGGGAAGGTAAATACATGGGGAAATGTTAATGGACTGTAAGGGCTGGCTGGCAAGGTTTGTGATGTGTTTCTCTGGTGTTGCTGATCTGATAAGCGTGTAGAGGTGTGTCGAGTAATCAAGACTCATCCTGCCTTTCCTGGTAGAGAGGGGGATAGTGGAGAGATTTGTCCTCTATCTCCTCAATTGCCTTCAGCTCAAAATAATCTCTGTCAGAGTGGCATATTTTGGGGCGAAACACCCTGAATTTCTACTTCCTTCAAATACTATTGAACACTTGAAATGTGGTGAGTGTGAATGGAGATGTGTTATTTTGCACACTGGATTACAAAGATAGTGCAAAATTGCAAAATATCTCATTCATAAACTCTGATGTTGATTACATGGGGAAAGGATGATAGTTTACATAAATTGGATTAGATAAAACTTTACTAAAATAGATCTCACTTTTTACTTTTACTTTTTAATATGACTTCTAGAAAATTTAAAAAATACACATATGGCTTGCATTATATGTCTTTTAGTACTGTTCTGAGACCATCGTGTAATGCCTGTTATCCATGCATGTGTTCAACATATATATTCAGAGGTTATTATGTGTAAAGTACAGGAGACCCAAGAGGGAATAAGACCAGGTAGAGTCTCTGTCCATGTGGAATTTATGGTTTCATGGACGGCTGTGCCCCAGCCAAGGGTCCCCCTGAATTAGAAACTGACCCATCCTGACAGTTGGTGTGAGTGTGTCAGGCGGGTGTAGGTGCTGTTGGGCATATGTGTGTCCTGTCCAGCCTTGGATACACAGAACTATCTGAAACATCTATGAGGGGGCCAGCTGGAAGACTGAACCATCAGCTTCTCCAAGACTTTTCTTACTCTCTTACCATCTGTTGATCCAGGAACAGCACACCTGGCCAGAGCAGTGTGGGGTCAGCTTCCCTAGTAGCCTCAGGGGGCAGGAATGTGTTGTTTAATAGCTGGAAAGAATGATAACCTCATTAGTCACCCAAGAAGCAGATCTCTTTTCCTAAAGTCTGCGTGTCTTTAATCTACCAAAGAGAGAACACAGACCCAAGAGGACAGCACTGGGTTTCAGATCAGTATAGGAAAGGAAGACGGGAGGGAAGACAGGGCAGTGCCTGCAATTACATGGAGATTTGCACCCCACTTGGGCTTAGCTCTCTCTAGGGCTGACTCTGTGGTTTGCAGGAGGTTTATTTTGGAATGGAAATTGAGCTTAAGCTCTTTTCTAAACAATGGGTGCAATTTTCCTAATTTATGCTTGGGCTGTTGCTGGGAGGCACACAAATGGCATGCCTGCTTTTTGCAGAGTGTTTCCTAACCTGCAGCGGAGAATCTGCCATGTCATGGGAAGCAGTGAAGGGAAGGCCTACAGTCCTGGGGGTTTGTCTCTGCTCTGGAAAGCTGCATCTGTGCTCCAGGTGGAAGAAAAGTTATCTGCCTGTTTCCTCATCTCTTCCTGATGCACGAGATCCGAGACAACTCATTACTAGTCCTTATTTATTGAACACTCACCAGGCACATGATGCTGAGTATCTTGCCTGATAACTTTTTATAAGAGGGGCAGTGTGGTGCAGTGGCTAGGGAACGTGGCCGCTGGATCCAGGCTGTCTCTAGCTGCCCAGACTCCAGTGTTCTCTTTTCCCCTTACAGCTAGAGGACCATGACTAAACTGCTTGACCTATGGTTGACTCACTGTTCTCCCATGTTAAAGGGTAATAGTACCTACTCCATAGGTTTGTTGTACGGAATAAATGAGTTAATATTTTTAATGTTCATGGAACAGACCTGGTACACAGGTACATCAGTGATATTTCTTACTGCAATTGTTTAATCCTCATAACAACCATATGCAGTAGTGTGTGAATTTCCAATTGCTGCTGTAACAAATTACAAATTCATTGACTTACAACAATGCACATTTTTTATTTTATGGTTCTGGAATTCAGAAGTCCTAAAAGGAAGGTGTCAGTAGCTTGGCACTCCTTTGGGAGGCTCTGGGGAAGAATCTATTTCCTTGTCTTGACCAGCATCTAGAGACACCCATATTCCTTGGCTTGTGCTCTATCACTCTGATGAGTTTCCATCTTCACATCCTTTTCTCTGACGATAATCCTCCTGTCTCCCTTTTTCCCCTGTAACGACCCTTGTTATTACATCAGACCCACTTGGATAATCAAGGATAATCTCCTCAGCTCAAGATCCTTAACTTAATCACAACTGCAATGTCCCCTTTGCCATGTAGGGTAACACATTCCCAGCGTCCAGGAATTAGGAAGTGTACATCTCTGGGGAGCCATTGTTCAGACTGTCACACGTAGATATTATTACACCTGTGATATCAGTCTATCTTCCTTACAAACAATAGGATAGGGTTATTTGAGCTATAACCTACTGAAATTCATTGGCCAGTGAAACATAAAGGTGGAGTGTAGGAGATTGTAAAAAACAATTATTTATTTCAGGATTGAGTTTTATGTTCTAATCTATTTAGAACCATGTGGGGTACAGGCTTGGAAGTGGCAAGTTTACCATATTCCACTAATCTCATCGTTCTAGACTATGAAGTGCCTGCACACCCATCCCCCAGCAATTAAAAGGAAACCTTTCCTTTTCTCTGTATGGCCTCTCTTTTCCAGCCTTCCCACATAGTTGTTTCATCTCATTTACCTGTTTATTTCTTCTGCCTTACCCCACTTCCACCTTGTCTTCTTCATCCAGCCTCACTTAAGTAAATTTCTCAAGGGACATAGCAAGAAATGCTAAACAAGCCCAAGGCTCCAACACTGGTGTATCTGATCACAAAGCTTATGCTGTTAACTCTTAGAAGGACTCAAGGTATCTTTCAGGGTTTGAGAAGGAAATGTTTTCCCCACCTATAGCTGTGCAGAGGGCAGTCGCCCCAGCCCCACCTACCCTGAATCTGCTAAATTCCAAAAGAATGGACAGAGCTGGACCTTTATTCTTGCTACCACCCTGATGGGATGAATTCTTTGGGTGATATTCACAAAAACACTTGACTGACAAACAACAAATAGCAATTGTATAGAAAGTGAACTATAATGATTAGATTCTAATTCACAGTCTTCCTTAAAGTCAACAATGGGAAGACAAGAGAGAGCTATGATAATAACATGCAACATGGCCTGCTGAGTCTCCTCCATACCCTATTCCTGGGCACAGAGCTGGGCTGCATCTTGCAGTTTCTCTCGCCATCAAATGTGGTCGGTAGAATGTAGGAGGACGTGATGTGCCCCAGTCCAGGCCTGGCCTGTGCAAACCTCTCATACATGATCCTAGTTTTCTTTCCTCATCCTCTGGTTGAATGGAGAGGACACCCTGGGACCTCAGAGCCACCAGACAGAAGGAGCCTGGGTCCTGCATGAACACAGTCAGCAGGGCCTCCCTCCACCTTCCCAGCCCTCTGTTCCCCATTGGAGTACAAAGCAAGTGAAAAAGAAACTTCGGGGTTGTGAATTCCATGAGATTGGAGGGTTGTTTCTACAGCATCTAGCTACCCAGACTAATGCATCCAAGTGTTTTCAACATCGTGATCTTCTTTCATCCTTACAACAACCTTGTGACGTAGGTAATGATATAATCAGATCAGCTTTAAAGAAGAGCATCACAGGAGAGGAAATGAGTGAACACTGGTGGCCTTCATTTCAGTTTTCCTCATTCTGGTTGCTTTTGTGGGATGACACAGAGGAAATGTAGCCAAAGCTAAACCTAGTCTGTTATCCCAGAAGGCATAGCTCTTATGCTATGGACCCAAAATAGACAGTAAGGCAATTGTGACACCTCCCAAAACCCAGACTGGGTAACTTGCTGCTCTTCTACATATCCTGGATAAAGGCTGGAAATAAAAGACAGTGTGATTATGCCTGAGAGGCACCCGAATGAGCTCACCATGAAGTGGATTATAATTGTTTAGCAAGGGACCAAAACTGCAAAGCATTTTCAGACACAGTCCTAGCCTGCAAACTGTAATAAACATAGACAACACTTACTGAGCACTGACTGCATGCCAGGCATTTGCTAAGTGCTCAACTTGCATTATTTCCCTTAGTCCATACCAAAGCCTCATGAGGGAGGATCTACTTCCAGTACCACTTATGGTGGAAGCAGGATAATGTGGTGGTTAAAAGTCTAGACTCTGGGATTTGAGCAACTCCAGCTGTCACTAGTAGGGCAATGCTGCCTCAGTTCATTGACTTCTCTGATCTCATTTTCTCACTGTACAATAAAGATAATGACACTATCTCTTTCATAGGGTTACACAAAGTATAGGAGGGATGAAATCTAAGTATTGTGCCTAGAGCAGAATAAGTACCCCGTATTAGCTCCCATTTTACACTGGGAGACCAGGGTACAGAAAGATGAAATGCTTTGTCAAATGACACTCAGTGACAGAGTCAAGATTTGCACTGGGTCTGTTTGACTTTGGAATCCTTGCCTTAAACCACTGCATGGGAGAGGAAGGGATTTCTCAGGATCATGCAAATGGAGAACAGAAATGTGCATTGTGGGGGCTAAAGGTTTCCCTGGACCAGTTCTTATTTTACCTTTTGCTCGTTCGTTCAGTTGAGCTCTCCTGAGGTATCTTATGTGCCAGGCATTGTGCTGAGGGTGTGAATGTCAACACACATCAGCAGTCCAGAATCCATCCTAGCCTTCTACTTGCCTCTTGGAACCTGTGTACTTTGCTCTACATGCAGGTGAGTTCCTGAATATCGTGTGTAGAGCAAATCATCCTCGAAATATAGCTTGGAGATTTACTCTTCAAAGACTACTCTAGTGAGTCCTTTTGCAGAGCCACGCTTTGGGGAAGGTGACTAATTGACCTCATGTTAAAAAAAAAATAAATATAGTAAATACATTTTTGAATAATTAAACTCACCTTAATATTTCTATAATAATTTAATTTCTCTTAAGGCATACATACCAAAACACCTCCATCAGAGAATTCCTTGTACCCGCAGTAGTTTGGTAGCAGTGGATTTTGGTGTACACAGGAATATCATGGAACTGGAGGATGGTTTTAGCCCACCAGTTTTTATCCCGGCCCAGCAAGGTATAAGAGCACTAGAATGACCCTGTGAGTCTTGGAGCAGCCTGGGAGCAAAATGAAAGTGAGTTGGGCCTAGAAGAGTGTTGTGTTGAGACTAGGAGCAGCTCGGCTCTGCAGATGCCTGTGGACAGATGGTCTAGACTAGGTATAGGACCCCTTACCCAACCCCAGTATTATTTCACCATGCTACTTTACCCTGTTGGAACTTAGATGCATCCCTGGAGTGAAAGGAGAAAAATTTGAATTGCTTGGAATTGAATTCTTGTTCCTAAAGGTAAAAGACTTCATAAGAAAAAAATAATTCCAGTTATAGGAAAAGAAAATGAAAATTATATTTTTTGCATAACTGAGTTTGTAGCCTGAAAACCATTCCACCAGAAATAAGTTTTTATATCTTAAGGTTGTTTAAATTGAGAGCCCATTTGCTTTTAGTATAGGAAGAAACAGAAGATCTAGAACCTTCCATGTCTGCCTGTAGCCACAAGTGTCCTTGATTTAAACAGCAGATAGTAATTTAGGAGAGGGATGAAGAACATGATCTTATCTGATATTTTGAGTCTGGATAATTATAGCCTTTTCTTTTTCATGTAATTGGTCTTCCTTTATTGGAAAATATCTGATAACTGTTTAAACACAGCCTTACACCCCAGTAATTCTAGTCCTCAAATTTTTATATAATTGCAGGGTCTGCTGCAATTTGTGTCTATTTTCCTGGGTGTGAAACTAAGGCTCCACTAGAAGAAGACACTTCATTTACACCAGGCAGAAATGTCAAGGGGAATGAAGGAAAGGAAGACGACTCCTTATTCAAAACCGAAACAAAACACACAGGCACAAACACCAACAAACCAAAGGGTGATGAGATTGTCTACCCAAATCCCACATAGAAGTGACGTTCTACTATGACGTGGCCTGGAGAATACCACAGAGGAATTTCTACAGATATCATTTCACGGAGTTTTTTTTCAATTATTCATTTGTCATCCCAGTAAATGAATAGACCATATGCCATTCACTCAAGTAAATAATCTCAGGATTCTTTCCTTTCTCTTCACCCTGGGTATGATCTACTGGCAAATCCTAATGGTTTTATGTCTTAGATTAAATTCTCCAGAAGCAGGAACTGAGACAAGGATTTGAGAGCAAGTGATTTATTTTGGAGTAGTTTAGTCCAAGAAGGCACCAAAATGGAACTGGGAAGTGAGATAGGGAAGGGAAAGAAGCCAGTGCAGGTGGTATTAATAAATGTATCCCCTCTGTGGGCAGCTGGAGCTTCTTCTTGCTGGGACTCTCAGGGAGATGGGGTCAGTGGTGTACTGGTAAACCAGCTCTGAGAAAAAGCCTTGACTTGTAGTGTACTGGGTTGAATGGTGTCTCTTCCCAAACTTATGTTCACCTGGAAACTGCAGAATGTGACCCAATTTGGAATTAGTGTCTTTGCAGATGTGATTAATTAGCATGAGGTCATACTGCATTAGGGTGGGCCCTAAATCCAGTGACTCGTGTCCTTATAAGAAGAGCAAAGAAGACACAGAGACATGCACACCCGCAAGGAAGACAATGTGAAGACAGAGGCAGAGACTGTAGGGATGCAGCCACAGGCCAGGGAAGCCAGGAGCCAGGAAGCCAGAAGCTAGAAGAGGCAGAAAGGGGCTCCCCTGCAGACTTTGGAAAGAACCTGGTCCTGCTGACATTTTGGTTGCAGATTTCTGGCCTTCAGAACTGTCAGAGATTAAATTTCTTTTGTTTTAAGCCACCTAGTTTGTGGTAATTTGTTACGGCAGCCATAGGAAACTAATACATGTAGCGTTCTCCAGTTTTGAGGGTGTAAGTATTCTTACCATGGCTGATTTCAAGCTACCAAGGAGATGTCACTGAACAAGGATCTGGAAGGAGATGTTCACAGCCAGATGAGCCAGTTCAGCCGGCTCCAGTGCATCACAGGATGGGGCAGAACACCCCTCAGAATTATTCCAACTAAAGGACATGAATGTATCAGTTATCTCTTGCCGTTGGACAAATTATCCCCAAACTTAGCACCTTACAGTGACAGACACTTATTATCTTACGTTTGCTGTGGGTCAAGAGTTTGGGAGCAGTTTAGCTGGGTGGTTCTGGCTCAGGTTCTCTTATACTGTTGCAGTCTAGGTACCAGCCAGGGCTGCATTCATCTGCAGGCCTGACCAGGGCTGGAGGATCTGCTCCCACATGGCTTTTAGCAAGAGGCCCCGGTCCATCACCTCATGGGTCTGTCCATAAAGCTGCTTGACTGTCCTTGCACCATGGCAGCTAGCATTCCCAAAGTGAGTGGTCAAAAGAGAGCAAGAGGGAAACCGGAGTGCTTTTTATGAACAGTCTGAGAAATCACTCACCATCACTTGTACCTCATTCTATTCAATACATAAGTCAGCTCTATTCGGCATGGAGGGGGCTACACAGAATGTGAACACCAGGATACTCTTGGATCCTTCATCTCCTGATCGTTATTGGCTGAGGGCTGCTCACCAAGAGAGTGACTGTGGCTATCCCCAAATCATTCAGTCAGTGTTGTATGTGCTTGTCTTAGGATGCTGTTGGCAGGTACTGCAACTTTGAGTGTGGGGGGATATGGATGGGGCACCAATGTGTCTGATGTATTCTCTCTGCAAAGTTATTCTGAATTTTAACAGTTTTCTCTGCCTCCCCTGCCACTACCTCAGTGTAAGTCCCTGCAACTTTCACCAGCACAATTGCAAACAGTCCTTCTAGTGGAGTGCCTCCCTAGCGCACTCTTCCCATGGGGCTCTACTCACCTTTTAAATACAATTCAGAGAATACCCTCTCCTGGTTAAGAGCCACAGTGTTTTCCACTATACCTACTCACCTTACCACATCATTTTGGATTGGCAATCGCACCCTCTCTGATTTTCTCCTACACTCACTGCCTTCCAGCCACATAGACATCTTTCTAGTTCTCAAATGCGACGAGCTTATGCTTGCTTCGAGGCCTTTACACCTGTCATTCACTTTTTCTGGGGCCCTATTACCCAGGCATCATTGGGTATATTTATAAATTCTCAGTTTGCTTGCTGTCTCTTGACTATGCTATGGAAAGTAGAATTCTTCCTACACATGGTGTCCAATTATCCTTTACCACAGAGCATTGTTTATTTCCTTCATAGCACTATTTTTTTTGCTGTCTGATATCATCACTGATTTATTTATTGTTTGCTTTTATCTATTTTCCCTGCAAGGATATTAAGTTCCATATGGATAGAGACCCCGACTCTTATCTACAGTCATATTCCCACTATAGACTAGTGTCTCATCTACAGTACACACTCTGTCAGTATTTGTTGAATGAATGGATAAATGAATTGAGTCCTCTCTGTCTTTACCCCAGTTTGTCTTGTCTATATTCAGTCCAAGTCCACACTATCACCCTTAATGTAATGCCTTTCTCTTTTCGTGGCTAGAGAAATGCTCTGAAAGCAGTAGGCCTCTTCTTGAGAAGGTGTCCTCTCAGATCACAATGGCTTGAGTTTTCCAAATGCACCTTTCACCCAGAGGACAGCACAAATGATAGAAAATGTAAATCTTCACCCCTAGCTTAACCTGGAGTTTTTTAAATCAATGAAATTTTACAGTCTGGTAATTTCTTTCCTCCCAAATGCCCTCTTTGACAGGACAAAAAGGCTTTTTAGACAGATCATTTTTGGTCAGTAGAGGATAAATTGAAAAAATGTCATAATTTGCCTCATTCTTTGAAACATAATCTAATGTTCTCTCTAAAAGAAAAAAATGGTAACAGGATAACCTGACTTTCCTCTTTTTCTTACTTCTACTTCGTAAACTCTTCTATATCCAGATTTTCAAAGACCACCTCCCCCCTCAAAGCACTCCTAAAGCAGGACTCACTGTCAGAGCCCTGGACTTTTCCTTTTTGCTTCTTAGTTTGTTGTTTAGCAGCAGTTAATAAGCCTTTCTGAACAAACTCTTAGGAAACCTGACTCATTCAGCTTCTTCCAGCTGTAAAGTTTGAGATGCAGAGACCACTCCAACACACTGGTGTGAGAGTCTAATGTTTGAATACTTTGACCACTGCAAAGAACTTGAAAAAATGCTCATTTAAATGTCAACGATATGTAGCATTTGGCGCCTGTCCCCAGTAGAGCTGTGTCCTCCGTTGTTGTGAAGGGGGAGACAGAGCATTTGTGTGTGTGACTCAATTCCATTTTCATTCCCCTTGGGAGACTGACCTCTCCAGCTATTTTGTGTGCATGTTTGTCTTTTCCCAACGCCTGGTCCTAGTCTTGCTCTCGCCCTGTTAGGGTCTTTGCACCTGTGCTTTCTGCCTGGCATTCCATCCAGGTGGCCTGGTATCTCTGACACATCCTCAGCCTCAGGCCCAGCCTCTGAGCAGCCTTCCCTGACCTCCTCGACCACCTTGAGTGCTCTCATTAGAGGTTCTCCCAGCACTGTGTACCTTTCCTTAATGTTTGCCACAGCTGAAACTTTTATAGTTGCCTGTGTGAAGATTTAAATATTATTTTTAATGGATAATATTGGTGTTCTGCCCACAGCCAGATCTCTGCACCATGCCTTTGATGCATTTCTCCTGTGAATTCCTTCCTCCATTGCTCAACCTCCACCTGATTTCTTTTCCAATAGCTGGCTCTTGCAGCTCTTTCTCAGAGAGGACTACTCTGGGTGGGATTCCACGCTGCCTACTTCTGCTGAAGCCAAGAGGAGCCTGGGGGTTTACACCTACCCAGGGCAGCTCCCAACCATAAAAGAGTGGATGTAGCCCTGGGGCAGAACCGGGGAGGCAACGGCCGTGTGCCTGGTCCTTGGCAATACTGTTTCAAACACTAATCGGGTGATTTTGAAGGTTGCTGGTTTTCAGGGGTGCCCAGAGCATCAGTGTGCTCTTCTTTACACTCAAGTGATGAATGAGAACACATGTGTATGGTCTTGTCCCAGGGCTCTGAATTCTTTTGCTCCTGGTCAAAGTATAAACCGAATGAAGCTAGATTGTAGGGACATTCCGCAGAGGATCACGCTGCTAAGCATATTTGTGGCATCATGAGTTATTATTCTTATGGATTGTTATCAGCAGTAAGTGGCAAGTGCCCTCAGTGAGTTGGAATATGTGCTCCAGAAGATAAGACAGAAACTCTCCAGAGTTTCCAAGGCTTATCAGTTTGGCAAAATGTTGAAGGGCCTAGGGCATGTATAGGCATGTGGAAAATTTCCCTATAAGACACAGGGCACGTTTGCCCCTTCTCCCTCCCACAGCTAAGAAAGAGGCACAGCACTTCGTATGCCTCCTCTGGTTTCAGAGATAGCATGTCTTTCTTGGCAACACTGTTGCCAGCTTTTACTGGGTGACTCATAAGGTTGCCAACTTTTAGTGGGGCTCAGAGCAGAAAAGAACTTGTCACTGGGCCACTCGTCACTTGGGCCATTGTGAACTGGCAGAGCCCATGGTAGCAGGGGTATCTGTTAGATTAAGTGCCTTGGGTGGCCTCTGGAAAGCTCCAAAATAAAAATCCCAGAGCAGAGCCTAGGGTTCTGGAGCATGACTATTCCATCTCTAAGAGAGAAATATATCCCATTAAAAAAGCAGCTGTTAGCTTTCTCCTGGGCCCTGACAAGGGTGCACACGTAGCAGGTTGAGTACTGCCTCCTGAATGGTATATCCCTCTGGAACCACAGAATTTGGCCTTATTTGGAATGAAAGTCTTTGCAGATGTATCTAAGAAAAGGATCTTGAGATGAGATAATCCTGGAGGGTGGTTCCTAACTCCGATGATGCATGTCTTTATAACAGACAGAAGACACCGAGATACAGAGAAGACAGACACAGACACTGGAGTGACAAGACCACAAGCCATGGGGCACCAGGAGTCACCAGAAACTGAAAGGCAAGGAAGGATCCTCCCCAGAGCCTTTGGAGGGAGTGTGGCCCTGCTGACACCTTGATTTCAGACCTCAGTTCTCCAGAACTATGAGGGAATAAGGATTTTTCTGGTTTGTTTAAAGCCACCAAGCTGGTGGTCATTTATTGTGGCAGCCCTTGGAAAACAATATAGCCTCAGACCATGCAACCATCATGAGCTCGGTGTTGCCAGGCCCTTCAGGTCCCAAGGTTGCAGCTCACAACAGCTATTCACTGTAAGAAAGAAGTGGTACCTCTGGGAGGAAGCATAAGCAGACTCAGAGAGCACAGACACACCAGCTCTCAGCTCGTGCTGATGGCCTCATGAGGGATTCCATATGACCAGGTGATGGAGGAGAAACCCAAGCCTGATTCAAAGATGGGTCTGCTAGTATGTTGATATGAGCCCAAAATAGTCTACATTACAGCCCCACTTGGGGGTGGACCTGAAAGAGGGCTGTATAAAATTCCCTCCGGTGGGCAGAGTTTTGGACATGCACCTTTCATCCACATCATATACAGAGAAAGAGGGCTTCAGGTATGACTATACATGGACTCTAGGCAATAATGAAAGATTTGGCTAGTTGGTTAGGCACCTTAAGGAGCAAGATTGAAAGTTTAGGGACAAGGAAGTCTGTGCAAGGGGCATATGGCTGAACTCTTGGGAGCAGGCACAATGTGGGAGTGTCTCTGTATTCCATGTTGATGCCCCCCAGAGAGCAAGCAGGTGGACAGGATGACTAACCAGTGAAAGTCAGCCAGCCTGCGTCCTCAGCCGCTCCAGTGTGCTCAGTGACAGAGCACACAAGGTGGCAGAAACGGGCCCATCCCTTGCCTAGCAGCATGGTTTGCCTCTGGCCAGGGAGGGTCTCGCTGCTGTGGCTACTGAGAGCCTGTGCTGTCACCAGGAGAGACTCTTCCTGGGCCCTCCAGAGGCTCATCTGTCAACAAAACTGTGTTAGATTCCTACTGCTGCTATAACACTTGATTACAAACCTAGCAGCTTACAACAGCACACATTTATGATCTTATAGTTCTAGATGAACAGACATTTTTCCATTTTTTTAGGTCTTCTTTAATTTCTTTCAACAATATTTTATAGCTTTTAATCTACTAAATATATATATATATATATTTCAGCTATGTATTACAAGGTACATACATTATTAGGGCTGTTATATTTTCTCTTCAAATAACACTTTTATTATTATGAAATGCCTTTCAATCTCTAATAATACTTCTTGGCTTCTATGTTCTTTTTCTGATATTAATATAGCTCTATTAGCTTTGTATTAATGTTAACATTGCACATTGTACTGTCCTACTTTTACTTTCAACCTTTTCTTTTGGTCCTTATTTTTGGAGTATGTCTCTTTTAATCAGTATATGTCCTTTTGGTTATTGAAATCTGTTTTCACTATCTTTGTCTTTTAATTAAAGTATGTCCTTAATTGCCTTTTGACAATCCTGCATTATTTCTACTCCTCTCTCAGGACTCCCCTGCAACATGGGTTAAGAACCCATACTACATTTCCCAGAATCCCCTTCTTTATATGGCTCCACATTGTAATTTGCCAATGGGAGCCAGTTGCAGAAGACATGGATGGCGGACGAGAAGGAGGAGCCAGCATTCTCTGGAGGTGGTTTCAGGCAGGCAGAGGAGAGGGGTTAAGACATGAGAGATATGGACACTTCTGCACGTGGTCTTGAGGTGTACCTAATTCACTGATGAAGCTGGAGGTCTTTGGTGGAAGACCTTGATCTTGTCATCAGTTGAGATGATTTGGGGCTCTGTTTCAGGCTTTGTGAGAGTTGTTCTAGGTCCAGTTTTTTCATATGTATGGGAACAAGTCCTTCCGGGGTCTTCACTCTTTTCCTGAGGTGTGTGTGAGATCTTGTGGGCTTTCAGCTCCAGTTTTTATCTCTGAAGTACTGTGACATCGACCATATCTCAGCTTAGCTTTGAACCTCTTTATAAAGAGGTTTTATTTTGCTTAGTTTCTTAATTACTTCTCCTGTCTGGTACAAGTTTAGAAATTGGCGAATGCCTGAAGAGAAAATTGTGTACTGGGTACTGGGCTTACTTCTCTGCTCTTCCTTTTCTTGGGCATCTTGGACCCTTAGTTCATTGAAACCTTCATCATCTGGGTACGGTTTTTGTCTGTCCAGCTCAGTGAGCCTGACGCAAGCTTTTGGCTGTTGCTTTTTGTTCAGTCTCTGAGCTCCCCCACGGGAATCAATAAATGTCCAAGGGCAGTATATGGTGGTAAATGTGGGGCTTGCCTCATTATGCATCCGATCTCCCTGGGATTTTTGCCCTTTGATCTTGACTGTTGTGGTGGCTTCCCAATGCCTTGAAACAGCTGTTTTAAAAGTATCTTATGACACTGTCATTATCCATGGAAGGGTTAGTCTGCTGCGAGCTGATCCTTCATTACAACATACAGAAGTCTTACTGGCTTTTTGCAGGCACAGATCAGACTGTCTGCTGCTTTGACTCTATTTGCATCATTTTCAGCACCCCTGCATGCGCTGTGGGAGCAAGTTATCAACCATGACTCCTCTCGGGGGGTGCAGCTGTAGGGTGTTTGGCTTGGAAAGCAGATGGTGCACCATAAGGAAGGAGTGTCAGAAATCCTTGATGACTGATCCAATTTGTTTTAGAGTCTGACAAAATTAGGACTGTGTGTTCTCTCTAAGTAAGGATCATGTCTGAGTGTGAAGATTGCAATAAAAGAGAAATTCTGAACATCACGAGACCCCCAAGTGACTGAAATGACCAACAGAAAGTTTTTAATGCTAGTTGGTATTGCTTACATAACCCATAGCACTGACAATTCCAGGTTTCCCTGAGAGGGTTGCTGGTATATGGGTGTTCCAGTTTTAAAACCAGGACAGTCCCAGGGGAAATGGCACCAGATGGTTACCCCAACACAGATACTTCATTCTTTAATGACATCACTTGCAGGTGTTTCTTGAGACTCTTGTCTGAGGGAGGAAGTCCTAAATTGTCCTCACTGTCTCAGAACTGGGGTGGATCAGTTGACCTTAGTGAACCACTGAGGCATTTGCCCAAGGCCAGCAGGTGGCTTGCTACTAGATCCTGCTGGGTGGGCTATGGGAATGGTTCAGACCATTTTATAGTTTAACCCAGGACAGAAGTTAAGCATCTAGCATTATATCCAATCATAATCTTCCTTTCACTTATTTGGGGCACTAATCTTTTCAAATAATACAGAGCTATCTAGGTACAGGAGTGGACATGGCATCTACCCAAAAGATCTTGAAGACTCTGTTCTCTCTGCATTGTGAGAAGGCTAAGATCTCCTGCTGTCTTGATTAAGAAAACAGTAGCGATATATTAATCCCATCTGCTTCTCACAAGAACAATTGTTACTTGATGATGTCCTGGGGATTATATTCCCTTGAGGAGAATTTTCAGGAGGGTCTCCTGTGATGATATGAATACCAGCATCTCTGGATTCTTCATAGACAGAAAGTAGTGTAGTTGTTGCTTTGGGCTGGTGTGAATGGAGAATAGGGAAGTGATAGCTAAAGAGTATGGGGTTTTGGTAGGATGATAAAAATATTCTATATTGATGTGGTGATGGATGCGCAACTCTGTGAATACAATAAAAAAAACATTGAGTTGGACAGTTTCAATGGGCCAATTTTATGGTATGTGAATAACGTCTCAATAAAACTGTTATACACACACACACACACACACACACAAAACATACCTTTCCTTCTACCAAAAAATTCTCTTTCCCCAACTGGTCAATAGCAACAACAATACCACCTAAATTTCAAACAAACTAACAACAACAACAACAACAAAAAAAAACAATGACAAACCCAACACAATTAAAATAAAAGTAAACCTTTTTTCTAGATGAGAAATTCAACACTTTTGCCTCCAATGCCAAAGCTTTCCTTCCTCTCTGATGTAGATCAGTAGTTTCTAAAGCATGAGACTCAGACCAGCAGCTTTGACATTGCTCTGATAGTTGTTGAAAAGGCAAATTTTGAAGCCCCACCTCAGTCCTACTGAATCAGAAACTCTAGTGAGGGGGCCTGTGACCCACTGGTTGTATCAAGCCCTCTTGGTGATTCTGAGCACTGATGTAGATGGTAGTGGATATTAGATTGAAAGATTCCTTTATTAGCAATTACTGTGGATCAGTCAAGAAACTGGAGAGAGAGTGAGAAGAAAAGATTGGCAAATGTCATGTTTTCTCTCTAGCCAAACAATTTAATTCTACAGCAAGTTGTACATTTCGAGGTAGAGGATAGGAACTAAATGCAAAAAGAAACATCCCACAAGACACTGACTTGTCAAGCCATGGAAAAGCATTTTAATGACAATTGGTATCACAGGTATAAATAAATATCTTCTTTCGGTCTATAACATGTGCTACAAATATATTTTTAAAAGGTCCAACGTTATGAGGCTTCAAGGACCCTTTCTTAGCTACTGATTTTAGTAATTAAAAAAATAAAGACAACCAACATCTCTGGTATCTCTGTGAGCGTCTCCCTGCTGAGAGCGTTCGATGCTTGCTGACGTCTTCCTCCCGCAGCCCATGTACACAGAGAACTGGAGTCAGGTGCTCATGAAGGAGTTTGTTTTACTCCGTCATGGTGTTCTTTGCCAACATATACTTTGGATGAATGCTTTCCTGCAATGTGCTGCTACACAATTATGCTGTTCAAAAACACAGTTGATTGGCAATCTAACATAGATTTTATCTTTTGAGTTTATGCTGGTACACCCTGCCCAACAAAGTAGGAAAAACCCTTACAATCCCCCAAAGAGTTTTTATCTTTGTTCATTTTCCAACACTGGTTATGTCCCGTGATAGACCCAACCCACCAGGTTGACTCTGATCATTCTTGGACATTGTCTCTCTTTTGGACTTGACCCAAGTTTTCCCCATGTAGGGGCATCTCCCAACAACAGGGATGGAGTTACTGAGCGGGCAGGTGGTCCAGGGTGGGCTCCATTCTGCTGGCCACGTCCCATTTGGACCCACTGGATTTGGCCCTAGGGAAATGGTATTGGTGGATCAAAGGCAGCTTCCTTCCCCTCAAAGAAGGCTCTGGGAGCTCCCTGTAGTGGTAAAAAGCCAGCAGATACCAACAGAGCTGGAGGGATATAGAAAAGCATTAACATTACTACTTAAAAGATGGATTAATTGACATTGTTTCTGAGAATTCACCTAATGAATAGAAATATAATTTATGTCTCATTTAGGAAAAATATACCATTTGATCTTCAGAAATAAACATTAAATATAAATCAAATAGAAATCTAGGGCACAGAAGGGGGGGGGAAGGAAAGGTGAAAAAGAGAAGAGAAGATGATCATGTAAAGATTTTAAAATCCTTAGTCTATCCCAAGAGGCAACCAATATTCAGAGTTTTACAGTATGTCTTCTACTCTACCCCCCAGCCCCAATTGACAGTCAAAGGCTGTTCTCAGAAGAGTGTATATTTAATTAGAATGGAAAATGTCTCTTAGCAGGCCCTATTTTTATATTTTGCTCCTTTATTAGAAATATAAACAGATTATCATCTCTGTCTCTTTTTATTTGTCTTTTTGCATTTTTTAACAAATAATTTTTGGTGGCTTTTCTGTATTATATTTTGACTCATAAAATAACCTTCCCAATTTTGCACCACTCAGTTGAACATGCTGCTCTGCACCTTGACCCCCGCTTCCCCTAAAGTTTATTCCTCTGACTTTCGAAAATCCGCCATCATCAACTGCTAAAAAACCCCTCGATACAAAAACATCCCTTCCCCGCTTCAAAACTCCCCACTGGTCTGTCACGGCACCCCAGCCTTGCCCACCGAACCCCACTAAGAAATCCTTCTGTCCACTCTGGACCATTTCTGGCACCAAAATCTACCGTGGAACTGAAGGCAGGCATCTGGGCTGGGCCCTACACTTTGTCTCTGAACTTCTCCAGACAGTGTCTCAGTTCCCTGGGAGCACCCGCCTCCGTGTCCTGGCACACCCACTTGATGTCCTCGTCCTGGCTGCTGAGGATGGAGTTCACGGTGGGGCAGCCGTCGTCCGGGGGGATGGTAGTGAAAGTGGTAAACTTCACCTTCTTCCTTTTGGATGTGGGCGAGTGCAGGGGCTCCTGTTTCTGCTCCCTGCCATGCCTCCCCCCGGAGCCGGCCGACCTGGGAATCTGGCTCTGCACGTGTTTTGGGGAGCCACCGTTGAGGAGGAGGTGGTTGCTCTCCTCGTAGCCCCCCAGCCCGCGGTCTATGATGGTCGTGCGCTCATCCTGGGGCGGCGACGCGTCTCCCATGTTCTCCAGCAGCTCGGCCTCATTGCCGAGCCACACCCAGTCGTGAGAGTGGGTCACGGAGGCCTGACCTTCCAAGGGCACCTGCTTGTGCCTGTACTTCAGGGCAAAGGTGGCGCAATTGATCAGGAAGACGAGGATGGCGAGGCAGAAGACCCCCAGCAGGGCGTACATCCCAATCTCCAGGTCGCTCAGGCCCCGGGGAGTCTGCACCAAGTCGTTCTCCTCCAGCCCAGCCCCGGCCTTGGGGAGGTCCACTTGGGCGGGGAAGTTGGTGAAGTCGATGGGGATGTTCTGCAGCTGCCCCTCCCCGGGCAGCCTGCCCCCGTCCCCCCGGCTGTTCTTCAGCACTTTGTTGGCCAGCAGAGACTTGGTTGTGGTGGTCACTCTCCGGAGAGCCCCTTCCTCGCGCTCCACGGAAGAGCTCCCGTAGAAGTGCCCATCCTGGCCTGTGCGCTCGTAGTCCTGACCCTTCTGCCGGCGGTCGCTGGCGTGGTTCTTGATTTCATCCTCCTCATAGTCCCCACCGGGGCTGGAGTCGGCGTCATTCTGTCCAAACTTGACCCTGACGTTGCCGACGCCCACGGCCAGGACGCTCTTGCGTTTGGATTTCAGGCAGGCCTCTGCAATCGTCATGTCCACTCGGACCAGTGGCCCTTGGCCTTCCCCTTCAGCCACCACAATGGGCCACCTGAGGGAGCGGGCTGGGGGGACTGACAGGATGGCCTCGTCCAGGGAGGTGGCGGCCAGAGAGAAGTCGTTGGTGTCATAGATGTCCAGGGGTGTCACGGAGCCATCGCTGAACTGTAGCCACGTGCTGACCAGGGCTTCCTGTGGGGAGAGAGGCAGTTAGAAGACCACCCAGGAGCAAAGCCTCCTCTTAAGAAACCACTCTCCTAGAAAAGTACCCAAAGAAACAGGGAGCAGGACACAAAATCCAGACCCAGTGGTTGACAGATCTGGAGAGAAAACATAAAGGTTTTACATCAAGTTTGGAGAAATCCCCTTAACTTAAACAAGAACACAGGTAGAGATGCATTAACAGTTCCAGTGTAATCCTTACAGGGGGAAAACAGACAAGAAACTCTGACATTGGGCTCCCCCTGGCTTCACTAACAAAAACATCACCTGAATGAGTTACTTGCTTGTCTTCACAATGACTGGCCTCCATGACAGGCCCTTGCTATCCTGTCACAGACACTGATTCATGGCCTGGTGCTGGTGAATGAACTCAGGTGTGGTCTGTGATGACAGGCTGATGGGGACAGGAGGGGTGGGGGAGGGAGGGCTAGGAAACACTGTCAGAGCTGAGGGCATTAGGAAAAAACCCTCTTCTCTCCTCCCTGCATTTCCCCAGTGAATTAACTGGCACCTTTTTTGCCCAAGAAACAAGAAAGCAAGCAGGTTTTACCCTGTAAGGCTGTCCCTGCTGTATTGTAAAGATGCTTTGTGTGACTGTCAGCCTGACAGTGGTGTGCTGTGTGCCAGAGGGTGGCAGTATCTGGTGGGCCTAGTTTAATTGTGCTGTTTTTGCTTTGCACAGGTAGCTTCTGTGGAAATTACCATTAGAGGAAAACAGAAAGCTAAGGGCCAGTGGAATGGGGTTGAGTTTAGTTAGGAGAGTCCCCGCTCTTCTATTGGTGCTCACGTAGCTACATAAACTATTTCCCATCCTGGGGACCAGTCAAAAAAAATTTGAAAGCTACTGACTTAGAAATGTCCCCACCCCCATCCCTGTGTCCTGGCAAATCCTCAAAAAGCACAAACCTTCTCCTCGCCTCCTCCCCAGGGCAACAATGATGTCCCCTTGCCTACATCTGCCCACTGCAAACATAGTACCCCAGAAGGCACGGATCCTTGAGTTAGCTGCAGACACTTCTGTTTTGCCTCCTAGAGCAGCAACGCTCCAAGGACAGAGACTCTTAGAGCCTGGCCAGATCTTCAGCATCTAGGACAGAGCCTGGATGTAGTTGGGGCACTTCTGACTAGAGGAGCATTCAATTTGCAATCCTAATAAAAAAGGAGAGCTCATATCCACTGGGCATTTATAATGGGTCAGGTTCTGTTCACAGTTATTTACATAATACAGTTCCCCCTTTTTTACCAAATAGGTACGATTATAGTCCGTACTTAAAGAGAGGTTAGGAAATGTGTTCACAAAACTAAACAGGTTAATCTCCTAGAAGTTGGGAGTAGAATAGTGGATACTAGAGGGAAGGGCAAGGAGGAGAAGGGGTTAAAAGATACTAAAGTACAGCTAGATAGGAGGAATAAGTTATAGGGTTCTATAGCACTGCAGGGTAACTATTATTAATAATAATTTATTGTATATTTTCAAATAGCTAGAAGAGAGAGTTTTGCATGTGGCCAACAGAAAGAAATGATAAATGTTCGAGGTGATGGATATGCTAATTACCCTGATATGATCATTATGCATTGTATGTGTCAAGATATCATTCTGCATCCCATAAATATGTACAATTACCATGTGTCAATTAAAAAAAAAAGTCCACTGTCATGTGGTTAGCAAGAAGCACAATCAGGACTTGAAGCCAGGCAGTGTGGCTCCAGTGGCCCACTTTTAACCATTGTGCTACAGACCCCATTGCTAGAGTCCAATTACCAGCTCCATGAAAGACTACTCCCTCTGCTAGGAAAGTCTAAATGCTGTCCCCTTCCCTCCTGCCAAACCAGGCCTGGGTGCAGCTGCTTTCCTGGATGCTTGTCTAGTCACTTCCAGGTGAGACCATGCCATTGCAGCTTAAGGAGATAGACAGGAGCCCTCTCCATGTACAGGGATGAGAAAATCCTACCTGCTGGGCCAGAGATATAGAAACGATGCTTGATACAAATCCTGCCCTTGGGTGTGGGGACTGAAGTTATACTACCTCTATGGCACAGGAATCACAAGAAAAGAAACTAACTTGAAGCTCAACCCACGCAAATGCAATTATAAGACTACATAAGAGTTCCTTAGGAACAAAATAGAGCAAAGCAACCACAGTTTGAGAGGCGTGCATGATAAAAAAACAGAACAAAACAAAAAAACTCACAATTCATAGATGAGAAGTCTCCACCATGAAAGAGAGTGGTTAAACATTTACAAGGAAGATGAACAGTCTAATATTTGTGATATGCAGGAATATAATGAGTATAAAATAAAAAAAGCAACAAAAGCAATAGCTTAAATAAAGTAGTTAAAGAGAAATTAAAAGGAGGAGAAATCGCATAGAAAGAGTACAAGTGAATGGAAAAGAGCAGAGAAATGTGTGAAGAACTACAGGATTTCTAGCAATGGAAAACATAGCCTGAAATTAATTACTCGAGGGACCTTTAAACAGCAGATTAGTCATGTTTTAGGAGAAGATTAGTGTAGCAGGAGACAAAGCCAACAAATTTACCCAAAATATAATCCCAAGAGTATAAAGAAATGAAAAGTATGAAAGGCAGTTTGAAAAAATAAATAAAGGAGAGCATGAGAATGACCAACATTCTGACAGGAGCTCCAGAGGTAAGGATGGAGTACGGGAGGGGCAATATTCGAGGCAAATATTCCAGAATTGAGGAAAAACACCAGTAATAAAAAGGAAGATTTCTGAGGACATCGTTTGAGCATCTGGATCTAGCTGTACCTGAAGGTACACATGCTGGGCACGAGCTGATCAATTCTGCTGTCCATATAGGCCAGCCTGAGTTGAGTTTCCATCGCTTGCAGCAGAAAGCCTCACCAGTACCAGGCAGCTCAGGGAGTGAGGGAGATTGTATAAGAAATTGTAAGATGGTGTGAAGCTTTCTCTGGGTGCCTGCCTGTTACGTACCTGCCAAGTCAAGTTTCAACAGTCAACTTTGCCTTTTTTTTCTTTTTACCTGAGGGCATTCTCTGTCTTCTGGAGCCCATGTCATCATGCCTGTAGCCAGAAGTGCCAAGGAATTAACACCTGCCAGGGGCAGTCCTCAGTGAGTGCTGACAGAGGCTGTTAAATTTATCCTAGCTCCCTGTCCCCTCTAAGTACAATAGCTCTTCTGGCCTTTTCTAGATGGGCTCACAGCTTCCCCAGCAAACTCAAGCCCCAGGTGCCCTCAGTGGTGGCTGAGTTGGGAACATGCTCTGCTGACTGTCTTCTCTTGCAACACTCCCCAACTCCCCTACTGGGTTCCCTTCACTGCCCAAATAAAGTACTAGTACTTGAATCCTTGTCTCAGGCTCAGCTTCCTGGAACACCAAAACCACAGCTGAAGATGAGGCTCAGCAATATGGGTTCCCACATTGTCTCTCCATCCACCTCAACTGACGAATCACACAATCCTACAAGGCTCTTTCTAATGCAGAAAATTGATGCATCACCACACACACACACACACACACACACACACACACACACACACACACACACACACACACACACATACACACAAAACCGGGGGGGAGGGGAAGAAGATATAACAACCACAATTACTTGAAGTTGATACGACAAGCAAACAGAAAGGACATTGTTGGGGGGGAGGGGGGGAGGGAGAAGGGAGGGAGGTTTTGGTGATGGGGAGCAATAATCAGCCACAATGTATATTGACAAAATAAAATTAAAGAAAAAAAAAAAAAAAGAAAACTGATGCATCAATACCAGGTGATTCCTCATCTCATTTCTCTACCCTATCCTAGCTTTCTTTAAAACAAACGAGGCACAGGAGAACACACATGCTGCTGCCCTCATATTCATGGGTGTAACAGTCTTTCAGATTGTGTACTTCAGAGTTGAAAAGATCACGAGCAAGGTGCCAGTCTTCTATGCTCCAAGGGCTGAGATAAAACACTCTTAATAGTGGGTGAGTTCACTGTGGCTAACTTCTCATCTTGAATTCATTTTTCTTCACACGCTCTAGACAGAGAGAAAACTTCACACAAAACAAGCCCCCTGAATGGAAGATAGTCAGAATTAAACCCTCAGATTGCCAGACTCCATCTCCCTCAGCCCTGCTCTGTGATGGAGACTAAGTCCTTCCATTAGCTCATCACAGCGAGGTTGGAACACAGTGTTTTATCAGGAGAAGCCAATGCATTTCCCCAAAGATGAGAAATTCTGAGTGACTTTAAATAACATGCCCGGGGATGATTTAGAGCTCTTTCAAGAGTCACGTCTGCAAATCAGATGAATTGCATCCATAAATCCCCCAGAGTCGGTGCTGGGGTACTCCAATTACTGTCAACTGATGAAGACAGATGGGCATCGGTGGGGGACAGTGGCTGTCCCCACGCCAGGGAGGGTGCAGAGCCAGTCATCTACCCTAATTAATTCCCCATTGTCAGCAAATAGTGTCAGGCTTCCGGCTTTCTCTCACCCGCTTTCCTCTCCTCTTATTCTGTTCCAGAAAACAGCACATGCCAATTTCCTGCCCTGCCCCCACCCAGAAAGAAGAGCCAAGAAGCCAATGCTGTGGGCTGGACTAAGCCTGAATTCACTCCAGGTCTCTCCTGTTAATGCTCTGGAACAAAGTCAGGTAGCAACTGTCTCCTTGTGATAGGCAGAATTTCTAGAATGGCCCACCAAACATCTCCTACCCTAATCCTCAGAGCCTGGATGTATGATGAGAGCGATGTCTCTCACGATAATGTTATATGGCACAGTTGACCTTCAGATAGGGAGATCTTCCTGGATTATCTGGATGGGTCCAATGAAGTCACATGAGCCCTTAAAAGCAGAGAGATTTCTCTAGCTGGCGGCAGAAGGGGACGTCAGAGAGATTTGGAGTGCGAAAAGGACTCCATGTGTTGTTGCTGGAGTTGAAGAAGATGGGGTGGGATGGGGAGTGAGAAGGGATGTGGGTGGCCTTAGGGAGCTCACAGAGGCTCTGGCCAATAACCAGAAAAGATATGGGGCCTCAGTCATACAAGCATACTTCAAAGAGCTTGTGGAAAAATAGGATGAAAATATAATACAATTGTTTCATGGGTTTTTTGAAGACCCTTTGTGCAACTGCAAGGATCTGGATTCTACCAACAACATAAGTGGGTGTGGAAGCAGAATCTTCCCCAGAACATCCAGGGCAGAACCCAGCCAGCCGATACTTTGATTGCAGCCTCGTGATGCCCTGAGTGTAGAGCCTGGCTGAGCCCACCCACAGCACTGTGAGCTAGCAAGTGGGTGTTGTTTTCAGCTGCGAAGTTCATGGTGGTTATGTGGCAGGAGATAACTGGTACACCCCTGTGTGCTGGGAATCATCACTCAGTTCATCACAGCCCCACCACTCAGACTAGGTGGCCATGTGGGTTTTATATATCCTGCATCATTGTTTATGCCACCAGCTCAGCCCCTGTGGGCACTAGAATGTGCAGCCCCTGAACTGAACTGACATCCTGCACTCTCTTCCCTAGAAGCATGTAAACACCTTGGCGATCTTGCCTGTACCGTCGAACATCACTGTTCTGTTTCCACCACCGTGTCTCCCCTTTGCAACACTGTCATACATATTCTCACAATTGCATATTGGGGGATCTAACCCCTTTTGCTAACCCTCTAGGGCCCAGGCTTGTCCCAGTCTCAGTAGGGCAGCTGCTCCAGCATTTCCTAGTCCACAGTGAGTATTTAATTTGAGCTTCCTCTGCAGTCTTCCTGCCTTGTCTGGCTACAAGTCACTGGAGGAAACTAGGTATGAAGCAGACTGCTCTGAGCCAAGACTGTGCCTGCTCTTATGAGCAGCTGAGGTCCTGTGTGCTGCCTCTAAAATGGTGGTAATAATAATGACATTCATCCTCATGAAAAGAGCTAACCCTAACATAGCACTGCTCTGTGCCAGCCACTGTTTCTAGTACTTGACATAGTTAATTCTAATTTAATTCCCAAAAGGACTCTTCAAGTTAGGTGCTGTTACTCCCTCTGTAAGGATTAAGGCACAGCTGCCCTAGGTCACATAGGTGGTAAGGGACAGAACTACGATGCCATCTGGGCATTCTGGCTCATAAGTCTGGGCTCGTCTCACAAGTATTTTCCTAATGACACCATCGGAAGCAGAAAGCCCTGCAGACAAGGCAAATGCCTGTGCAGCTTGTCAGGGTCAGGTGAGCCTGTCCTGGATTACTTTTTCCTCCTCTCTTCCAATTTCTTGTCTTCCTGCTCAATTCTGAGAGTCATTCACTCACTCAACTAATGCTTATTGAGCACCTACTGTGTGCTGGTACTGTAATGGGCACCTGTGGTAAAGCAACGAGCAGGCATTTGTCTTCCAGAATCTTCCATTCAGTGGAGGAGAAACAAAATAAATGAGCAAATACATAATGGGCCACAATAATCAACCATATTGTATATTGACAAAATAAAATAAAACTAAAAAGAATTATTATTATTAATAAGTAATTATTAAACAAAAAGAACACAAAAAAGCCATCACACCTATTTCCAGACGTTAGAATCTTTCCTAGCAATACTCTCTCCATCCTAAACAGACATGAGGTCCATTAATATTACTAATAATTATTAATAATAAATCATAATAATTTTTGTTATAGTTATTATTGTCATAATTTCAGATGACAATGAATACTATGAAGGAAACAAAACAGAGGTATAGGAAGTGCAGCTGTAAGGAGAGGGTCTTAAAATGAGCAGGAGACACACTCAGTGGTGAGTCGAGGGTGGTGTGTTCCAGGCAGAAGGAAAGGCAACTGGGAAACTCCTAAAAACCCCAAGGGGGGCAGTGCCCAAAATGTGCTGAGAGAGATTGAGAGCTGGGGAAGTTGAGGTCAGAGATGGAGACAGGGCCTTTTCATGCAGGCCTTGTGGGAAGTCGAAGGAATACAATCTCTTTCTAAGTGCAATGGGACGTCATTGGTGTATGTTAAGCCAGCAAAAGACATGCTCTGATTTATAGTTTTAAAAGCTCACTCTGCTCTTGAGAGGAGAGAAGAGTGGAGGGCCGTAGGAACGGCGGCAGTCAGGAGACCTGGTGAGGAGGCTGATGAACGAACCCACCCTTGGTCTGCGTTGCCCAATAGCTATGTGGGTAAGACAAATATTTTGGTCTGCAATGATGTAGCCTCTCTTCTGGAATGTGGTTCTGCAAGCCTGACCCTGTCCTTCCTTCTCCTTTTGCTGAGTCAGGCATAGGGGCTGGCCCTGCTCCCTCTTGACTGCTGGTGTCTGGCCCCCTACCTGTTTGGGAGTTCGCAGCAGCTCCTCAGCTGTGGCCACAGCCGTGATGACCTTGCTGTTCTCTGTGTTGGGGTGGAGGCTGACTGACAGCCCAGCCATGAGCTGGATGGCCAAGTCTGTGACCGACACTTTGTCATCTAACACAGTCACTGTCTTCTCTGCCAGGATGGAGTCAGACAGTGGGGACAACACCTGTGGGATAGGCAGAACACAAAAAAAGCCATCACACCTGTTTCCAGATGTTAGAATCTTTCCCAGCAATACTCTCTCCATCCTAAACAGATCTGAGGTCCAGAACACAGCACACAGGAGGCACACACCTGCTTCACTATATACTCTGGCCCATATTGTATCTTTGTCAGAATCAGATAAAGTCACTTTTCCCTAAGACACTTCAGTTCTATCTGTTGGAAAATTGACATAAATATTAAAACTCATTCTGTCTTTAAAAAGGAATGACCCCTCCCATTTAGATAACATACTCTTGTACAGTGCACAACCTGGTTAACTGTACATGGTGATTCTGTTGACTAGATTCAGGAAGAGTTTCACACAAACTGACTTTAGAATTTAGAATCACATTCTAAGTGAACTATGCAATTAACTGGGGAGAACTAAATTGTGAATAGTCCACTCCTCCCACCAACACCAGAGTGTATCCTCTGCTGAAACATTGCTTTCTGCCTCGTCTCATAAGCCAGATATTGGGCATGAGATGTTCAGGTGACATGATAGACAGGTACTCATCATTTCCACCTAGGGTGTAAGAATCCAGAATGACATTCCAGAAAGGTGGAGTCAGCAGTGTGGGACCTGAAGGTTTGAGGAAAAGTCCTCCATGCCCCACCATCTGTCCTGAAATCCTATCATTCTATACTTTTCTTTGAGCGAAAGATAGGCAGTAGGAGTTCAGGGAGAGTTGGTTGAATAAATAAATAGAAGCATGATGGAGTGACTGAAGGAAAGGAGTGAGAGGAAGAATCCACGCTTCCTCGCCTGATGACTGGTAGAAGCAGCACATTGAGATGAAGGCTGTTTCCGAGAGGTGGAGGAGGAAAAAGTCTGGAGAGAGGGTACTGAGTGGGAGACTGAGGCAGGATGGGGAGTGTTGGCAGGTGGTGGGATGGGGATGTGCCATTGAGAGTGGAGCTGGGGTGTGCAGCACCCACCTTCTCACTTCTGTTTGGAAGGAGATTGGAGCTCAAAGAGCTGGTCCGGGCTCACCTCTCTGTGTCCCTATGATGCCATCTGCAGCCATCATGGGGTCAAGGAATTGGCCACTGTGACCTTCAGCCCTTGTGAATCCCCTACCCAATACTGCACGGCATGCTGCGTGCTGCAGATACAGAAATCCCGAACTCCTGCTCCTACCTGGATGGTCGTCATCCCAACCTCCCGCCCGACCAAGATCCTGCTGTCCTGGAGTGTGGCCACGTGAGGCTCCTCCAGCTTCATGAATTCTGCGACCAGGTGGGTGATGTCGAACTGCCAGTCAGGACTAAGCAGGTGGCTCAGCTGACCCCACGGGCCTGCACCCTCAGACACAAACTGGGTGAGGACCCGCACGGTGGCACGCTGGTACTGCAGGGCACAGCCCCGGCCCCGCCGCTCCTCCTCATCCTCATCCTCACTCTCTCGTGTGGGCCTGTGGGAAAGGGAAGGAGCTCTTAGATCCAAGAAGAGGGATAGGCAGGAGCCTGTCTCAACCTCAGGGAGACAACGTTCAATACGGGAGCCCCACGACCACACGAGGAGCACCAATTCCATCAGGTGGCAGTGCAGAGGGTTGCACATCTCTTTCTTGAATGCATTGATTGACAAATGAAACACTGAAGATCTAATATTTACTAAGCCTAAGCTATCCCACACATGGCTATATATATTTTAATTTAAATGAATAAAAATTAGATAAGTTTAAAAATTCAACTTCTCAGCCACAACGGCTATAGCCCAAGTGTGCCATATTGGACAGGGTGGTTCTAGAACATTCCACCACCATAGAAAGTTCTATTGGACAGAGCTGTATCACACACTTGAGATGTGCCAAGTCCCTCTCTAAGCTCCCACATGTGTAAACTCTTTTACTCTCATAACACTGTGGAGCAGACCTATCACTTTTCTCACATCCAGATGAAGAAACCAAGGCACAGAGAGGTTAGGGAGCTTGAGGAATCTCACAAAGCAAGTGAGTGGCAGAGCTTGGCTTGGAACCCAGAGAGTCTCAGTTCTGCTTTCTTCAGGGATGTGGAGTGAACCCATTCTCTTGGCCACTCATGACCACTATGAGATCTGTAGGACTGGCGAGGCTCTTAGCTACCCTCCCCTGATCAGCCCAAGTTCCTTCAAGCCCTTATGGCATTGGACTCGGTGTCTCACTGCGCTCTTCTAGGGCACTCTCTAGTTTGTCCCTTATGATGAAGTCCTTGGTTCCTGGGGGACTGTCAGGAAATAGCCCTGATGGTTTGGGAGGGAGAATTCCAGGCAGTAATCCAGGAACTCAGCAACAACCCTCACCTGGCAAATATACGCTTATGTAGGGGGCACTGAATTGAGAAAATGAGAACCCAAACTCCTACACATGACAGTCCGAGTTACACCAAATAAATTAGAGATGTTTTAAAAATAGTAACCCCACAGTTCAGTATAAATGCAATTAAATTTTATCCAATAATTTAATCTGCACAAAACAGTTAAAGCTTACTGTAATCACAAAGCACAGAAGAGAGAATAAACCAAACTTCAAATTCCCTGGGGACTGAGGGGCTAGAAAAATGTGCTGCCTGTGTCACATCATTTTAGGCAAGGTGCTTGCAGGAGACAGCCTAATTGGAGCCCAAGTGTCGAACACACACAACCTGGGTTTGACACCGACCTGCTGTTCAGCAGCCTTTGTGCCTGGCTGGGTTATCCTAGAGCCCTGCCTTCTCAGAGGTTTGTTGATAGGATTGAGGGAGATGTAATCGACATGGTAAAACCAGCACCTACTATGTGCTGGGTCCTGTATTGGATCTTTTAGTGTTAAGGTCAGTGAATAAAGCTGTTGTTAGCAGGACTCTAGAGCATCTCCCTGTTCTGGGCTCACCTTTTACTGGCCACAATGGGAATCCTCCAGCCCTTAATCTGGCTGAGCTCCGTGTCAGAGACTTCGATCTGCAGAGGTAGTCGGGGCACCCACACGGTGATGTGCAGAGGGGCACTCAGGTACTGGTACGTGAAGTTCACCACTGCATCCATCTTGCCTTTTATCTCTTTGCCATTGACAAAGACATAGTCGCAACGGTCAGACACCTGCAAAGACAGGGGGAGGGGGTATGGAGAAGAAGTCCATGGGGCATTGGAGTCCTCCCTTCTTTGGCTTGTCTTATTCTCTTGCAAAGCACACATGCTTAATTCAGATTCCTCCCAATGCAGAGCCTGAGACAGAAATTTGGTGCAGTCAATTTAATTGGGAGGTGACCCCAGGGAGCAGGGGTGAAGGAGACAGACACTGAGGAAAAGACAATGGGAAGGTGCATTTTTGGGGCTGCTACTGTGACCTCTGAGGCCTCATGAAAAGCATCCAGGATTGTCCACCTGAGGGATATGAGGCAGGAATATTATCTACCAGCTCCTGTCTCCCACTGGTGGAGGACTGCCCCAGCCTGGTACAGAAAGCCGCTTGAAGTGAGACTTTGCAATCAAAAAGTGAACTTGAACTTGCACAGTCCAGCAGTGGTGGCTGAGGGATTGTGATGTGAGCACCAGAGGTGTCGGCACCCCAGGTTGATGTCTGCTCAGAAAGTCAGCCACACCCACCCCATCCAGACTCCCAGGATATGAAGGGCCTGTAGTGCTGCCTCGTCCAGCAGGATTCTCACAATTCCAACACTCTCCCTGCCAGTCACATATGGTCCTGATGACACCCAGGCCTTGGCACATGCGGTTCTGTCTGCCATGACTCCCTGGATTGTTGATATGTTTGCATTATGGTTGCTCATTATGTGAGTGGTAGAACCACATGAGAGACTACCAGCCTATGTTCCCTTCCTCTGTATTCCTCCCTTTCCTTTCTCCTTTCTAGCAGGTTGTTGCCTCAGGAAAGGGACAAGACAGAGTAGAAAGAAAAACAAACATACAGAGAAAATAAAAATAAAAGTCTGCAAGCATCTGGCTCTTGTGTTCCAATGACATTCATTCAAAGATGAATCTATATACAGACTCATGGACATTCCCAGCATGGCAAGGAAATAGCAAAGGCTCCTGTGTTCTCAGGAAGCAGGAAGGGGCAACATGGATGAGGATGAAGCCATTGCAGAGGTAACTGTGCTGACTGTGGCTGATGAGGGATGATGCCCTAGAAACTCTGAACAGAGACTAGAAGACTAGAAGCCCCCTCCCCCCAATGCCTCAGCAGGAGTTAAGCCCTCTGGAAATTAGGCAGGGATTCTGTTTCTGTCATCTTAATGAACTGAAAATTGAAAACAGAAACCAAGTGTGTTATAGGGAAACAATATAACCCGTCTTGCATAGTCGAGTTAGTGGGATGTGATTTAAGTTGACCCCATGTGTCCATATCATCTCCTAAACTGTAAAACTCTTGAAGGAAAAAGGTATACCTTATCCATCTTTGATTTCTTGGTTCCTTGCACCAGCTGCTCATGAAGCAGGAGCTCAGCAAAGGGGATATTGAATGGATGGATGAATGGATAGATGGATTGATGGACAGATGGATGGATGAATGGGTGAATGGATGGACAGACGAATGGATGGATAGATGGATGGATAAGAGAGATGAAGAGATGTAAGGATGTATGGATGGATGGGCAGATGGATGAACAGACGGAAGGATGCATGGATGGATGGACAGACAGATAGATGGACAGATGAACAAACTCATATATGGACAGATGGATGTATGCAGGGAGAGATGGATAAACAGGGCCCTCCTTTCACAGGGATTCCTGCTTCAGGACAACCATTAACAATCTTGGGGTTGAGGGGAGATGCAAAAAGAGACTGAGAGGAGATGGCACCCCAAATAGTGAAAACACAAGAAATTAATTCTTAAGATTCTAGAAAGCTCTCAGGCAGTGTTTCCTAATCTTTTGGGGGTCACTGACTACTCTGAGAATACACATAAAGCTAATTCTTGCTAGAGGAACGCAGACACTCAGTTTAGCAAAACTTTTCAGAGTTGATGAAGTCACTCATGGGCTCCTCACATGGCACTTGCATGCTAAGCTGTCACTGCTGATTCTCCTGTCTGGATTATGTACTCTGGAAGGAGTGGAGTCCTCTTCTGGTGATCTGTGGACCCAGCCAAATAACATCCAGTGCTGAGCAGTGAACTCTTGTGATCCGATCACCTCTCTGCCCAGATTCCAGGAACTCTGGATGGCCACGCTGGACCCAATTTTCATCTTCGATGTACACTTGTGTTTGCAGGGGCAGCTGTGTGGGCTGGGCTGAGAGAAGTTCCTCCATCTGCTGGGGACTGTGACAGGGAGCAGTTGGGAGGGGAGTACACGGATGGACCTTCTCACTCATGGTCAAGAGTGGTTTAAAAATGTTTACATGCTGATTAAGGATGGAAAGCAATTTTAGTGGCTGTCCCAGACTTGTCATTAGCATGTAAACACTACCCTGGATCTGGGCAGGCATTAACATAATAGCCCAGCAAGAGTTATATCAGTAATCACTTCTTTAATCAATGTTGTAATTTACAGACCATTGACTTTTCTCATTTATTACCTTTCTGAGCTCTGCTGGGAGGGAACCTGGCTGCTCCAGAATATATAAATAAATAAGAGGAACACCAAGGGTATGTAGTTGCCGTGCATGATAGAGCCATTGTCATCGCTGTTCCTGAAGGTGTCATAAATGCCGGGGGAAGTCTCAGGATGCATTAATCATCTCCTAAGTGGCTAGCAGAGAGGACCACAGTATTACAAAATGAAATGGCTCATCTACAAAAAAGGAACCGAAAACCCCACAGGAATCTTTTTAGTCCCTTGGCTTCATTTCTCAGAATCTTTTCCATCTTTCATTGTGGGTAAGCTGCCCACTGAGAAAACTGCCCACTGGACTCTGCTCCCTCTGTCATTTCAGCTATGTGGGCTGATTGCTTGTTGGCCACAGAGCCGATCATTGGTGTCTGCCCTGGAGGGGCCATGGGGGATCCCATGTGCTCTGGCTGAGCAGCATTTGGTTAGTTGTCATATTCTGTGGTCACTCAGGCCTTGGCAACTTCCTGAGGATATCACCTGCCTCCTAGGGGAGAGTCTGAGGGTTCTCTCCAAGGGGAAAGCAAAGGAACTTGCTGGTCAACCACTGATGTCCAGTGGGACCTTTGGTGACCACGACTGCTGGGCCACCCCAGAGTCTGATCCAGCAGGTCCGTGTTGGAATACACACTGGCATTTCTAACCAATCTCCACATGGTGTTGTTGCTTCTGGTCTGGGGACCACAATTTGAGAACACTCCTTGCATCTTTGCAACCCTCTCATTATTGTAGTTACTAGCTATGATGCTTTAAGAAACATCTCTGTGCTCACAACACCAAGAATCCTATCTCTGGATATCCGACTGCTTATTCAACCTCTCCATGTGGATCTCTAATGAGTATCTCAAATCCAACATGTTCAAAAATCAAATGCCTGGTACAGTTTTTTGTTTTTGTTTTTGTTTTTTTGCCACTTAGGGGACTGGAGCTATATCTGGGTTAAGTTCAGATGCAGGAAAGTCGAATATACATTTCTTGTACATCCAAGTTTGTGTACCTGCTCCATTAACACAAAGTATCAAATGCTCTTATACAAGAACGGTCCCTTGTTTTACATTGCAATGTGTGTTCCTATCATTTTCATACTTAGTCTTTTCTGGAACTCTGCACAGTAATTTTGACCCTATTTTGTGGGTGAAAACACTGCTCTCAAGCTGCCTTGGCCCTCATTCCCTGGGTCCATCCCAAATGAGCCCACTCAGACAGGCTGCACCTTTCTGAGTCCAGATGGGGAACAGATGGTTCATGCAACCGTGGAACTTGAGGAGAGCTGAACAAAGGGACTCCTTACAAAGGTGTGGGTAGGGTCCAGGGAAACTAGTGTCTAGTGGCAAAGCACACCAGAGTTAGAGGGGGGTACAGGGTTGAATAGTGTCCTTCAGAATTCACGTCTACTCAGAACCTCAGAACATGGTCTTATTTGGAAATAGGGCCATGGCAGTTGTGATTTGTTAAGGATCAAGATGAGATCATAGTGGCTTAGGACATGCCCCCAATTCAATGACTTATGACCGTGTAAGAAGAGGAGGAGACACAGAGACAGCCACGTGAAGATGGAGTCAGGGACTGGAGCGATGCATCTCCAAACCAAAGAATGCCAAAGATTGCTGGCAGCTGCCAGGACTGGAAGAGGCAGGAAGGATCCTTCCCTATGGCCTTCAGAGGGAGCACAGCCCTGTCAATGTTTTGATGCTGGACTCTGTACTCCAGAACTGTGAAAGGGTAAATTTCTGCTCTTTTTAAAAAAAAAAAAATATTGAATTGTAATTGATTATACATATTTTTGGGATTCAAAGTTGACATATGTTGATCAAATCAATATTAGTAGCACATATATTGTTACGAATAGTACTTATTTTTTATGCCACTTGTCCAATCTTTCCCCTTCTCCATCTCCCTCCTCCTCCCCCCTCTAATTACCCTAGATTTCTTCTCTCCTTCTGAAAGAGTAATAGTTACTCTGTTGATGTGTTGCCTGGATGATCTGTCCAATGCTGAGAGGTGTGTTCAGGTCCCCCAATATTAATATAGAGCAGACGCTTCTGTCACTCTGGAACGGGCTTTGTGGAGAGAGACATCCTCTTCTTTTCTTTGGTCTCTGCTGGTGACTTTCCTTGTGTCAATGCACTCAAGTGGCTGGCGGACCATCTACGTGGTGGTTGTTGTATCAAGTTGCTTTTGCAGCAGCTGTGGTTATTGTGGTGGTTGTGGTGGGCCACCCCCATGAAGATGATGTTTTTGGCATGCTCCTTGGCACTGGCAGTGTGCCTGGTTGTTGGGGGGGTGTCTGTTCCCCGGATCAATACCTCAGGATCCTGGGTGGGCCCCAAGGTGCTGGCAGTGTGCCTGGTTGTGGGAGAGGGGGGATCCAGTCTTTGGATCCATGCCTCAGGTCCCCAGGAGGGCAAATTTCTGTTGTTCTAAGGCACCCAGTTTGTGGTAATTTGTTACGGCAGCCCAGGACAGTACACAAAGGGCTCCAAGAAGTTGCTATGACCTGCCAGGCAAGGTGAGAGCATGCTCACAGACCCAGCATGGGCACCATCATGGCAGGAGAGGATGGCCTATGGGAGCTGTGGCCTTGCTGGAAGATGCAACCACTGCCAACCCATGGCCAAGCAGGAGGAGCCTAGGGGAACACATGTCCTGACCTTACTCTTCTGTCGCCCTTCTGCATCTGCTGGTGCCTCTGATGGCCTAAACCCAGTGGGAAACTGGGGGAAGACTGAGCCAGTTAAAACAATCCACAAAATTTAGCTTCCCAGGGCTGACAGCTGGAAGGGAGGGCAAAGGGATGCAGAGGGACGGATAGGAATACACAGCACAGGGGCCTCATTTCAGCAACTGTCCATCCTCCTAATCTAGGACAATCAGTTTTAAGAAATTTTGAATCATAGACAAATTTCTGGGAAATTCCTGAAATGATGTGCAAGCTCCTCCCTTATGTGCCCTGTTATCTTTCCTAAGCACCTTCTACAAATCTTTACCTTGTTCACTCTGCCCCAGCCACTGGCCTCCTAGCTGGTCCTTGTACACACAAGCCATGCACCTGCCTTAGCATCTTTGCACGTGCTGTTCTAGCTGCCTGAAGGCTCCTTCCCCAGTTGTCTGCATAATTTACTCCTCATCTCTCTCAGATCTTTAATCCAGTGGATCTCAACCCGGGGCAATTTTGACCCCTGGGGACACATGACAATCTCTGTAGATCTTCCTGGTTGTCATAATTGGGAGGCAGAGTGCAACTTGGCATCAATATCCTACAATACATAGGACAGTCCCCCACTACAAAGAATCTGGCCCAAATGTCAACAGTGCCAAGGTTGAGATACCCTGCCTAACTCAAGGTAAACATCTCAGGGATCCTTTCTCTGCATTTCTATTTAAAATTGCAACTTCGCCGAACCTCCCTACCCACTTCTTTGTTTGATCTTTTTCTTTGTCACTTGCTGCCATCTGATACACTGTGTATTTTACCTATTCACTTTGGTTATTATCTGTCCTTCCTCACTAGAACATAAGCTCTAGGACAACCAGGATTTTTGTCTGTTTTGTTCAGTGTGGTATCTCTAGTGTGGCACATTATAGGTGCTCAATAAATTGGTGTTGAAGAATGTATGATTCAGGCTTATAAACTAGTGGTCCTGGGTAGCATTGGGCCTGCACTGTGTTTTAAAATTAGTTGCCAGCATGAAAAACCATTGCATTTAATTTTGCTACCAGCCTGAACACTGGAAGTATTTGAGTTTTCTACCCTGAACACTTGGGTTGTTGGGGTGGGGCTGGGGGCTGCTGGGAGGGCCAGTGGTCTGACCCAAAGGTGCTTAAACCTTATCAGGACGCCTCCTCTCTTGGTGTCTGCATGTCCTGTGCTTCCCACATCCGACATTCCATCACAGCCAAGTGCCAGGATGTATTTATTTATTATTTTGTTTTTATTTTTGCATCATGTTTCCGCCCAGCAGCATGCAAAGAAGAAAACACATCCTGCCAGGAGCCGGCCTGTGCTGACTTGATGGGGGCTGGCTGCAAGATTGCTGGAAAACAGCACTGGGACTGTCAGGCAGGTCATTTCTTCATAAGAACAGCTGATAAACAACACTTGGTTCTCTCCATGGAACATTAAATGCCCAGAACTGGTCATCCCCAAGTTAAAGTGTTGCCAAGGTAACCACGTGTGGGGCCTTGGTGGGGGAAATGTGCTCAGGGATCTGGGTCACTGAATACTCCCTATGCTCAGAGGACATGCAGGGCTGCTTGCTGACCCAGTGCCCTGATGCCCACCCACCCACCACACACACACATGCATGCACACACACATGAGGAGATGGACTTTCATTGATGAGTGCTTGCTTTATAACAACATCAGCAAACATTTATGCAGTTCTTACAGCAACCAGGCATCTTTCTAAGAGGCTCACATGGATCATCTCACTGAATCCTCACCAAAAACTATCTTTATCCTACCCATATCATCAAAGAGGAAACTATGGCACAGAGAGGTGATACAGCTGCCCAAGATCACACAGCTGGTGGTCAGTGAGTCAAGATTTAAACACAGACAACTCTGCTCTTCCCCACGATGCCAAACTGGCTCTGTGTTGATGGGGCTGTGGCTTTGATTCTTCTCCCTTCTCTTCCATCATGGGAGGAGTCTATTTCTCCTTCTCACTGATGCCTCTCAGCAAAGACCAAGCCCAGCCAGGCTCCCAGGCTGAAGTTGCTCACCCAGTGCCCTGCAAGCACATATGCAGGGATAAATGATGATTGGCTTAAACAAGTGGACATTAGAGTTACTTGTCATACAGCATAGCTGACTTAGTTATTCTGCTAAGAGACAGGGTGAAGGGGATCCTGTAACTGTCCAGGGCTTTCATGTTTCTTCTCTCTTCTCCACCTCCCATGCTCCTTTTTTATCTTATTCTATTTTCTCTCCTCCTCAGGCAGAGGCCACTGGCAGGGATTAGCAGAGCCTTGATCCCAGATTTAGGAGGCTGCCTAAAGGGTGCGGGAAGTCTCTCTGTTACAGCTTCTTGTCCTGGAGGAGCCACAGTTTGAGTGACATTTGCCTCGACCTGACTTTTGGGGTCTACTTTAGAAACCCCTTCCTTTCTCTGTCAGCCCCTGTTCTCCCTGTCCCGTGGAATCTCTGGCGCGCCTGGTGTCTCATGTACAATTCACCCTTCCCCTGCCACTGCCGGAGCTGAAGTTTTACATTTTAAGGAGGTCTCTGCTGCAATTTCAGCAGTTCTCTCATGACTAAAGTGCTTTCTACCTACTTTTCTGACATCTCTGGAAGAGAAGGAAAAAGAAACAGGCAGAGAAAAGTCAGAGCTAAGCAGTATTTCTAAGACAATGTCTGCGCCCTTCCCTTCTCTTTTATGTCCTGCCCCTTGCAATGATGGCCACATGGAATTTAAATGGCTAGGCAGAAATTTGTTCTGTGATAAATCACACTTTATCCAGTTGTCATTGAAAAATGCTGCCAAGACACCTCGGGTTGGGACTGCTGTCCACTCGGGGGGTGCTGGCCGTGTCGGGTGGCTGCCTGGCCCTGCTCAGGGAGGAGGGGGGCTGGCTGGCTGACCACCCCACTTGGGCTGATGGGACAGGTGTAGCTGCTGGTCGGGGCAGTCAGTCCCAGAGAAACTTCCTGACAAATGGGCATGCCGCACTGTAGGCTGCGAATGCTGTGGCAGGAACTCACAATTTCATTTGCATTGTGCTTGGTACTTTACTACTCTAAGATTCATTTTCTTCATCTGTGAAATGAGCATTCTTCCAGCAAACACTTCCTGTGCTCCTACTATGTGCTGGGCATTTCCAGCCAGCGTGGTGTGAGAACAGATGATAACAGGTAAAGAAGAAAATGACTGTGAAAGATAAGTGCCGTGATAAAAATGATAAGGAAACACAGTTGAGAATGGGCATGGAGAAGACCTCTCTGGGGAGCTGGTGTTTAAGCTGAGCCCAACCTCGTAGGAAGGTGGCAGTCCTGCAAGATTGGGAGAAGAGGGTTTCAGAAAGGGAGAATCGATGAGGAGACTGACACTTATTAAGTGCCTGCTGAATGCCAGATTCTGTTTTAAGGGTTTTTGTGTGTTGAGTCCTTTCATCCTTTTACAGGTGAGGAAACCGAGGAACAGAAAAGTCAAATAACTTGTCCATGGTCCCACAGCCTGTAGGAGCTGGAGCTGGATTTGAAAGCAACCATCTAGGTCCAGAAAGTCTACCCTTAACCTCTCCTTTATACTGTGTGAGGACCTGGAGGTTTGGCCTATTCTAGAAACAGAAAGAAGGTTGACGTACAAGGTCAGAGACAAGCAGGGAGGGGCATGCAGCGCAGGGGAAGAAGAGCATCATGGACACATCAGGAGAAGTCAGTCAGAAAACCTACATGTGCAGAATTAGCCTGGTTACCGCATGTATCAGGTGTGCCCCACTAGCCTGTGGCCAGGCAGAAACCTGGGGCCCGGCAGGCAGGAATCTGCAGAGGGTCAGGCAGAAGGAACGTATTAGCCCCAGAAGTGTGTTCACAAAGAAATTTGAAGAGACGAGTGGGGAGAAGCTTCCAGAATGACAACCTTAATCAGATCTGACCGCCACATACTCGCAGTCTCTCCCCTGCAGCTCATGCCCTGGTCACCCTCTGAACCATCTGACCACTTTCTTCTTAATAATGGCTCTCGAGATGCTAAAGCTCTGGGATGCCAGGCTCAGGGCACAGCGCTGTCCTGCCAATGGGAACTGTGCCTGTCACAGCTTCTCTGCGAACCCTCAGGCTCGGAAGAGGTCCCGGCGAGAGGAGGCAGATTGCAAAGGCAGCTGCTGCCACCTGAACACTCGTGCTATCTATCACCTGTGCTGTCACTCGCTGGGTGTGAGGGGGAAAGGGATTTGGGGCCAAACCAGGCAGCAAGGAGGGACCTAATCCAGCCACATGGATTGATGCAGGAGTTTTGGGAGGGACACAGTTGGAGCCCCTGGGATGAGCCCTGCTGGCTGAGATGACACCTGTCTTCATTCCAAGAGTTCAGGGGAGTTGGTGAAGCTGGGAAGCTGATGGGTTTGAGTTTTGAGCATGTCCATCCTGGAGCTGGACCAGGCCCACCCATCCTTTTGTTCCTGGGATAAACAACAGGAGCCTGAAATACTTCCGCTCAATGCCCTGCTCATGACTCCACCCACATTTCTGCTCCCCTCTTACCCACAGTGGTCTTTCCCTCAGTCACATCCCAGCTTTCACCCCTCCCCCAAACAAACAAACTTGCAGCAGCTTTTCTTTGGAATTGGACTGAAATCCACACTGCTCACCACGTGATCTGCAACTGGCCCATCCCTCTGGGCTCATCTCAAGTCACCGGTCCCTTCTCACACTCTGCCCAGACCTTTTGGTGGATTTCTCTTTATTCCCATTTTAGGGCCTTTCTGCATCCTGTTCTCTCTGCCTAGAAACATTCTTCCCTAGATTGTGACAAGTCTGGTTCCTTCTCTCCATTCAGGTCTTAGAACAAATGTTACCTCCTTAGAGAGACTTTCCTTGACCTCTGTAGAGTATCTGTCTGTCTGTCTGTCTGTCCATCCACCCATCCATCCCTTCATCTATCTATCCATTCATCCATCTATCATCTGTGTACCATTTTTCTATGTATCTATCCACATCCGTCCATCCACCCATCCAATTAAAAGACAGAATAGCATACTATTTTGAGCATGGATTCTGGACAAGACTCTTGCTCAGGTCTTGGCTCTACCATTCACTTGCTGTGAGCAAATCACTTAACTGCTCTGTCTTTGGTTTTCTCATCTGTACACTGGGGTAAATATAATGCTTATCTGCAGGACTGCTGTGAAGACTAATGAGTTAGTCTACATAAAGCACTTAGCATATAGTCCCTGTTAGCTATTATTCCTTGTCTATCTCTAATAGCCAGGTGCTCTATTACTCTCTTTTACATTATCTTATTTCATAGAACATATAGCTGAAATTGTCTTGTATTTTTTGCCTGTTTATTATTTTGCTGTTGATTTTCTGTGTCACTTTATTACAATGTGAGCGCCACAAGTACCAGAACCTTCTGTGTGTTTCACTGTGGGGCTCCAGTGCCTAGAACTTTACATGGCACATCGGTGCTTAATAGATGTTTGTTGAATGAATGAATCTCCATTCCTGCCCCCTCTCCCATGGATGTGTGTCATAAATTTACTCAAATCAAATGCTACACCAAGTTCAAATTTCATTTCCAACAAAGCCTTTCTTGGTCTACATAGAGCATCCTCTCTTTGGAAGTGGCAGTTTTGTGGTGAAGTATTTATCACTATGAACTGTTCTCTAACAGGGGACCACCTGGGTCTTCTCAAGAAGATCATGTGTAGACACAGCCTTTAGACTGTCTTGGACACATGGCAGTATGCAGAAACATTTGGTGGCCAATTTCCAGCAGGGACAGCTCATGTTTCTGGCCCTAACTGTAATCCTACAAGTGTATAGTCAGAAAGCCCTGGGAAAAGAGCTTGACTCAAGCCCTCAGGAAGCCTTGGCATGAATAACTCAAAACCTCTGTTCCTTCTGAGGAGTTGCTGTATGGTATGTGTTCTTGGTTCACTAGTGTCCCCAAATCTTCATGTTCACCTGGAACCTCAGGATGTGGCCTTATTTGGAAATAGAGCATAGCCGGTATAGTTAAGATGAGGTCACACTGGAGTAGAGTGGGTCTTAATCTAGTATGACTGGTGTCCTTATAAGAATAGCACAAGAGAAAGAGACAGACACAGGAAAGACAACCATGTGAAAATGCAACCAGAAAATAAAGTGATACCTTTACACACCAAGGAGTACCAATGGTTGCTGCAAACACAAGAAGCTGGAAGTGGCAAGGAAGGATTTTTTTCCTAGAGAACTTAGAGGGAGTGTGTCCCTATTCACACCTTGATTTCAGACTTCTGGCCTCCAGAACTGTGAGAGAATACATTTCTGTTGTTTTAAGCCACCCAGTGTGGGGTACTTTGTTATGGCAGCTCTGGTAAACTACTGCAGTGTACAATCATACCACTCCCACTGGGACTGACACTGCACTACTTCAACAGCTTTCCCTGTCAGCTCTTTTCTTCTCATCTTTGTTTTCTGATTTGGGATCACTCCATTTATGCTTTCTACACTCTACGGTGTTAATTGTCATGCCAATGATCCTAGTGCCTTCCGCAGTCAATCACAGGACCAACACCTTCCTAGGAGAACTGCAGAACAGCATCTTGCTGGAAGACTCCCAAGGAGCATTCAGACTCTACCACTTCCTCCTGCCTCTCAGCTAGGTTAGGGCAGATGACCTATAAAGTCATCAAGAAAAACCCACTCATGGGTGGGGCTGGAGTGGCCCAATTTCCTTAACCCAGGAAAAATTTAAAAACTGGAGGAAGATCCTGGGACAGAGAAAGTTTGGGAGGCAAAGAGTAAGGGGCTGGGAGAAGAGAGGAGCCCCTGCTGCAGTAGTCCAGTAGAATTCTCTATGGCTACAGCCCTAGTTTCCTTGGGGGGGGGGGTGTCTTTCCCTCTCCCATTTTATCTAGAGACTGGACTTAAACTCTACCTCCAGCCCTAAGAGTAAGATCATGTAACCATGAACAAAGCCAATCAGAGCTTCATGTTCCTCTAGCCACAGCGATTGGCTCAGGGGTCAACCCATGATCTGAGCTGGATCAATCAGATGCAATCTCAGGAAATATTCAGGCAAGGCCAGGCCAAAGAAACATGCTCTCTTCTGCTAGATCTCCACCTGTAAAGGGATGGTCTGGGAGCTGCCTGCAGCCATTGTAGAACAGGACAACTTGTCTGAAAATTCAATCAGCACAGAGGATTCTGAGCCAGGAGGAGGAGAGTCAGAAATAAAATACTGATTATTTCATTTGAGCCCCTGGATCCAGCCATCCCTGAAGCCAGGGAAGCCTCTTACTATTCAGATACAGGAGCCATAAAATGCCCCTTTCTTTCTTAATTTGGTTTCAGTCGCATAATCTGTTAACTAAAATCATCCTCTCAGATATAAGCGGCAAGTTCCCTGGATTTCTTCCCCAGCCCAGACCCATCCATGCACAACTCTTCCCATCAGAATCTCAGCAACATGCATGAGAGTAGACAGATAAAAAGGCTCATTCGCCATTCAGCTTATGCTGCCCAATCATTATTCATTCTCTACAGCTCAGAAGCAGAAGAAGTGGGAATAAAAGTGGAAGTCAACTGGGAGGTAGAAGCTTGACTGAGTTCCAGACTTACTACACACTTGTTATTTTTGCTGCCCAGAATCCCCTTATTCTATTTTCTGTAACAGTTTTTAAGATACTTCCAGGGGAACCTACATATCCCCATGCTCAGTCCATGGGCTTCAGTAGGTCTTGGCCTTGGCTATGAGGTTGGGAGGTGTTCATGATACACCACACTCCCTTGGCTACAGCGATTGGTCCAGGAATGGTCACACAGCTCAGCCAGGCCCGATGACAAGAAGTTCTGAGATTTGTGACAGAGTGAATGTAGCATCTCATTTCTGCTGGACATGAACCTGGGAAGCTGTGGACCCAGAGCATCCAGGGACCTCCATATGGGGTTGGGAATGGCACTTTCGCAGGCAAATACAGAGCTGAGAGGTACAGAAAAATTGATTTGTGAATCTACCTGTGCCTGAAGCCAACACTGCCCCAGACCTTTCATTTATAAGTGTTTCTCCTCCTACTTATGAAGCCAACTTGAGGGTCTTCACCATTCAGTATCTGTACACTCTTTGATAAAGATATGATAGGTTGGCATAAAGTGCTGCTGAGACCAAACCCTTGTTCTCAAATTGATGTATCTCAGTGGAGGAGTCAAAGAGAGACAGAGATTATAGCATCTGGCAGGAGAGAAAACAAACATGGGAGGAGAACTGTTTTCCAGAACTAAATCTTCCTAAAGGCAAACCAGATACCTGAGTCCCAATCTGGACTCTACCCCTTGCTTCATGGACCTGGCCAGAAACTCTTCATCAATGCAAAGACCAGCTGCAAGACCCTTGGGGCTTGAAAACCTCTCTTCCCATTTAAGCAAATCCAGATGGAGCCTCGCTTGGCTCAAGTAGAATCTGACTCATAAATAAACAATCTTATCTTTTGCAGAAGTCTTTTATTAGAACAGACTATTCTTTGTAACTCAAGGCAGAGGGTCAAAACAACCTGCACTTTCCAGGCCACTTCCAGACATTTGCTTTTTGCCCACCAGCCCCAACCAGGAATGGATGTATGGCACAGCTCCTACCAGTCAGAGGCTTTGGGATGATGGAAATGTCCCACAGAACTTTCTATGATGATGGAAATGTCCACTGTGTGTGCCCTTCAATATGGCAGCCACTGGCCACTTGTGACTCCTGAGCACTTGAAACATGGCTATAGCAACTGAGAAACTGAATTTTTCATTTTATTTAATTCTAAGTAATTTAAATAGCCACACCTCTTTAGTGGCTACCATACTGGACAGCACAACTTTAGGTAAACAGCAACATGCTCCCATACTTGCCTGAGCCCACTGGGAGCATGAAGCCATTTGGGCCTGGTGGTCAGGAAGACCTAGGTTTGAATCTTGGCTCTGCTGCTTACCAGCTGGGTGACCTTCAGCAAGTCACTCAAATTCTCTGGGCCTCAGTTTCCTCATTTATAAACTGAGGCTTACAAGAGTGCCCACCTCATACTTTCTAGAGTGATCTACTTAAACTCCAAACCAGAATATCCAGCAGTGTCCTATTGCTCTTAGAGAAAAAACAAATTTTGAACATAGATGACAGACTCAAGGCCCTGCATACTTTACCCACCTTGACTTTCACTCTTCTCCTCACTTCTCATGCTCCTTTATCCTGTCTGTTTCTCCATTCCTCAAACATGCAAAGCTTGTTCATATCCCAGGGCCTTTGCACTTGCTGTTCCTGCTGCTTTGAAAGTCCTTTTCCAATCTCTTGGCATTTAATTTTCAGCTTAAATGTTACCTCCTTAGAGAGGCTTTCCTGACCATTCACCTTAAACTAGCTGTGTGCTATCTCTCCTTATCTCATAACCCTATTGGTTTTCTGTCCCCAGACACCAAAATGAGACATGTGGAGCCAACCAGAACCCAAAACAAACCTGGACCTCAGCCCAGCCCACCAGCACCCCAAGGCAGGGCTACTCCAGTCATCCATTGAGGGAAAAGTCAATGGTTGCTGTTGTGAGTGGCTGAGTTTTTGGGTTGTTTTGTTATGCAGCATTATCACAGCTATAGCTGTATAATACTCATCAAGCTTTCCAATTATTAAAGAAAGACCTACATCCACCAGCTAATGCAGCATGGAGGACTCTCTGCTTTTAATGGTTATCTCAGCTCCCAGAAGAGCTAAGTTAAACTGCATCTGGCAAGACCAACTTTACTAGTACTAGTGGACATTTATTGAGCACTTACTGAGGGCCAGGCATTTCACATGCCTTTTTTTCTCTTAATCTTTGAGTCCCATCTATGTGATATGTCTCATTATCTCCATATCTAAGATAAGGATACTGAGGCTCAGAGAGGTTGACCTCCCCAAGGTCACTCAGATAGATGGTAAGTGACAGAAGAGACCCAAAGTCAGTGGCCCTTACTTCTATGCTAAGCCACCAACAGGTGTTTTCATGACAATGAGAATCCTTCCATGGGAGACTGGGGACCCTTTGTTGTCTGCTCAGTCTAGGGCAAGGCTTTTCAACCTCAGCACTACTGACATTTGGGGTCGGATAATTCTTTGTTGTGAGGGTGTCCAGGACATTGCAGGATGTTTAGCAGCCCCCTTAGCTTCTGCCCACTAGATACCAGTAGGCCCTGCCCCAGGTGTGACAACCAAAAACATCTCCAGACATTGGCAAGTGTCCCCTGGGGGGTACGATCCCCCCCGGTAGAGAACTGCTGGTCTAGATCTACCCAGCTAGTAAGAAAAGTTAACATGAAAGCCTTGTCCTATATGCTTTGCATGCATTACTGTTAAACTCACAATGATTTGACGAGGTAGGCACAGGCATTCCCCTTTTTGTAGATAGGAGAACTGAGACTCAAAGAAGAACTTGGCAGTGGCTGAAGTTCTTCAACACACTATTGAATCGGCTTGTTGAATACCAGATGGTGGGGATGGTGGCACCAGAAGAACCCTTCCTGGAAGGAACTTCCTTGCTTTGCATTGGGGATCCCACACCCAGAAAGGGGTTATGGCCAGGTACTGCTGGATTCCAGGAACTGCTTTGCTCTCTCTGATTTTCTTTCATCTGAAAACCAAATGGCTCTTGAGGATAAAGACCTTCCAGCATTTCTTCTAAAGCCTCTCGGGTATGAGATGCATGAATGGGAAACTCTCTTCTCTCTTTAAGAAGCCTGCCCACCTTCCTATTGAGGTGGGGGTTGTCACCCCAAAGTACTAAGTCCTGCAGACTCTTTTAAAACTTGGGGCTCTTACCAAAAAACATTGCTCTCTCAAGGACTCAGAGCTTGTAAAATCAATAGTTGAGTTTGGCAGAGAAAATTTTAGTGCTGACAGAAGCCTGAGTTCAGGGAAAAAATAAGGCTGTTGCCCCGGAGAGGTTGCTCTCCATATACTGGAACTAATGTAGGCACCTCCAGTCACCAGGGAAAAGCCAGGTCAGCGAGTTGCCCATATGCATTATGTTTAGCTCTGCACTGGGATCCATTAGCTGGAATTGTGCCCTGGAGGTCAGACAGGCTGCAATGGAAATTCAATAGATGAACGTTCTCTAATGAGGCTTTAGATTCCAGGATCCCACCCCATCGTGGGTGTGGCTCCTGGGAAAGCACTTGTAGGGTTGAAGACCAGGGTGGGGACACCCAGGAAGCACAGGGAGGGGCACCCTGGGGTCAGCCACATTAGGATCAGGGAATATGCATAGAGAATTTCTCAAGTAGGGGGTACACAGTCAATGAATGGCAGGTGTCAATAGTCATTATTTCCCCAGCTTACTGGCTCAGACGTCCCCTCCTTGGAGGCCACCCCTTCCAAAGTTTTCCCCACACCAAGCCCCTCTCTAGAGTGGCACTGGTTGCATTTCCTCATCAGATCTGTGATGTTCTCCTGCCTGCCTCTATCCCGGGATGCCAGTCTCCACAAGGGCACAGCCCTCCCCTCTTCTATTTAATCACTGCCTCCCAAACTAGAATGGTACCTAGAAAATGGCCGATACGTCTTTGTTGAATGAGCTGTTATGTGATTTGTGAGAAACAGGGACTGGATAGTTTCAAATCTAAGACAGCACAAGTGAGAAAACTGCAGCCAATTAATCTATGCCACATCATTGGCTACAAGACACACCTTCATGTTAAAGATATTAAAATGTAGACACATGTAGATTAGACACTCTCTGAGGTTACTTGGACATTGGAAGTGCTTGTCTGTATTATATGTTCTTCTTCATCTTAGTGTTCGTGGGGCTATTGTTGACAAGTTACTGACCTTCTCTGCGGTGTGCTGCTGTTTCATGTCCTGAGTGTGGATCAACCCAGATGCTGATGTCAGAGGCCCACATCCACCCAAGATGTTATGACTCCTATTAACCTATGCACTAGACACATTGCAGACTGGGCTCCTAGGCTCTCGTAACTTTTTTTTTTTTTTTTTTTGCACTGCATGCTGGCCTGGCTTTATTTTCTAAATGTCAGGGATACTCATGATACATTGAAAAATGAGAGGAAGAAATGGGTAGAAATGTATGAAGGCTATGACCCTGTTTCTGCAAAAAAAACTATGACAGAAAAACCCTTATATGTGTATGTTGAATATATGTATATGTAGACATGTTTGTGAGTGTCTGTGTATGTGTATGTAGATTTGCCAATAAAAAAGTTTGTCTCAGGACCACTGGGGGTCCTGAGAGACATGGGCTGTGGGCCTTAGCCCCACCCCACCGTACATCCAGGCCAGCAACAAAGCCAGCTAAGGCCAGGGATGCTGAAAAAAAAAGTGTGACTTATCTGGTCATGTCCTTCACCAAATTTCTGCTTAAATTTTTAAATTCATTTTTAAGAGTTCCTTTTTGCAATAAGGATGTTAAATTAACCTTTGTGTGTTTAAGAAAAAAGTTGGTGGCAAAAAAATAGTAGGTATGCTATGTCCCCATTCTTATAAAATTACATCACTCTATGTGTGTCATTAGGTTCAGGGAGGATTACTTAAGATGGTGCCACCCAAAGATACTCAAAATGGCACTTCCCGTAAATTAAAGACAAAGGAACTCATAACTGCAACAGAACGCCATGCCATTGGTCCCCTCTGAAGCCCTAATTTACATACTAAACGAACCAATAATTGTAAACCTAAAAATCACCTAATTAACATAAGGCCTCAACAACTCCCATTGGATATTTCATTTAACTCCTCACTAACATAAGCTATAGCCAATCAGAACAATACAACTCACCAAAAGAAGAAATATAAACCCAACCCCTGGGGGATAAGGCAGGCTAGGTCTTGCCTACACCTCCCTATGCTGCCTGCCTGGGACCCTGTGCTGCTTCCTGCAAAAATAAAGCCTTCCAAGCCTGATTTCTCCTCTCAGTACTAGTCTTTGCTAATTGTTGACCTTTCAAGTGTGTCAAAAGAGATGTGTAAGAAATGAATGCCAAGATGTTTACAATGATTTTCTTAGGATGGTGGCAGTACGTAATTCTTTCTTTCTTAGAGTTTTCTGGAGCACTCAGTTTACTTTTAACAAATAGTATGCATTACTTATATAATCAGAAAGAATACCTTCAAAACTATTTCAGGGTGATTTTAAAAAGTTCACAAAAATGAATGAAACAAAACAAAAATGTGTATCATCACTTAGGTAGTTAATCCTGGCTGGAAATGCAAACCTGAATCTAAATGAAGGGAAATATCAAGAAACCCCAAATGAGGAATATTTTATTTAAAAAGTTTAAAAAGGGGCTGCATTCCTCAAAGAAAATTTGGTGTCTTAAAAGACAAGGAATGCTAAGGAGCTGCTCCAGCTTTGTCAACAGCTGGGGGTATCAACTCCAGATTCATTTCAGGAGGCAATTTTTAGTTTGAATACTTTTATTTCCCTAAAGATACTGATTATATTCCTGAAAATATTAGCAATGGGCTCCATGTCAAAATCATTTAAGTGTAGCTAAGCGTTGCTATGCAAATGACTGTAGTGGTTTGTATTTGGGTTTTGTTTCCCTTCTGGTTTTTGTAGGCTAAAAGAGGCTCTAGAAAAGTTATTAGTGCTGGAGGTGTTTTTTCAAAGGGTCACATTTATCAAGGGTCTTAGATTTTAGGGGACTGGCAAATCAGTGATTAATACTAATGATCAGCAAGAACCTGTGCTGTGCGATATGGTCACATATGGCCACATATGTAGCTACTGGTCACATATGAAGAACTTGAAATGGGCTAGTCTGAACTGAGTTTTAAGTGTAAAATACACACTGGCTTTCAAAGACTTAATGTAAAAAAACGTAAACTATCTCATTAATGATCTTTATATTAATGATGCAGAAATGATAATATTTTTAATATAATGGGTTATATGTACTGCATTATTGAAATTAAATTTGCCTGTTTTATTAAAACTTTTAAAAATGTGGCTATTAGAAAATTAAAAATTATGTAGGTGTCTCACATGTTTTTATTGGACACTGGTTTAGAACTTCATCCTCTTTCTTCTCCTCCTTTTCTGGGCTTTGTGGTCTTTCTGGAAAGCACTCTGGAGTCAGGGCCACCTCTAGCCATATATCACCTTTTGGTGAATTAGGAAAAGGAGCTCCTTTTTTGAGACACTTTATCTCCAACAGTCAAGAAAATTGTCATAATATACAGTTGTTGTTGGAATGCTTTCCTGCCACTTACTGGAATATTGTCATAATGATTTAGTGTGAATGTCACTCTCTGATGGTAGCACCAGGTGCAGTAGACAACATAGCCTGGTGTCTCTGCTGGGGGCGGGGGCTGCAGAGAAGTATTTTTCCACACCATTCCTCCACCTCAATCATTTGCGAGGTTCTCTTCTGCTCATACATGGAGCTTTCAACACCAGAGTAAAGACTGATTGCTGTCAGACTCTACTTGAGGAAAAAAAACCCATTCTTACTGGGATGCTTTTTTTGGATCTTTGTTTTTTCTGGGTGTGTTTCCAAGGATTGCAAAAAATACAAAGAAAGACCAAATGCTTAATTTCTGTCTTGGAAAAGCCTTTGCATTTTCTTATTCTTTGAGCAAACACTGTGGGTATATTATCATGACAAACATTAGTGGGAAAGACGAGGAATTAGAGTCCTTCCCTCAAAAAACTTAGACTCTAGGGCGGGGTTTCTTGGGGCAAGCCTTTTCTGGGAAAGGCAAAATGGTAAATATTTTAGACTTCTGGGCTATGTGGTTTCTGTTACAGCGACTCAACGGTCCGTTGCAGCACAAAAGCAGCTATAGATAAAAACAAATTTGAGTATCCGTGTTCCTATAAAACTTTATTTACAAACCAACTCTTGCTCTAGAAATGTGGTTTCTAACAGTTGCCCAATAGGTCAACCCACACTGTAAGTATACTTTACTTTTCGGTTTTTGCCCATTTAAAAAAATTACAATTGGTTGTTCACCTTGAAAAATAAGTGTTTTTTTTTTTTTTTTTTTTTTCATAAAATCCAGGTTTCCAGCTTCTTTTGAAAATGTAGTAATACAGAACTTACATTTATGCATGGCCACAGTTAGTTGCAGCAATTTTTTTTTTTTTTTTTTTTTTTTTTTGCTGGAAAAAGGCAAGGAACAGAAGATTGGTTGCCCTTCTAGAACAAGGCATATCCAATTTACCACTTCACCCATTTAAGTCACCTGTTTGGCTACTGTGGGCATTTAGGGTTTGACCCACGGTCCAAAGCATAATTGATGGTCTGTTAATGGATGAGTAGATAAAGGAAATGTGGTATAGATGCACAATGGATCACTAAATGGTCATTAAAAAGAAGGAAGTTCTGTCATTTGTGACAACATGGATGGACCTGGAGGGCATTATGTTAAATTAAATAAACCAAACAAAAAGATAAATACCACATGATCTTACTCATATGTGTACTCTAAAAAAGTTGAACTCATAGAAGTAGAGAGTAGAATGGTCATTACCAGAAGGTTAGGGCATGGGGAGTTGGGGAGATGTTGGTCAAAGAATGCATTTCAGTTAGATGGGAGGGATATGTTCAAGAGATCTAGGGTACAATATAGTGACTGTAGTTAATAACAATGTATTCTGTTCTTGAAAATTGCTAAGAGAGTAGATTTTAAGTGTTCCCACCACAAAAAGGAAGATAAGTGCTGTGGTGTGAATGCTCCTCCAAGTTCATGTTGGAACTTAACCCACAATATGGTGGTGGAAGGTGGGGCCTTTAAGAGGTGACTGGATGGTGACGACTGTGCCCTGGTGAATGGATTGATGGAGTAATGGATGGGTTTATAGTTTAAAGAGTTTTCAAGGGCTTGGCTCTGATGGCTCTATAAGGAGAGCGAGCGAGCAGATTAGCACTCTCTTGCTCAGGTCATTCTCACCATGTGATACCCTGGGCTTCACGGGACCCTGTAGAGAGTTCCCAACAGAAGAAGGCCCTCATCAGATGTACCCCTTGGACTGTGGACTTCCCAGCCCCCAAAACTGTAAGAAATAAATTCTATTTCTTTATATATTACCTGGTTTCCGGTATTCAGGTAATAAGCAACAGAAAATGGACAAATGCAATAAGTATGTGAGGTAATGCATATGTTAATTAGCTTAAATTAGCCATTCCACAATGCATACATAATTCTTTGTGTGTGTGTGTGTGTGTGTGTGTGTGTGTGTGTGTGTGTGTGTGTGTGTGTGTGAAAGCCATTAATTCTCTGACCAATATAAATTTCTTTTTTAAATTTTAAAAAATAAATTATTTTAACTTCTCAGTATACATTATAGTTGATTTTCGTGTCCCTTTACCCATTCTTCTTTCCCTCTTCCTCTCTCCCCTCCCCCCCAACTACATCATATCATATCTGTTCACTTGTCTTCACAAGCTCAAGGAATTGTTGTGATTATTGTGTCTTCTTCCCCCGCCACCCTTTATTTGTTTGTATATTTATTACTTATTTATTTATTTTTAGCTCCCACAAATAAGTGAGAACATGTGGTATTTCTCTTTCTGTGCCTGACTCGTTTCACTTAATATAGTTTTCTCTAATTCCATCCATGTTGTTGAGAATGGTAGTATTTCATTCTTTTTTATAGCAGAGTAGTATTCCATTGTGTATACATATTTCAATACAACATGTATATGATAAATATATACAATTTTATTTGTAAATTAAAAGAAAAAGAAAGAGAGAAAGAAAGAAAGAAAAACAGAAAGAAAGAGAGAAAGAAAGAGATCAATCAATCAATCAATCAATCTCAGCTAGGTTAGCATGATGCCAGCATAAAGGGACAGAAATGGACAAGTTGAGTACATCGACTGGCAGTGTGCTGTATGTAAACTTACCAGCTGAGCTTCTTATTTCAGGAAGGGGATGCCCAAGTGAAGGTCCCACCCGCACTGTCCAGCTGGTCAGTGGCCCACTTACTTTGATAACATCCTCATCTGTGGACTTGCACTCCACCGACTCGGAGATATCCATCACAGCACTGTTCTCCTCCACAGACACCACTCTGATTGGCATGGCAACCGTCTTTCCTGTGAGTATGGCAGTGTTCAGAATTTCTGTGTCCTGCCAAAAGAACACACGCCTGGATAAAGAGAGATATTCAATTCTGTTGGGCACTAGATGATTCTAGGGGGAACCTCTCAAGGCCAACTCCAGGCTCTACTTGTTTAGAGAAGATACAGTGTAGCATCTACCTTAGGAATTTAAGCAGAAGGGCCATTCTTTGGGATGATTTCTCAAGGATGTTCCACAATTTACTTTTAGTTGATTTATGATCATCTTCCTAGTTTCCAGCAACAATAAAAAACATATTCATTTTCTCTGTTTCAGAAACCAATTAGAAGTTGTACGTCAGTTAGGTTTTGGTTGTAAGCAACAGAAAGTAAATCTGTGTGCCTTGAGCAAGATGATGCTGTGGTGGGTTGAATAATGTCCTCCCCCTCCCCCTCTGCAGAATATATCCATGTTCTAATCTCCAGAACCTGTGAATATGTTACCTTTTATGATAAAAGAGACTTGCAATTGTGATCAAGTTAAGGATCTTGAGATGGGAAGATTATCCTGGATTATATGGGCTGGCCCAGTGTAATCCTGAAGTCCCTATAAGAGGGAGCCATGAGAATCAGAGGAAGAGAGGAAGATGTATTGATAGAGGAAGAGGCAAGAGTGATGTGGCCACAAGCCAAGAGAAGTGGACAGCCTCTACAAGCTGGAAGACACAAGGGACAGAGTTTCCCTCAAGCTTTCAGCAGGAACACAGCTTGCCAGCACCTTGTGTTAGCCCCATATGACTCATTTTAAACTTCTGCCCTCCAGAACTGTAGGATAATAGATTTGCGTTAATCTGTTACAGCACCATCAGGAAACAAACACAGACTCTTATTGGATAGACTCTGGGTTGCTCAAAGAATAAAAGGAAAAACTGAAGAAGGCTTTGCAAAGGCCGGATCACCTTTGAGGATGTTGAAAGCAGGAAATACTGGGCTGTCTCTCCAAAGTGAGGTGGAATGAATGTTTTCAACCATTTCTAGCCTTGAGTCATTCTGCTTAAGATGTAAATTCTCTGGAGGGAGGGTGTGGAGTCACTGTGGTCAAGTGCTCATTCCTAATCCAGAGGACAATAGGGCATTTTGATTAACAAGCCTTATAGGACTGATCCAACAGGGAAAAGATAGTCTAAAAAAGTCAGGATCATGTTATCAGAAGAAGATAGAATGGATAGATTACTGTCAGGCCAGCAACAACGGATGTACACTAGAAGACCAATGAGTCAGGTAATTTTTATTTCCAAATGCCTGTGATCACTACATGTTGGCAATAGATACAAGACCCCTGGGGCTTCATGTTTTTAATGAAGACTTTTAAGCAAACAAACTCTCTTCTCGTTTCCCCACAGGAGCTCATTCCAACACAGCTATGGAGATTTTGGTTTATCCCTTTCATATTGACTTCATGCAAAATCACTAGCATCACGTGTCTCATACATGTTGTGATTTAAAATTGATGAAGGAAATACCTAAATATCTTCTTTTTTGAGATTGTAGGATACTACCTACTTGCATGTTTGCAATCCTCCTTATGATCAGATCCAGAAGAAAAAGGGCCTTTGGCTTTGAGATGTTTATTGATATCATTTACCTCTGGGCCAATTTCTTCCAAAGTCTCTCTCTGGAAACACTGGTCCAGTTTGAAGCAGGAGATGCAAGGAAAGAGACTTTCTCTGTTTTTTCTTTCCTTTTTTTTTCCCTCCAGAGAAGCAATTGACACCAAAATGACCTTTTGCATTAAACAAGAGCATAGTTAAGAGTCATCAGTTGCATAAGTCCCAGCCTCTCTCTGAAGCTTGTGTCCAACATCCAGTAGTTAAATAGCCCTCTGCCGTGTCTTCTCCTGGGTTCATAGGATTCCTGGAGCTTGGGCTGAGATGTGGGCTGCTCACACAACAGCTATTACAGATGCTAAGAATACTGCAGAAATTCCCCAAGTCCATTTTCAGGTTCATTACAGGTAATGTGCTCAGAGTTCCGTCTTTCCATTTTCTCTCTCAGAATGGTCTTTGGCTAATGGCTTCATTAAAGCAGCCCACTCCCTCATGGATTAATTGTGATTAGTTTTCTAATGGTTGTTTCAGTTTCTCTCTCTCTCTCTCTCTCTCACACACACACACGCGCACGCATGCATGCACACATGCACGCACACACACACCATTCAACCTAACACTTCCTATCCCTAAATTTCATTACACCAAGATTAAACAGGTTCAACATTAGGTACTTTTCACTGACCAATATCAATTTCAGGAGCAGAGAATTAACAGTCATAGAAATAACAAAAGATAAAAGAAAACACTGGCCTCCAGGATGAACTGGCTTTGATACATGGAGGAAGTATTTAAAAATCACTCTCTGACCCCTAATTTTGGTGAGCACTTATTTTTCAGTGGGCACTGGAGGTCTGAAATGCTGGATTCTATCCTGTGCTTTGCCATTAATTTTCTGTATAACGTTGATTACCTCTCTTATCTCTTGGAATCTTCATTCCCTCATTTTACAAATTAGGGATTTTTACAAATTTTACAAATTCACACTTCATCATCTCTATTTTTTTGACTATCAAATCCTAGACAACTGTCATAGTCTATTTGGGCTGCTATTAACTAAACACCACAGGCTGGGTAGCTTATAAACAACAGATATTTATTTATCACAGTTCTGTAGGCTAGAAAGTCCAAGACCAAGGCACTGGCCAATTCAGAGTCTGGTGAGTGCCTGCTTTCTGGTTCATAGTTGGTGCTGCCTTGCTGTGTCTTTACATGGTGGAAGAGAAGAACTCTGGTTTCTCCAACCTCCAGGTGACTGTGATGAGTAGTCTCCTGTTAACCAGCTCTGAATATGAAGCCTGAGCAAGAAATAACCTTTGAAGTTTTAAATAAGCTCTTGAGAAACTGGGGTTGTTTGTTACTGCAGCATATTCTAGCTTAATCTGACAGATACACAGGGAGAATGAAGAGTCAAAAATGATGCTATTTACTGAAAGAGGAGAAATAATAGTAAGTGTTTAGTTTTGAACATTTTTGTTTTAGGTACCTGACTATTATTCCTAAAATAACTTAGCAAACATTTAAGATCATGTTTTGATATTGTTATTATTTTTGCCATCAATACCCTCTCCTGATGAATTGAGTGTTTATTTTAGCTTTCCATTTAGACTTAACATTTCTTGAGGCCAGGAATTATGTATTTATTATAAACTGAATTGTGTCCCCCCCCCGCAATATTTGTACGTTAAAGCCCTAACTCCCAATGTGACTGTATGTGGAGATAGGGTCTTTGAGGAGACAAGAAAAGTTAAATGGAGTCATAGGGTTGGGGTCCTAATCCAATAGGATTAGTGTCTATATGAGAAGAGGAAGAGACACCAGGAATGCAGAGAACATGCATGTGAGGACACAGAAGTCTGTAAGCCAATAAGAGAGGCCTCAAGAGAAACCAAATCTACTGATACCTTGATCTTGGACTTCCAGCCTCCAGAACTGTGACAGAATAAATGTCTGTTGTTTAAGGCACTCAGTTTTTGGTACTTTGTTATGGAAACTCTGGCAGGTTAATACAGTATTTTTATATAATTTTGGGCATTAAGTTGGAAAGGGGGCAAAAGAAGGGGTGTTTCTCCCACTTTATCATGTCCTGAGAAGTGGTCTTCGATGTCATAAAGAAAAGGGACAGCCTCCTAGCATAAAATCATAGAGGAGTGATGCTCCCTATGAGAGGTAGCCAATATTAGTGTGTCTTGAGGGCATTGTACTCTAAAGGCCTGGAGGTCAGGGGTGAGGGGAATCTGGGGCTGAGCCACTGAGGAGCCCCTGGCTGCCTCTCCAAGGTGGGCCTGGTATGTTTGAGAGGTAAGAAGGTAAAGAACTCTTCTGCACCATCCTCTGAGCCCCATGAATGAGTGATTTTCTGGTTGGATTGTACTTTTCTGCTTTCCACAAATGGTGGGCATAGCTATGGGCTTACAGAAAATAGCAGCAAACATTGTGGAAGTGGAAAGAACCGTGGGAAACACATAGGCATGGAGTGGGAATCTTGGCCAGGCTATTTTTCTCTTCCCATGAACTTGAAGAAGATGATAATTGGGGCAGAGGAAAGCTTTGTTAGAGAGTTAAATATGTGTGTGTGTGTGTGTGTGTGTGTGTGTGTGTGTGTGTGTGTGTGTGTGTGTGTGTGCGCGCGCATGTATGCATGTGCATGATGTTGACATAGAAGGCACAGAGTTCCATGGCTTGTTGCGCTTCCCAAATGCCTTTTTAGTTTAGGCCAATTCACAGTGACCTGCCTAACACACTACTTAAGTGCATAAAATTTGTATTATTGTCTGAGTCCTACCCAAATCCCAGCTGGACTGTGAGAAGCGCACCTTGTGCAGGGCTAGCAGGGAGCAGATGCTGCCCCTTCCTCCTGTCACCTAGTGTGGCTCTGGTCAAGTTTCATGCTGCAGGCTGCCTTCACTCCAGGCATCCTTCCTGGGCTGCAGGAAGTTTCACATCACAGAAGGCAGCCCTCCTCCTGAAAGCACACAGGTGTACAATTCCTGCCAGCTTCAGCAGATATTAGAACATGCTTAACACTATCTCAGAGTCTCACAGAAGACAGTGAAGGCATAACTACTACTTGGAAGCTTTTTGTATTATTTAATGTTTCTTCTTTCCTTTTACTCTGTTTTCTCTCCCCCCCACACCCCTTTTCCATCATAAATCAGAGAACTGCTCTGTTTTGCTGAAAAGAATCAATAACACAGGCCACTTTAAATCACTGTCATTTCAGATTTGAGAAAAGCTCGAGGCTTCTGAGAAAACATGCTTTGTTGTTTGATTTGGCCTCATAAATGTAAATTGGTTTGGCCATTTTATGGGTAAATTGCATTTTTAATTTTTAAATAAAGAAAGAATACAAAATTACTTCTGGTGTGTTAAAAAGTCTCAGAAGTGTGAACTGAATAAATAAATGCTGGAGAAGTCCTACTGGTCACAGAGATAGGGAATTTATCTCAGGAGTGGGTGCAAAATGTCCCTTCCTAAATATCCAGCAAAGGTGTTCATGCAGAGTATAGAACGGTACATACTGCCAAGAGGAGTGAAGCACTGACACCTGCTACAGCCTGGATGAACCTTCAAAATATGATGCTGAGTACAAGAAGCTAGACGTGGGGGCCACACATCGTATGATTCCATTCATATGAAATATCCAGAACAGGCAAATTCATAGAGACAGAAAGCAGATTAGCAGTTGCCTGGGGCTGGGGGAGTGACTGCTTCATGTGTATGGGGCTTCTTTTTACAGTGATGAAAATGTTTTGGAAATATAAAGTGGTTGCACAATTTTGCAAGTACTAAGAACTGCTGAATCACATAGTTTAAAATGGTACATTTTATGTCATTTGAATTTCATCTCAGTTAAAACAAAGAAAGAAAAGAGCATGGGAGAGACACTGGACCTATGGAAAGGATGTGGCCATATCAGACCTGCCTTTGACCCTGGGTTGGCTGCGTGGCCTTAAGACAAGCCAACCAATCTACCCACCCAAAGTTTACTCACCCCAGAAATGGGACTAAGAGCTAACACATCCATGGCTTAGAGGCCAGATACCTGGCCTGGTAAACCAATGCTGAGGGTTCAAATCTCACGAAGGCCTGAAGAAAGGGTGAGCTTAATCCAAAATGTTCCAGAGAGCAAAAGACAACCTTCCTCAATTCACATGTCTGGGAATCATGAAGAGGTAGTCATTACTAAAAACGAGACACAAAACTGCTCACATTTGGGGAGCTCTTGATATGTGCTAGGTGTTGTCAAAATACCCTCATCTCTACCACAAACCCATGAAGCAGGTAGTCTTGTTATGCCCAGTCTACAGATGAGGAAACTGAGGCACAGAGCTGGGCATGTGACTCATCCAAGGTACATGGCTGTAGGTGGTGTAGGTAGGTAACACATGCTCTTGACCATGACTCTCTGGTCCTGATCGGTAGGTCAAGAGCGAGGATCTGAGACAGAATTGCCTTAAATACTGGCTCTGTACTTTCCCTGCTATTATTTAGATTCTCCTGGCATTGGTTTCCTGGACTGTGAACTCGGGGACTAATTAGGGTTGTCATGAAAATTAAATCAGACAATGCTTATGGATGGCCTGTCAGGGCTTGGAACAAAGCCCCAGTTGGCTCAGGGCAGCTACTAAGCACAAATGGGAGGTGTCTGGTGTCAGGCAATTGTGGGTGGAGGGCAACCAAAGTTTCCCACTCAAATCTCTCTTTTCCTCTGAAAATTGTGGCTGTGCAGGGGGAGGAATAGACAATAAAATAGAAACAAGTTACTCACGTAGCAAGCATCTAAATGTGTATAACACATATAACGCATTAGCACTTTTTGTATTTGTTTCAGATTATTTTTTGCTTTATTAAAGAGAGAAAACGTGGCTGATGACTTTGAAATCTTGCTTGTAATTTTCTCCAATCTTGTTCCTAAATTTCTCTCCCACAGGCAACCACCATTGGGAATTTGGCATGTATCTGTCCAGTTTGAGATTTCACTTTGACCACACAGCCATGTCTACATAAAGAAAATACGGCATTGTTCCCTGCTTCTATGTTTTATACAAGCATGTGTTTTATGTAGTTTATGTAAATATATCATATTGTGCTTTCATCAGCTGACATTTTTTTCTTTCAACATTATGTTTTCGTGATGTATCCCTGTCCATATAGCTGATCCATTTATCTCTCTTTAGCCCCATATCTACATACTGATTTAATTCATTTGTCTTAAAGACAGACTAGAATTCCACTATATGCCTTTTCCATATTTTACTTCTCCACTCCCCCACTGATGGAAATTTAGACTGTTTCGAACTTTTTGCCTTTACAAATAACCGTGTCTCTGTGTATGCACGTATATCCAGGGATCTTCAGCATCTCACCCTGGAGTGAAATGGCTGGGTTGAGAGTTACACATTTTCTCCTTGACCCTGCCATTCTGCTCTTCAGGGTGGTGGTTCTCACGACGCTCTGAGCAGCAGCAGGGGAGGTGTCTTTTTTTGAAACTCTGGAAAACCCCTGTGTGACTGTGTATTAACTTGGCCAGGTGATGGTTCCAGTTATTCGATCAAACACACTAGCGTAGCTGTTGCTGTGAAGGTATTTTGCAGATTTGATTAATTCTCATCATCAGTTGTCTTAGTAAAGGAGATGATCCTAGACAGTCTGGGTGGGCCTGATTCAGTCCGTGGAAAGGCATTTAGAAGCACAGCTGAGGCTTCCCCGAAGAAGAAATTTTGCCTGTGGGCAGCAGCTTTGGTTTGTGCTGCAGAGAATCCAGCCTGGACTTCAGGACAGCTTGTCCCACCGACCTATTTGTCTGTCTCATCTGTCTGTCTATTATCTATCTCTGTATATCGAATCTATCTTCCGTTTATGATCTGTCTGTCCTAATTTTTTATCTATCTATGTAATCTCGTCTCTCATCTATCTTCTATCCAAACACCATCTATCTAATCTATCTTCTATTTATCTAATCTATCTTCTATCCATCTAGTCTATTTTCTGTCTATCACCTATCTATACTATCTTCTATTAACTATCTATATTTTGATCTACCCTGCCTTCTATTGTCTATCTGATCTACTATCTATCATCTATTTATATCTATCTACCTATGTATGTAACTATTATCTATCTATACCTATCTGATCTATCTTCTACACCTATCCATCTATCTATCCTGTCTTCTATATTCTAACCTATCTTCTATCATCTATTATATCTATCATTTATCTCTATCTATCTATATATCTAATATATCTTCTATCTATCATCTATCTCTATTTGTCTATCTATTATCTATCTGTATGTCTGATATATCTTCTGTGATCTGTCTGTCTGTCCTATCTTCTGGCATCTGTCTACCTACCTACCTGTCTATCCTATCTCCCCATCCTATTTCTCTGGTGGAACCTGGACTCATAGAACTTGGTATTACCAGCCTCTAACTTTAGCTAACTTGGTGGGTAGGCTCCCACTCACTTCCCTATTAATGCAGTAAGTGTGCCTGGCTCACGGTGGCCATGGAAGTCCAGGGACTGAGGACTGCAGAGAGCTGATGGGCTCTCGGGCTGGCTTTGGGACAGTCCATGATGCCAAGGTCACAGGCACATGGATGAATGGAGCTTGACATGTCACTCTCTTCCTTGAGGAAGCTGATCTCCATTTTAAAACTATATGTTCAGAAAGGGACTCCATAAAGTATCCAGGAGCCACAAACCACAGGGTGAGCATCCCACAGAGAGGGCAGGAATGAGCCCTCTTTATACTTCACTATGAAAATTTGGCCCTTCTAAGGGGACCTACTTTAAAAGGCTTTTTTTTTTTTTTTTCCACCTGTGCAGGTTAAGACAAGTCAGCTCTATGTCCTTACAGAGACCTGCAGGAACTCCCATTGGTTGTGCCAAGACCTTACATTCTCATTCCCAGAGCCAATTTCTGGGAAGAAACTTGGTTTACAGGAGCAGCTATTTTCTTCTCAAACGAAGTTGTAAGCCATCCCATTTTTGAACACCAGAGTCAGGTTGGGAAGGGATTCTTCAGACCATCTGAATGAAGAGGAGTGACTTGTCCAGGTCGTGCAGCTGGGAGCGACCTCATTCTGCCCCTATTCCTTTCATTTCATCACTGCACCTGCCACTTGTCCTAAAGGGTGTTTTCTCATTTGGAGGCACAGAGAAGACCTTCCATCCTCACAGCAGCATTTATCATGCACTAGATTCTCTTCTGAGCCCTTCACGTGGGCTGACTCCCTGAGTCCTCACAGGAACCCTATGAGGAAGTTCTATTCTTATCCTGATTTTCAGGGTGAGTAGATAAGGTTGAGAATGACTGGGTAACTTGTTGTCTGAACTCACAAAGTTCGCACAGGGTAGAGCCAGAGGTGAGCCCCGAGCAAAGTACTAGCCCCAGGTTCTTACCCTTTGCACTGCACGACCCTCTAGAAAATGGGTCAATGCGTGAGTGAGTGTGGGAGGGTGTGGGTGGGTGGCTGACAGCCTGCCCCACCCTGGACTGGGGAAGCCACTGGACAGCGGGACATGGGTATTTTCAATTTCTCTCCAAACTCTTTTCTGACATCTGGTGACTCTTAAGTTCAGGCTTCCTTCCTTCCTCCTGTAGCCAGAGAAGAATTCCACTCCCATGAATCCTCTCAGATCCATGGATCCCCCACCCCTGCCTTCGAGGGAGAAGGAACAGAGGTTGTTCTACTACATCCATGTATACAGGTGTAGACAGACCCAGGCTGTCTCACTGGAACTCCCCTGGGAGGGTTGTGGGGGGTGAAGCTGCCTGCAGATTGAGAGTTTCACATTTTCCCTGAAGAAGGTAACTTAGAGTGAATTCAGTGAACAGAAAAGTCTACAATTTGCTAATTCATAGTAAGTGCTCAGAGTTAAGATTGCAACCATGTGCCACTTCTTATAATGAAAAAAAGGACTGACTGAAGTTTTGCGGGCAGAGGAGGTGTCTGTGACTGCTTTGTAGATATCCTGCATATCATATCACGGTAGATTTTGCAGATGGGTTAATAAGACACAGGGGCCACATGTTGCCTGGGGTGTGTTTTTGTGTGGACCCGTGAGCTGAGAATAATTTTTACATTTGTTAAGGCTTGCAAAAAAAAAAAAAAAGAAAGAAAGAAAGGAAGGAAGGAAGGAAGAAAGAAAGAAAGAAAGAAAGAAAAGAAAAAGAATATGCAACAGAGACTATGTGTGTCTGGCAAAGCCAAAGACACTTACTGTCTAGCCCTTTACAGAAAATCATTGCTGGTCCCTGAATAAGATCATTTTTCTGATCTGATGAGGCCCTCTTTCTCCCAAGGCCTGCCCTAAACCCCAAGTGTCAAGCATCCTCTCTGTAGAGTCATGGAGCCACATCCTTGAAGACTTTCTCTCCTGTCCTGTCCTTTCTGCTTTTCTCTTCTTCAGTGGTTACCTACCTGGACCCTGTGCTTCAAGCGGGACTGCAGCATCAGTGGGCTGGCCTCCTCAGCCTCCTCCACAGAAGCCTGCACCCTTTGCATAGATTTGCATTGTGGTGATTTGCACTGAGTAGGAGAGCTTTGAACCAATGAGAAGCATTGCCCCAAACCAGAAAGACTCATGTTAAACAGGAAGGGAGATTTGAATTGGGGATAACTTTATAAGTGGTTAATAATTTACATGTGTGACTAACTTCATGTTATTGACAGCAGTGGGCTCCCTGAACATGCTTTCAGCTCTAGAAGGTAAGTATGAATACCCGAATAATAAGCAGCTTCCACAACTGGCCTCTCCATTCTTAACCACAGTAGATAGCACTACAACACTGACTGCTCCAAAATAAAAGAGTATGAATAGAGAAATCAATGGTCCTTTCTTCCTCTGTCTCAGCTGAAGCATAATCAGTCAGGGAAGCATGATGCAGGGTTAGGAGAAGGACGTTCTAGAAGGTGCTCTGAATCATGTGGGAGGCTCTGGGAAGAACAAACGTTCAATGTTGAAACTGGAACCCCCAAAAGAGAGTCCAGCTGTTCAAATTCAGAGGGCTGTGATCTTCATGGCTTCACGAGCTCAGATTGAGGAAGAATCCGTGCTGCCGTCTCCATACTTGCTGAATGGTGTTCCCACTTCTGACTTCCTGGGACTTGTTTTCCTCATCTATGAAATGGAGATCATTCCGCTTTCTTCTAGGGCTTCTCTGGGAATTAGGCAAGAGGACCTACCCCATTCAGTGCCTGCACAGAGGTGGCCACTCCATCAACCTAACCCCGTCAGCTGTCATCCCAGGTAACAGAGCCCCCAGACTCTGGATGGATCCCAATGCCCTATTTCACCCAGTCACTTTTAAGTTTCCCAGCTCCTCAGCTGTAAGAGGGCAAGCATTTAACTTCAAATAATTTGGGAAATAATTTAGCATCACTTGGAAGTCCAACAAGGGCCTGTTTAATTATATTTTCAATTTAATAAAGAGGCACCATCAGTGGGACCCCAGGGTGCCATGGGAAGGCACTTTGCTGAGAGTTTCAGGGCTTTGAAGCTGACCGCCAGTGTCTGGAGTAAGGTGTGGGCTGGTTCTAATGACTCCATGAATTTCAGGTCTGGGACTGACCTGCCAGGAGATAAAGCCACCCCCTTCCTGAAGCAAAGAAAAAGAGCTCTTCTGCCTGCCAAACGATGACGAGGTCTGTTTGGCAGAATAATATTCTGAGATATTAGTCTACATTTTGTTTTCCCATCTCTGGTTTCCCCTTCTTTCTCTCCCATTCAAGCAGAGAAACCGGCTCTGTATGAATCTTTGAATCTTTGGAGGAGGGAAGAGCAGGAGAGCCTCGCTGAATTTCCCAGAGGGGAGAAGTACTGAGAAACAAGTAATGAGAAAACATCTTGATCAGAATCCAGGGGAGAATGGGGCTCCCCCTCCGCCCATGTCTCCAGAGCTGGGAGTTCTAGGGAGGTAATGAGTTGGAGGAGAGAGAGGTCCTTGGATTTTGAGAGGGAGCAAGTGTCCTGTTCCAGGCAGCACCTCTAGGGAAGAAGTGAGAGGAGGTGACTGCTTGTTCTATGCAGCAACAGTAAGATTCCTGAATCCCTGAGGTGGCTTGAAAAAGGCAGGGCCTAGACTAATACATTGATGGCATTTGAGAAATAAAGACCCAAGATATTGTGGCAAAAGAGGCTATTTGCCACTAAATATCCACTCTCTTTTATTTTCCTTAACAACTAAGTCATAATTTTTTGAGGGGTGAGGTGGGTGGAGAGAGTTCCTAGCTAAAAGGCTAAACTCCCCAGCCTCCTTTGGAGCTGAATGGGACCAGACAACTGAGATCTAACACGGTGGTTCTCAAAGTATCGTGCCTAGGCCAGCAGAATCAGCAGACCTTGTGAAAAATGCATACTCTTGCGCCCCACTCCAGACCAACTGAATCAGAAACTCTGGAGGTGGGACCCATTAACCTGTGATTTAACAATCCCTCAGGGGATTTGATGGTGTTGAAAGTTTGGAAACTGCTGCTTTGGTACAAATGTAAACAGAAATACGATGTAGTACTTTAGGAAATTTCCTTAATGGGATCTAGACTCAGTAAGTGGGGGCATTCCTTTTGTCCTTTTTTCTTTCCTGATGCCCTGAATATAGATTCAATGGTTGGAACACTAGCAGCCTTCTTGGGCCATGAGGCAAACTTGTAAATAAAAGCTACTTAATAAGGATGGTGAGGTCAAAAGATAGGAAAAGCCTAAATATCTGATGGCTCAGGAATGGTCATGGCCTTACTTATGTACGTGAAATAAACTTCCTTTACATTTCAGCTGTTGGATTTGAGCGCTTTCTATCACATTCAGCCAAACCAAAGGCTAACTCGTACAGCTATTTCTTTTCCTGCTTGAGATGGTGGATGAAGATTGCTACTTGTTATCCTTGTGTACATTACAACACACTTATGGTTTTATAACCATGAGGAGGTGACTCCATGGCAAGGAAGCCAGATGGGGTTTGCATTTTGGGAATGGCAGGAAATGGTGGTAATAGCACTGCTTTCTGCTGGTGGTGATGGTGGGGGACACGCTTGTTGAGTGAGGCTGACAGCAGTGCTGTTGTAGGAGGAGAGACAAAACAGAGACTGACAATTCAGACTAATTCACAGCTGTGGAAAGATTACTCCAAGAGGATGCTTCATTTTCCCAGTGTGAGACATCCTCGTTACCATGATGCGTGGCCGCCCAGCAGCCAGTTGGCATGCTGATTAGTGAGGGTGCTTTACAGGAGGGGTCTGGATTCAGGGCACAGAAGCCCAGAGAAGTGCCATCTGATTAACAAGCTGACTTTGTTAGGTGCAACCAGCAATTTACATAATCCTGTGATTAAGAATACATTATATACCCACACACACAGGCATTGTAGGGGAGGCCTCTCGCAATTCCACCCTCTAATGTAATTTTCCTCTAACCAGGCCAAGTGCAGACACCAGCTCACCGTATGGTGCAATCTCTCTCATCAGGGGAGAGCGAGGAACCTTGTTATGGGCCGCTTGCCAGTGGCAGGCCTGAAGGAGCAGGCCGGCTTGGACCTTTTATCTGACCACGCTGGCTCCCCTTGTCCCATTTCCTAATGAGATGATCTCCCAGAGTTCCATATGATGTTTCAGTGGAATTGGTTTTTAAAATGCTTGGAGAGATGCTGATAGGGAAATGCAGAGTGGATAGGGAGCTAACATTCTCATCATTGCCTCTGTGATTGCTTTGGATTCTATAGGAACAGGAGATGGCCAGGCAGGGGAACAGGGAGAGAGAACATTTCACATTAGATGGCTTTCTCTTCCTAACATGTACAGGGAGCAAGAATTACACAGACAGGCCCACCCACCCCGCGGTCATTCTCAGTTATGTTTTCTCCTCTGTCATCTCTTTTCATTTTAACTTTGCATTTCCTTATAGAACTCTTAGCACCATAGATCAGTGTGCCAGCTAGGATCTGTGTCTAAGGACAGAAAGTGTCCCAGCCCAGCACTCTGTAGCCAAGTGTAGCAGGTGTGTGGTAGATGAGAATCACTGGCTAGCTCAAATGTCCCAAGGGAAGGCCGTGAGTAATCAGACAGCTCACAGTTTTGGGGGATCTATCATGTGTCGGGCAGCAAGCAATGTACTATTGTATACAGGTAACAATAACTATTTATTTTTATGTCTGGATTAGTTTTCTAGGGCTGCTGTAATGAAGTGCCACAAACCGAGTGGCTTAAAACAACAGAAATTTATTCTCTCATAGTTCTGGATGCCAGAAATCCAAAAATCAAGGTGTCAGCGGGACCATGCTCCCTCAGCAACCAGTAAGGGAGAATCTTTCTCGGCCTCTCGCTAGCTTCCGGTGTCTGCCTGCAGTCCTTGTCACTCCCAAGCTTGTGGATGGATCACTCCAATCTCTGCCTCTGTCCTCACATAAGCACACTGCCTCTGCTCCCTCTGTGTCTCTCTCCAAATCTCCCTCTTACGAGGATATCAGTCACTGCATGAGGCTCTACTCTGATGACTTCATCTTAACTTGATCACATCTGCAAAGAACCTGCTTCCACACAAGGTGAGATTCATAAGTATCCAGGGTGAGGACTTCAACGTGTAGTTTGGGGGTACACAATTCAACTGTAACAGTGTTTCTTCATTTTTTGCAGAAAACTTTCACATGAATTATGGCCATATTTTATATTCAACACAGCATAGTAAAAAGGGTTGGCCTTACCACAGTGGGGAAAACTGAGGCCTGAAGGACTTAGATTTGAACCCTCTAGTCTCCTGACAACCAAGACTTCCCCTGTGTGATCTCCCTTTTATGCAAAACAGCCCCTCTGAGCTGATGCTGAATTTACTCAGGCAGCACTGTCGTAGGAAGAGTAGCAGCCCCAACATGGGCACTTCACAGCCACCATGATCTGGAGCTCCTTACAAGTACGGGGTGCTATGCCAGTATTTTTGCACATATCGATTTATTTATTTCTCCCAGCAGCCCCATGGAGGCAGGCTCTTCAATTCTTCTCCATTTCACAGGCTAGGAAATGGAGTCTCAGGAAGTTTAATTAACTTGTTCAAGAATCTACAGCTGCTAAGCGTAGAGGTGGTGGAAAGGGGATCTGGGCATGGAATCCAGGCTGGTTTGACCCAAAAGCCCACGCTCTGAGCCACTACATGATGGGACAGAAATATCCCTAAAAATATTGTAACTTGACTTTGAAGAAGCAAATGCACATATCAAATATTTTGGGAAAGCTCCTTCAAAAAACCCAGCTTTAGGGAGCTGTAATTCAGATACCATAAGATTCACTCATTTAAACTATGCCATCCAGCACAACAATCACTTTATCCAGTTTCAAAATATTTTATCCACTCCAGAAGCAAGTCCCATACCCGTCAGCAATCACTCCTCATTCTCCCCTCCTCCCAGCCCCTGGCCACCACTAATCTACTTCCTGTCTGTATGGATTTACCTATTCTGGGCATTTCACATAAACGGAATCATACGGTATGTGGCCTTTTGTGTCTGGCTTCTTTCACTTGGCATGATATTTTCAAGGTTCATCCATGAAGTAGCATGTGTCAGTGCTTCATTCCTTCCTTTGCCTAATAATATTCTGTTGTGTGGATAGATACATTTTGTGTCTCCATTTCTCGAATGATGAACTTTTGGGTTATTTCAACTTGTTGCCTATTATGAATAATGCCACTATGAGTGAATGTACATTTTCTTTTCTCTTGGGTGTATACCTAGGAGTCCTTTTTAAAACCAGGTAATGACATAGGCTTTTCTCTAAGGTGAATTATCTTTCTTTAACTCCTCTCCACTGACAAAAGACTGACGAATCTCCTTCCTCCAGAGTGGCTCAAGCACTTTTCTGAGTGCGGTGCAATTCACTCCTCTGGCATTTTCTTTCATGGTCATTTCAACAAGCAACTGAGACCTGAGAAAAGCCACGCTCAGGTCAGAGGCTGGGAGGAGCGGCCGATGCTGACCACCAGTCAGGCATGCTGTCCCAGGGCCCCGTTCCCTGGAGCACTCCACTGGCACGTGGAGACGTCTCCCTCTTTCTCCTGTGAATGCTACTTCTTGTGATTCCGAGAACTTGGTGTTCTGAGCCATGGACATTCCTAGACGGCGTCTCATCAATTACAGTCTCCCTCCATTGGCTGCCTTTCAAGCTGCATCTTAATGAGCAACCCCTCACTGCTGATCCTTATGAGCACAGGAGTTCTTTGTTGGATCCTGGGTCTCATTTGGTTTTTTAAGCATGGATCAATGGGATGTTGTGAGGCTGGCTCATCCCACTTCCCATCTCGGAGGACAGGAAAGCATCCTTGTCTGTGATCTGTGCAGCTCTGCTCCTGGCCCCCATCCCACCCACAGCCAACAAGAAACCCCTTTGATGTGCAGGGGAGGACGTGCTAGGATGTCTCCCTTTATCCAGCCTCTGTGGCTGGATCTTATTTCAAGAGAGTCCACTCTCTGCACAGCAGACAGGGTTTCAAATCCAAATGAGACCATGTCCCTGTTCTGCTTAAACCTTCTCCTGGTTGTCATCTCACTCAGAGTGAAGCCAGAGTCCTGTGGGATCTGGACCCCTGGGGCATCTGGTTCCCTAACTGTCCTTCCATCATGTTTTCCAGCCACTGTGGCCTCATTACTGTGTCTTGAACATGATGGTCTTTGCACATGCTTTTACCCCTGCCTGGAATGCTGTTCCCAGGCATCCACATGGCTCCACCATCAACTCCTCACACTCACTCTTCACTCTATTATTTCCTATGTGAGCTGGTTGTTAAAAGGAGCCTGCCACCTCCCTTCCCTCTCTCTCTTTCTCTCTTGCTTTCTCTTGCCATGTGATCTCCTTGCATCTGCTGGCTGCCCTGCTGTTTTCTGCCATGAGTAAAAGCAGCCCAAGGCCCAAGCCAGATGCAGCTATCCCAGAAGCATGGGCCAAACAAACCTCTTTTTTTTTTTTTTTTTTAAATCAATTACCTGGTCTCATGTATTCTGTTATAGCAACACAAATACAGACTAATACAACTCCTCATCCCCATTCCTAGTTATATTCTCCACGGCTCTGATCACCCAGGAGACACCATTTCATTTCAGCTTTGGGGTCATGTCTGTCTCCCTCTGGGACAGAAGCTCCATGAAGGCAAGATATTGTCTCTCTTGTTCACTGTTCTACCCCCTGGAATAGCGACTGCTCACTGTAGGGGTTCAGCAAACATATGGGGCATGAATGAAAAAGAGAAACTGCTGCAATTCTTCCTAGTTTGAGTTTCTGAAAGCATTTAGGAGAGGAGAATCTGGGGCGCAGTACTCTTTGAAGATGGCCTTGCATTAGGAAGAAGAGGGACCTTAGTCTGCTTCTGGGAGAAGCACAAACAAGACCCTGGATGGAGCCGTTGTCCGACAGTGCCAGCCCTGAAATCGAGGCCGGGGCCCTGCACTTGGCCTGGAGACAACTGTAGGCTAAAGACACCAATATCCAGGAAAGATGGATGGCTCGGGGTAACATGCTTGCATGAGGACCATGAAACAAAATCTCCCTCAAGCTATAGCCTTGGCTCGAGCAATAGGAGAAAGTGAAGGGGGAAGAAACCCCAAGAAGGACAGGACTAAATTAGTTTTTTTTCCCTGCCTGATGGAATGGGAGGTGGAGTCAGAAATCAGGGTGAGGGATAGGGCCACAACTGACGGTATGATGCTGCACAGCTGACTGATGGATGGAGATTTACACCCTGTGCTGAGGTTCTGCAGGACCACCCAGGTGCCGCCAGCATCCTTTCTGATTGGTTGGAGCCTGCACCACTCCAGCTGGTAGAGCCTGAATATCTCCCCACTTTGCACCTTTGCGTGCCAGAAATTCCAGGTTGCAAAAGAGTTCTATGTGCAATTTCCCACGTGCCCTCTGACTGGCCATGGTGGTTTATAAAGTGGTCCAGCAATAACCTTCTAATGAGATTCTTAATAGGCCTTCAAGAGTCTTCTTGGGCTACCCAGAAGGTCAAAATACAAAAGACATTCACCCTTAATGTCTACGGGGGTTCAGGCATGTAGCTTTTCCAGTGTGGACTGAGCTAACGGCATCAGTCACATAGCATTAAAAGCAAGCCTCTTCCCTACTGCAGCTCTGACTTTCCGCCAGCCGCTACCATGGGAGAAACACTGACTCACAATAGTAAACCACTTAACAGATCAATCCTGGGAAGTTGCAGCTAGTCTCAAAGGGTAGCTGAGCAAATTTCCCTCCCTCCCTGAGGACATATGCTAACAGCTCTGCGGGCTGGCAGTAACAGACCAATAATTCTGAGCTCTGTCACTCCAGGGAAACCCAACTCCCACCTCATTTACTTCCAATTTGTTCACAGTGCAAACTGGGGTGTGGGAGACAAACTTTACTTGTCTGTCAATTTGCTTCTAATACAAGATGGAGAATCTATTCCAAAACATGCACGTAAAACAAGAAAGCAATTCAATTTAAGCAGGCACCGTCTTTGGAAGGTCCAGTGCTATAACTGAGTTATTAAACGAATTGTCCTCCGGGGTGGCACATGGAAAAATGGCATCAATTTCCCTGAGAAATGTCAAATGTTTTGCAAACTAGCCAAGAAAAGAGGTAGCTGAGAAATATGCAGTTTATTTCTCCAAAGTTGTAGTCTCTTTCACTGTGTTCAATGCTTTCGTATCACTTAAGTATATACACATGTTCTTGCTATGAATCAAGGGCGTTTCAAAGGTCAGTCCTGGAGCCCAGAGCTTGCTCCAGCAATATTACAAAGGAGCCAAAAGTGGCCACTAGTGTCTGTGTTCTTTATGCTCCTTACAATCCTCTCTTTTGCCAAATGCACACACTGAGTGTGGGAGACATTTCTGGTGTGTATCCATACTTGGACCTCCTCTCTTTCCTGAGCCATAAGGAAAAGTTTGTGTTCTAGACCCCTTGCAGCCAATGAAATGTGAGTGTGAGTAATGTGTGTCCCTTCTGGGCTGAGGCAAGGAAATACCAGGGTGCCAGCTTTCTGCTTTCTTTCTTCCTGTGGGAAAATCTAGGTGGCAGTGTCCCAGGATGATGTGAGTTGTATCCCCGAATCACTGGATGGAGGGATAGCCCAGGCTGACCTGCACCACACTTTGCAAGAGTGTGATCAATAAACTTTGGTGGTGGAGAATCACTGAAATCCCAGTGCTTGTCTGCTGTGGGAGCTAGAAGCACAGGTGCTAAGAAACCACCCAGAGAAGCCCGGCCGGCATCCACCTGCACACAGGAGAGCTCTCCAGCAAACACATTCACATTCAAGTCTGATGGACTGAACCAAATGGGTGACCCTACCAGGGGCACTGGCATTTCAGTGAAAACCACAGGGAGAAGGAAATGCTCAACAGAGAGGGATGAGTTAGTAATGGTGGAACCTGAGTCAACACTTGTGGGCTGTCCGGGAAGAGAATTTTAGAGGAGGGTTTTCTTGGAACCCATAAAATCATATAGAGAGCTTTGATCAAGTGGGGATTTTGGGTTATGAGCACATAAATGAGCTCTGGATAACTCAAACAGAAAGGAAATTTGCTGAAAAGATCCTGGGCGTCTCACAGAATTGGTGGTCAGGTTCAGGAATGGGGTGGACACAGCAGGGAGATGCTAATGAGTGAATGCTAAGAGTTGTTTTGTGTGCTTGTATTACACCAGTTGAGAATCTAGGGTTCAATCCCTGTATTGGCTAACTGCCAAAAAAAAAAAAAAAAAAAAAGTGGTGCCTATCACTGGCTGGGCAAGTCAGTGAGAGGGGGCTCTGGTGGGAATCCACAGCTCCATGGTCTACCCAGACCCTCCATGGGCTGTGGCTTGGGCACAACCACATCTTGTCTCCCAGACTTTGTCTAGTGGGGTCAGAGGTACCAGCAGGACCAGAAGTCCACTCAGAATCTGTGGGCTGCCTCAGATGTATTTCAGCAAAGGCCAGAAAGTTCATACAGCTCAATGCCCAACTAATCCCACTGCACTTGTTAGCACAGAAGACTCATATTCCTTTTCAGCGCTGCATGCCCAAATCTATCAAAGCCCCCATGTATCCTACTTGACTGTAACCATAGATTGAAAGCCCAGCCTCTGCCACATATATAATGAATGATACTCCCCCCTACTGGCAGCGACTGGCAATACAACGTGTCACAGTAAGCTTGGATGTTTTTCTGGTTACTGACGTTTCTTAACAAAAACAAGCCACAGCCTGCACACCTGCCCAAAGTAGAACAGAGCTCATGCCCCTAATATTGTTGACTGCTCCAGAGCCCTACTTTGGTAAACTAAACATTTCGTAAAATTTAACCATTTTAGGCATACAGTTCAGTGGATTTCAGTAACTTTATACAGTTGTGCAATGCTTATAGAGATCCAGTTTTAGAACATTTGCATCACTCAGAAGCTTTGCCATTAATCTCTGCTCCAACATCTGGCCCCAAGCAATCACTGATCTGCTTTCTGTCCCTATAGCTTTTTGCCTATTCTAGAAAGTTAATACAAATAGAATCCTACACTATGTAATTTTTTATGCTTGTCTTCTTTCATCCCAGTTGTTTATTTTATTGCTGAATACCTTTTAAATTTTATTTTATTTGTTGCTTTATTTTATTGTCAGGCAGTGTTCTATTTTTGCCTACACCACAATTTGTTTATTTTTGCACAAGTTGAGGGACGTAAGGATTGATTTCAGTTTTGGGAGATTATGAATAAAGCGTGTAATAACATTTGTGGACCTGTCTTCATGTGGACAGGTGTTTTTATTTCTCCTCGATATCCCAGAGCAGAATTGCTGGGTTGTACGACAAGTGTACATTTAATGTATTAAGAAAGTGCCAAAATGTTTCCTAACAACTATTTATCATTCTATTTATCATCTTACATTTCCACCACCAGTGCCTGGGGGTTCCAGTGTCTCCACATCCACGCTAACATTTGGTAACTTCCACCATTTCTGTTCGCGCCATTTTAGTGACTGGAAGGCCTTTATTTCTTTGCAGCTTTCATTTGCATCTCTCCAAGGACTAATGATATTGAGCATTTTAATTCCATTAACACTTTAGATTTAAATTACTATTGCAAGTCTTGGTTCAAATTCATTTTTAAAAAAATATTATATGTAGATATGGCTTTTCCTTTTGGCTCAAATTCATTGAACCATGACTCTAACATCGTATTTAATCTTTATGCTGGAGAATATGAAAAGAACCAGATAACAGGATGAAAAGGAAGCATTTTGGTTTACCACTAAGCAAAATAAATAGACTAATTAAATAAATGAAAATCTAAAGAAAATGAGAAGGGTAGCTGGAAGAAGCCTGATGTAGCAAACACAATAACAACATTTATTTTATCAACCATTTAAGTTCATTGTCAAAATACATATAATTAGGAGTACTTAACACTCTACTCTCCCAAATTTCCTTGTAAAATTTGATTTAAAAAAAAAATCTGCTTATTGTCTACACCACCAAATATGGGGTCAGAGTAATGAGACTTTTAGGGCTGCAGGATGCTCAATACTGTCGGCTGAGAGTGTGAGTTGCTGCCCTTGTAGGGGCGGTTTCTCTCCACCCTCCATGAGCCAAGTTTCACTACCTCCTTTTTAATTGCTAACGAGAGCATCTGCTGAGGAGCCTGGGAGGATCTACCAGAACGTGAGGTCCACATCAAACGGC